>NC_041394.2:185457851-185795351 GCF_900747795.2 Erpetoichthys calabaricus | reverse complement strand
CTTCGAGGAGATTCTGGTCCACCATCCGGCGTCTCAGGAAGGGGAAGCAGTGCAGTGTCAACACTGTATATGGTGGGTGTGGGTGCGCTGCTGACCTTGACTCGGGACGTTGTGGGTCGGTGGGGGGAGTACTTCGAAGACCTCCTCAATCCCATTAACATGCCTTCCAATGAGGAAGCAGAGCCTGGGGACTCCGAGGTGGACTCCCCATCTCTGGGACTGAGGTCACCGAGGTGGTCCAAAAAACTCCTTGGTGGCAGGGCCCTGGGGTGGATGAGATACGCCCGGAGTTCCTCAAGGCTCTGGATGTTGTAGGACTGTCTTGGTTGACACGCTTCTGCAACATCGCATGGACATCAGGGACAGTGCCTCTGGATTGGCAGACCGGGGTGGTGGTCCCCCTCTTTAAGAAGGGGGATCGGAGGGTGTGTTCCAACTACAGAGGGATCACACTCCTCAGCCTCCCTGGAAAAGTCTATTCATGGGTCCTGGAGAGGAGGGTCCGTCGGATAGTCGAGCCTCGGATTCAGGAGGAACAGTGTGGTTTTCGTCCTGGTCGCGGAACAGTGGACCAGCTCTATACCCTTAGCAGGGTCCTGGAGGGTGCATGGGAGTTTGTCCAACCAGTCTACATGTGTTTTGTGGACTTGGAAAAGGAATTCGACAGTGTCCCTCGTGGAATCCTGTGGGGTGTACTCCGAGAGTATGGGGTACCGGCCCCTTGATAAGGGCTGTTCGGTCCCTGTACGATCGTTGCCAGAGCCTGGTCCGCATTGCCGGCAGTAAGTCGAACCCGTTTCCAGTGAGAGTTGGACTCCGCCAGGGCTGCCCTTTGTCACCCGATTCTGTTCATAACTTTTATGGACAGAATTTCTAGGCGCAGCCAGGGCGTTGAGGGGGGTCCGGTTTGGTGGGCTCAGGATTGGGTCACTGCTTTTTGCAGATGATGTTGTCCTGTTTGCTTCATCAGGCCGTGATCTTCAGCTCTCTCTGGATCAGTTCGCAGCCGAGTGTGAAGCGGCTGGGATGAGAATCAGCACCTCCAAATCCGAGACCATGGTCCTCAACGCGGAAAGGGTGGAGTGCCCTCTCAGGGTTGGTAGCGAGATCCTGCCCCAAGTGGGAGGAGTTCAAGTATCTCGGGGTCTTGTTCACGAGTGAGGGAAGAATGGAGCGTGAGATCGACAGGCGGATCGGTGCGGCATCCGCAGTAATGCGGGGCGTTGCATCGGTCTGTCGTGGTGAAAAAGGAGCCGAGCCGCAAGGCGAAGCTCTCAATTTACCAGTCGATCTATGTTCCTACCTTCACCTATGGTCATGAGCTATGGGGTAGTGACCGAAAGAACGAGATCGCGAATACAAGCGGCTGAAATGAGTTTCCTCCGCAGGGTGTCTGGGCTTTCCCTTAAAGATAGGGTGAGAAGCTCAGTCATCCAGGAGGGGCTCAGAGTAGAGCCGCTGCTCCTCCGCATCGAGAGGAGTCAGATGAGGTGGCTCGGGCATCTGATCAGGATGCCTCCTGGACGTCTCCCTGGTGAGGTGTTCCGGGCACGTCTAACCAGGAGAAGGCTCCGGGGAAGACCCAGGACACGTTGGAGGGGACTATGTCTCTCGACTGGCCTGGGAACGCCTTGGGATTCTCCCGGAAGAGCTAGAAGTGGTGGCCGGGGAGAGGTTGATAGTATTTTTTTTGCCATTCAGTCCAAGCCATCACCAGGAGAGCAGGGCTAAAAGTTGTATATCTGAAATCTCACCTGGGATGAGTAGTACCCAAGTGCAAAATTTCAAGTCTCTGATTTGAAAAGCAAACCTGTACGAAACAAACTGGGATTGTGCCTTTCAGAGATTTTTTAAGACAAAATTGAGTATTTGCATTATAAAAGATTAGGTAATGATTTTTTTTAACAACACACGTTCATCATTATACAGACCAACTTTCTTGTTCCTATATAAGCTAGCAACAGGAGTCCGGTTTCCATTTAAAAATTTTATGCAGAAAAGGTTTTTTAACACTTTGAAATGTTTGTCCATGTAGGCGTGGAAATGGTAATTGTCGGAAATATGTTACAAATATTGGTAAAACATTTTTCAGGTCTATTTAGTGGATGAATGTCATGTTAGAAATGTGAAAAACTAGTGAAAATGCTTTGGGTAGAGGCATTAATGTAAACATTTGGTGTCATGTAACAGTACCTTTTATCTCCAGTAACAAAACATGAAGTCTGTCAAAGTTGTAATATCTGCACCTTTCAATAATAGCAATGTCACTTTCAAGAAATAAGATAACTACACTTCCTCTGACTAGGAATGTCACAAGAGCAGATACTTTGCTACTAAGTCAATACTGAAATTCCAAAGACCAAACAGTTCTAGCTTTTTTTTTTTTTTTTTTTTTTTTTTACAGTATATTTCAGAGGAAAAGTCAGTACTCGCACTTATGTATGACAGCAGGTAGATGAATTACTTCAGAAAGCACAATAACACACGAGAAAAAGACATTAGTTAGAGCTGTATATAAAAATGGCACACAGTGGTCATTATACAGCACCAAATCAATATGTTGAAAAAATCCACAGAAGTCCTGTCTAGAAATGTTTGATTGAGGCAGGAGAATTTCATCGTGCAATTGTGGGAATTGTACTTGCTATAAAATTGCCACTTTTTTGTTGTTATGGAGTTCAGAAAATATATGACTGATCAGACAAATGTTTTAGTTGTTTAACTTGGTGTCACAGATTTGTAAGGGGATGAAATGATTTCAGGGTTTGTCTAATTTTAATACAGTGTCCTACACAATCCCAGTAAAGTAAGAAGGATTCACATGCAGTCTCAAGTGTAATGAGCATGTCTGCAGCTGTCTGTCCAAGCACATATTCATTTTCTGACCACCATAAAAATTTCAGGGTTGTTTGGTACACATTACATTTATCTACAGTTATGTTTATAGGCCTTGGAATGTGGAATACAGTGATCCCTCGCTATATCGCGCTTCGCCTTTCGCGGCTTTACTCCATCGCGGATTTTATATGTAAGCATATTTAAATATATATCGCGGATTTTTCGCTGCTTCGCGGGTGTTTCTGCGGACAATGGGTCTTTTAATTTCTGGTACATGCTTCCTCAGTTGGTTTGCCCAGTTGATTTCATACAAGGGACGCTATTGGCAGATGGCTGAGAAGCTACCCAGCTTACTTTTCTCTCTCTCTCTCTCTCTCTCTTGCGCTGACTTTTTTCTGATCCTGACGCAGGGGGGCTGTTCGCACACCTAGACGATACGGACGCTCGTCTAAAAATGCTGAAAGATTATCTTCACGTTGGCTACCTTCTGTGCAGTTGCTTCGTGAAGCGACATGCTGCCCGGTGCTTCGCATACTTAAAAGCACGAAGGGCATGTATTGATTTTTTTATCTGTCTCTCTCTCTCTCTCTGTCTGCTCCTGACTGAGGGGGTGTGAGCTGCCACCTTCAACAGCTTTGTGCCGTGGTGCTTCGCATACTTAAAAAGCCAACAGCCCTATTGATTTGTTTTGCTCCTTTGAAGAGGAAGATATGTTTGCATTCTTTTAATTGTGAGATGGAACAGTCATCTCTGTCTTGTCATGGAGCACAGTTTAAACTTTGAAAAGAGACAAATGTTTGTTTGCAGTGTTTTGAATAACGTTCCTGTCTCTCTACAACCTCCTGTTTTCTGCGCAAATCTGTGACCCAAGCATGACAATATAAAAATAACCATATAAACATATGGTTTCTACTTCGCGGATTTTCTTATTTCGCGGGTGGCTCTGGAACGCAACCCCCGTGATGGAGGAGGGATTACTGTAATGGATTAATACAAAACTGACTAAATTGATTTTACATAAAAACCCTTAGTCTGGACAAAATTAAAGAGGGAAAGATTTATACAATTAAAGCACCAGTAATTTGTGACATTTGAAATTTGAATTGATTTGATTCATCCATTAAATATTACTTTTTATCAGATTTAATTAACCAGCTAATGATGGAAATGTTATAAACCTAACCAAAGATTCTCTGTCAAACAAAATTTTAAAAACATGTTGTTAGAAAAACCGTTTTAAAGAGTTTGGTTAAATAAAAATTGTCCTAAATTACACTACCGGTCAGAAGTTTTAGAACACCTCAGTTTTTCTTCAAATTTAATTAGCTCAAATGAAGGACCTATAATGTTGAAAAGATAAGCAATAAACTGCCAGAGGTTTAAAGTTTACGTTAGCAAAGACTGAAAAAAAGAAAATAATGCTTAAAAAGCAATTGGACTGTGGTGTCCACCATTTCTAAACACCATCCTAGGTGTGTGGCCACCAGCAAGCCTTGGATGTGCTCTTGGGGGCCCACCTAGGTGAGTGGGGTGAGGTGAGGCCAGTGGCATGTGTGCACAAGCATTGAAACAAAGCATTCAGGTTTGAATAAACTTTTCTGGGCTAACAATCACCAGCTTTCCACAGAGTGCTAAAGCCATTCCTCAGTCCCCCTCATCCCCTGGTCATTACAGAATTTATAAATGTATGGTGGTGCAGTGGTAGCGCTGCTGCCTCGCAGTTAGGAGACCCGGGTTCGCTTCCCGGGTCCTCCCTGCGTGGAGTTTGCATGTTCTCCGTGTCTGCGTGGGTTTCCTCTGGGCACTCCGGTTTCCTCCCACAGTCCAAAGACATGCAGGTTAGGTGGATTGGCAATTCTAAATTGGACCTAGTGTGTGCTTGGTGGGTGGGTGTGTTTGTGTGTGTGTGTGTGTGTGTGTGTGTGTGTGTGTGTGTGTGTGTCCTGCGGTGGGTTGGCACCCTGCCCAGGATTGGTTCCTGCCTTGTGCCCTGTGTTGGCTGTGATTGGCTCCAGGAGACCCCTGTGACCCTGTGTTCGGATTCAGTGGGTTGGAAAATGGATGGATGGATTTATAAATGTTAATTCAAAATGAATGTGCAATACATTAAATATCCACTATTGTAATTTGGAAAAGCAGTTCACCATCCACAAAAAAATGACCAGGATAGAGTTTACTCTGCACCTCACACTTGAACATTTGAATAATTCACACAAAAGAAACTATAAAGTAGTGCTGGGCAGTATACCGGTTCATGCCGAAAACCGTTTTTTTATTTTTGTTATGACATGGATTTTTCTTATACCGCAACACCGGTTTAAATTGCCTAAACAACATTTGGAACGTGGCACTGTGGAAACTATTTAAGGGGGGACCTTTTTCACTGCTACACCGTGTTGCGCAGGGGTCTTTTTCACTGCTACACCGCTAAACAGGGCGTGCAACAGAGTACATGCGGTAGTGTAGGTATTGCGCAATGAAAATGGACAGAGAACATTCCAAAACTGATGCTGTAGCAGACGATAAAGTTGAAAATGAAGACACAGTAGAACTATTGCTGGAAAAAGGAGTCACGTCTGTTGTCTTGAGATATTTTGGATTTAAATGGTCGAATGTAGACCATTATGTTCAAATGTGTGAATACTGTTTCTATACTACTAGACTAGATAATACTGAAAAGCCAAGTTGTACTTGTTTTATTTTTTTCCAATACTGTGTAATGTACCTGGGTACTGTGTAATAGTGTGACGACATGTTGACTTTATTCTCGACATTTCCACTTTAATCTCGCCATTTGTCGAGATTAAAGTCGACATGTTGACTTTTTTTTCTCGTAATTTGTTATTAAAGTAGAGCATCGTAAACTAAAATGAATCTTAAAAATTTAATTTTCTAGATTTTATGAAACCCTGTCATAAGTTATATAGCACATTAAATGCTTTGTGTTAAGTGTTCCCGAGTCATGTTAATCGCTACATGCTTTTTTAAACTGACTTCCTCTTTCACTAAGAGGAGGTGGAGGCAGCACACAGAATACATTAATTTCATGATATTCCTGCACCCTGAACATTTAGAATGCTAAGATAAATACTTTATCATTTTCATGATGAAATGCTTTAAAGCATGTATTACTCATGTGGGGGTACGGTGGCGTGGAGGTTGCATTGCTGTCTCGCATCAATGGGGTCCCGGTTGTTCCCTGCTTTGAATCTGCATGTTTTTCTGGTGGGTTTACTTGGCATGCTTCAGTTTCCTTTCAAAGTCATGTAGGATGTGGGGTTTTGTTTTGCTATATTGACCCTGCTAGTGTATGTATTGCTCGTATTCACCCTGCGATGTGCTGGCGCCACGTTCAGGATTTGCTCCTGCCTCGCACACAATGCTTACTGGGATGGGCGCAACCCTGAATGGATGGCATAATTAAACATGTATAACAAAGATTTTTTCTTAACACTCCGTGGTCTGTTTTTAACTGTTTAATTTCACAAAGACATTTATCGTAGGGTGATTGGTTATGTGGAGAAAGAAAAAGGAAAGATAGGAACTGCGGGTTTGGTACTTCAGACAGAGACCACACGCATGCAATAAAGAAAGCCCACTCAGAAGAACATCCATTGAATTCTGTGTTCGTGTCTCCGACCACCAGATCACAAACCCAATATTTAACTTAAACCTGTGCGATACCCATTCATACATCCAGTTTTTTGGAGCCTCGTCACACCTGCCATAAAGTTCTCTATACTGAATGTAGGGGTGGGCGGTATGACCAAAATTCTATATCACGGTATTTTTCTAAATTATCCCGGTTTCACGGTATTCGACGGTATTTTTTTTCCCCATGCATGAGTGGATGTTAACCACATTTTCCACTGCAATTACTGCAGTAGACTAGCTAAGAATAACCTGTTAGACTGTTATGAGAATTGTACATTGTATAAAAAAACATTTTAATGTGCACACAAGTATTAATCCAGGTTTGCATGGCCCCATAAAGTGATAGTTTTCAAGGGGGGTGACACTAATGAAGAGAAGGAATCACATTGCATGACAGTTGCAGTCAAAATATAGAACCTTTTTATTGAACAATTTTTGCAAAAACTTAAACTATGATTTTGACAACATATTTTCAACCATCCAAAGAGGCATTTAGACTTAGTAAAATATCCAGAGGTGCTTGTCAAAACTTGTATTGCACTGAACATGTCTTAGAAAAGTAATAAATAGTAAATATTTTTTGTGAACCAACTACACTTTGTTAATGTTAACTATCTCTGTCCACTGACAACGTTAAAGTGACTTTTTCAACAACTTTACCATCATATACTGCATAATATTTAAACTAATAAATAATAACAAATAAATAATAGTATTATTACTGATAGCTGCACTATTACTTCAAGACTTCAAGCCCAAGTGCATTACACAGTATTCACCAAATTAAAATAAAATAAAATAAAACAAGTACAACTTTGTGATGACATCCTAACCAACTGTACCATCATTTAGGCAAACTGCATTAATATGGACCTTGCTTCAAGCTAAGCTATATACATAATAAAATAACTGCAACTTGCATTTACTGTATAATGCTATTTGTGGTATAGCCCTACGGAAGTGCATTAGGGCCACGGTGAAGAAAAAAAATACAGTAAAGAGGGAAGAAAAAAAAAACAAACTACCGGTATATGTCAAGAATAAAGTCGACATGCTGACTTTATTCTCGACATTTCCACTTTAATTTTGACGCTTATGTCAAGATTAAAGTCAACATTTCCACTTTATTTTCATAGTTTACTTCATAATTAAAGTAGAATGTCATAAACTAAACTTCATCCTAAAATCAATGTTTAATTTACTTGATTTTCTCAAACCCCATCATAAGTTAATGCAGCACATTAAATGCTTTGTGTTGTGTTCCCCGACCCAGTTGTTAATCACTATGCTTCTTAAACTGACTTCCTATGCACTAAGAGGAGGCAGCAATCACCACACAGAATCCATTCATTTCATGGTATTCCTGCTCTCTAAAAATTTAGAATGCTAAGATAAATACCTGATATCATTTTCATGATGAAATGCATTAAAGCAGGTATTAAACAAGCACGGTAGTGAGGCAGTAGTGCTGCTCCCTGGCAGTAAGGGGTCCCCAGGTGTAACTTCAGTGTAGAGACCTTTATGACAGGTGTGACGAGGCTCCAAAAAACTGGATGTATGAATAGCTATCGCACAGGTTTAACTTAAATATTGTGTAAATGTTGGGTTTGTGATCTGGTGGTCGGAGACACGAACACAGAATTCAATGCATGTTCTTCTGAGCGGGCTTTCTTTATTGCATGCGTGCTGTCTCTATCTGACATACCAAAACCCCAGTTCCTATCCGTCCTTTTTCTTTCTCCACATAACCAATCACCACACGATAAACATCTTTCTGAAATTAAAACTAGTTATAAACTTAGCCCACGGAGTGTTCAGAACTTTAAAAATATCTTCGTTATACATGTTTAATTATGCCATCCATTCAGAGTTGCGCCCATCGAAGGATGAATACAAGCAAAACATACACTAGCAGGGTCAATATAGCACAACAAAACCCCACATCCTACATGACTTTGAAAGGAAACTGAAGCGCCGAGTAAACCCACCAGAAAAACATGCAAATGCAAGGCAGGCACGCCGCCGTGCCCCCATATGATTAATGCATGCTTTAATGCATTTCACCATGAAAATTATATCAAGTATTTATCTTCGCATTCTAAATTTTAAGAGAGCAGGAAGATCATGAAGTGAATGTATTCTGTGCGGCGATTGCTGCCGGCGCCTCCTCTTAGTGCAAGAAGAAGTCAGTTTAAGAATCACTTAACACAAAGCATTTAATGTGCTATATAACTTATGATGGGGTTTGAAAACATGTCGTCACACTATTACACAGTACCCAGGTACATTACACTGTATTGAAAACAAATAAAACAAGTACAACTTGGCTTGCAGTATTATCCAGTAGTATAGAAACAGTATTTACACATCTGACCTTTTAAAACTAAAGTATCTCCAGGCTCTCTGTCCATTTTCACCACGCAGCATTCCTATGCTACCGCCCACTATTTGGTGGTGTAGCAGTGAAAAAGAGCCCTAGTGCAACAAATCTGTGTTTAGCGGTGTAGTAGTGAAAAAGGTCCCCACTTGAACAGTTTCCCGCTGCGCCACGTTCCGAACGTCGTTTAGGCAATTTAAAACGGTGTTGCGGTATAAGAAAAATCCATATCATAAAAAAAATAAAAAACGGTTTTCGGTATGAACCGGTGTACCGCCCAGCACTAACTGAATGTACACCTGGGGACCCCTTACTGTGAATGAGCAGCACTACCGTGCATGTTTAATACCTGCTTTAATGCATTTCATCATGAAAATTTATCTTCGCATTCTACATTTTGAGAGAGCAGGAATATCATGAAGTGAATGTATTCTGTTCGGTGATTGCTGCCTGCACCGCCTCTTAGTGCAGAGGAAGTCCGTTTAAGAAGCGCACAGTGATTAACAACTGGGTCGGGGAACAATTAACACAAAGCATTTAATGTGCTACATTAAATTATTACGGGATTTGAGAAAATCTATTAAACTTAGACGACACCCGCCGAAGCATTCGGCGGTGTAAGAATAGGAACGGAAAACGGTGAGAAAGGAATTCAGAAATCAAGAAGAAATAAATACTTCTTGAAAGGCGCAGTGTGCATGTAGAGTTTTCGGCCAAAAGTAAAGGCCATCACCAAGTTGCACTTGTTTTGTTTTTTTTGTGAATATTGTGTAATGCACCTGGGCTTTGAAGTCTTGGAAGTAATAGTATTATTACTGAAAGTTGCACTATTTATTGTATTATTATTTATTAGTTTAAATATTATGCAGTTTTAATGATGGTAAAGTTGTTTAAAAAGTCACTAACGTGTCAGTGGACAGAGATTAACATTAACAAAGTGTAGTTGCTTTACAAAAAATATTTACTATTCCTTTTCTAAGACATGTTCAATGCAATACAACTTTTGACAATCATCTCTGGTTATTTTAGTAGTCTAAATGCCTCTTTGGATGGTTGAAAATATGTTGTCAAATTTTAGTTTAAGTTGTCTGCAAACTTTGTTCAATAAAAAGGTTCTATATTTTGAGTGCATCTGTCATGCAATGTGATTCCTTCTCTTCATTAGTGCCACCCGCTTGAAAACTATCACTTTATGGGGCCATGCAAACCTGTGTTATTTTAATGTGTACACAAGTATTGTTTTTTTGTATAATTCTCATGACCGTGGAATAGGTTATTCTTAGTTATTACTTAGCAGTAATTGCAGTGGAAAATGTGGTTAATGCATGCATGGGGAAAAAAAATACCGTTGAATACCGTGAAACCGGTACAATTTTGAAAAATAATGTGATATAGAATTTTGGTCATACTGCCCAGCACTACGCGCTAATCAAATTTATAGCCGCGGTATTCGCTTAATAAAACCGCGTTAAACCAGGGATACCTGTATAGTTGTTTAAGCATTAGGTGTGTTCTGTGTGCAGAAATCCTTGTAGCACTCACTGTGGTTCCTGTTAAAGTGACCCCATCTGCTGTTCTTATATTTGCTCATATTTGGACCTGCGTCCATATTGCATGAAGTGTGCAGAAACCCTTGTAGCACCCACTGTGTCCTGAGCAAACGTTTTGTCACTGAACTGCTGAGGGTTTTGTTAAAGTGACCCATCTGCCATTCTTTTTTTTTTGTTTATATCTTGCCCTGCCATAGTGCAAGTGTGCATTGAATATCCAACAGGCTCCCACTTTCCCACTCAAAAGTCTTATTCATAGGTACTTTTAATTTTTTCCAAACGTTTTACCAACAAAAGTGTTCAGAGAACAACACTGCTCAGTTTTTTCAGAAAAGAGATGCCACAAACTAATGACGGTGCTGTGTCAACTCCTGATGTGACAATTTCAGACAGACATTGCAGAGGCTGATCCATCAGGAGAAATCTCTTAAGCACACACTCTACCAATTGATAAATCTAAGCACCGCTTATCCGGCATCAACAAACAAAGGTTTAAAGATTTTGATTGGCTAATGGTCAAAGAAAATGGTATGTGGTACTCATTGTGCATGAAACATTCAAACAAACAGCCCCCCAAGGAGGGAGTTACCTTGGGTAATCGTGCAATGGACAAGAATTCTTAAAGAAAGCTTGCTGGACCATGAAAAAAGTAAAATGCACATTGAGTCTTCTGCTGACCTTTTAGGAAAGCATGTATTAGAGCAAACTGGAATAGGTCAAATTGAAAGATCTATATCTGTGCTAAATAACTTAGAGAGATGCCTTTATGGGAGCTTTAAGATCCATGTATTGGTTGGCAAATAATGAGTTGCCACATATGTTGTTTGAAAAGCTGTTGGAACACCGTAAAGAAATGGGTTGCTCCTTTTTACAACATCTCAATGTTGGTAAAAATGCACATTACACCTCTGAAAGAATAATGCAAGAGCTGCTGGATATCTTAGCATCAGAAATAGTCTAACATACTGAAAAATATACACGCTGAAAATGTTTTCAGTATTCTTTGTGATGAAACCTCAGACATCTCGGTTGTAAAACAATTATTTACATTAAATATGTTTGCCAGTTCACTAAAGAGGTCAGAATTAATTTTGTATCAACCCACAATATGATTGATAGGAAATCGGAGACTATAACCAACACACTGAGTGAGACTATAGACCCTCTAGGCTTAAACTGATAATTTGGTTGGACTATGGTCAGATGGAGTGGCTGTTATGATTGGGAAATAGAAAGGTTTGACAAAACTGCTTAAAGATAAAACATCTGGGGCCTCATGTATAAACGGTGCGTACACACAAAAATGTTGCACAAGAACGTTTCCACATTCAAATCGCGATTTATAAAACCTAAACTTGGTCGTAAAGCGACGCACATTTCCACAGTAGCTCATACCCTGTCGTACGCAAGTTCTCCGCTTGGTTTTGCAGACTGGCGGCAGCCAGTATCAAAGCAGTGCTACTGTTCCTGTGTGGTTACCCTTTCTTTTTTAGATCCACATCCCTGACGCGGCTTTATAAATACACTGAAATTAACCGCGTATTGTTTTAGTTTAATGGATCTGATTGTAATTAACCTGTAACAAAAAAATGGTCCACAGAATGGTCAAACTATTCCAAATACCATAACTGCTTTAGCGTTGTTACTCTCACTGCACCAGCACCACCTTCTTCTTTCAGCTCCTCCTGTTAGGGGTTGCCACAGCGGATCATCTTTTTTCTTATTGCTCTCACATGAATGTTTAAAAACACGCTTTAACTCCTATCACCATGAAAATGATACAACATATACATCTCAGTAATTTTTATTGTTTAGAGAGGTGTAATATCACTAATGTAATGGATTCGGTGTCCTGTCAGAGGAAGAGAAAGCCCAGAAGCACGTAGTGATTCACACACACAGAGCACATAGAAGATCAAATACAAAACAAAGCATTTAACGTGCTACTTTAATTTACTAGTTTCTCAATCCCATCATAACTAAACGATTTTAAGATGAAGTTTATGATGATCTACTTTAATCATGTAGTTTATTTTGTCATTAAAGTGGAAATTTAGAGATTAAAGTTGACATTTCATGCACAAACCCCCCCCCCCCACTGTCTGCCTTTTTTTTTTCTTCTCTGTACCCTAATAAGCTTTCATATGACACTCAGACTGTGGGCTACCACTCGCCTTCTCATGGTGACTTTGATAGGTGGCAACTTTTATTTCGGGCGCTGTGCGACTTTATGAACATGAACTTTCGAGTTTCTCCGACACGCTGTGTCACTCGATCAACTTCCTTTTGTTGTTTATACCACTGTTTAAACCAACAAATAGTAAGTTTTTCCTTGCCTACACTTGGTATTCGCTGAAGTTCTTCTATTTTCCCTCTTCCCTCTTGCTTTTGCCATTGCCTTTTCACAGAAGGCTAAGCTTAAGGGCTATTTATATTGATTTGCATATTCAAAAGGCCTAATTCTGGGAGGAGTTGGGGCGGGACAGAAGGCACGTGCGTTACTTTTCACGCTGACCGGGATTTATGGAGCGGAAGAATGTGAAAGTTGGCATTTGCACTGATTTATGCATATGGATTTTTTTGTGCGTAAGCACATTTCCGCTTTTGTGCTTACGTCATGTTATAGTGCGAGTTCTACGCACGGCGTTATGCATGAGGCCCCTGGACTCTTGGTCAACTGCCACTGTGTAAACCACCGATTGGCCTTTGGAAGTGCCCAAGCAACAGCTACTGTACCTTATTTAACAAAACTGAATGACATCTTAAGGCAGCTGTTCTATTTCTTCCAAAATTTTTCAGTTAGGATGGCTGGTTTAACGGAAATACAAAATATTCTGAACATTCCCTAGATTAAGCTGAAAATGGCCATTGACACTAGATGGCAATCACTATGACAGTGTATGATGATTGTCATAGCTGCGCTGGAAAGAGAGGCCACTGACCGAAATGACATCACAGTCAAACCTTAAAAAAGGAAGTCGTATTGAGCATTGGAAAATAATTTATAATAATTAACTAATAAAAATAGTGCATATTTAATTTTCCGCCCCACCCGACTACTTTTTCATGCTACCCGGCTGGAAAAAATTTCTGGGGAGAACACTGAGGAGCGTCCACTGAAGCATGCGTTGCGTCACATGAAGTATAAACCTGGTCTTAATGTGGTCAGTGCTGTGCTGGTGGTCTTGGGTTTCTTTTATTCTTTTTATGTTTTCAGTTTTATTGTAGTTGTAGGAGCTGGGTCTGAATTTTGGGTTTTATGTTGTAATTCTTGTAATACAGTGATCCCTCGCTATATCGCGCTTCGCCTTTCGCGGCTTCACTCCATCGCGGATTTTATATGTAAGCATATTTAAATATATATCGCGGATTTTTCGCTGCTTCGCGGGTTTCTGCGGCCAATAGGTCTTTTAATTTCTGGTACATGCTTCCTCAGTTGGTTTGCCCAGTTGATTTCATACAAGGGACGCTATTGGCAGATGGCTGAGAAGCTATCCAGCTTACTTTCTCTCTCTCTCTCTCTCTCTCTTGCGCTGACGTAGGGGGGTGTGAGCAGGGGGGCTGTGTGCAGCTGCTTCCTGAAGGACATGCTGCACGGAGCTTCGCATACTTAAAAGCTCAAAGGGCACGTATTGATTTTTTTTATCTGTCTCTCTCTATCTCTCTCTATCTTCCTGCTCCTGACAGAGGGGGTGTCAGCTGCCGCCTTCAACAGTTTTGTACCGGCGGTGCTTCGCATACTTAAAAGCCAAAAAGCCCTATTGATTTTTTTTTTGACTGCTTGCTTTGCACTCCTTTGAAAAGGAAGATATGTTTGCATTCTTTTAATTGTGAGACAGAACTGTCATCTCTGTCTTGTCATGGAGCACAGTTTAAACTTTTGAAAAAGAGACAAATGTTTGTTTGCAATGTTTGAATAACGTTCCTGTCTCTCTACAACCTCCTGTGTTTCTGCGCAAATCTGTGACCCAAGCATGACATTCTAAAAATAACCATATAAACATATGGTTTCTACTTCGCGGATTTTCCTATTTCGCGGGTGGCTCTGGAACGCAACCCCCGCGATGGAGGAGGGATTACTGTATTGGCGCTTTTTTTTTTTTTTTTTATAGTGCTGCATTTTGGGTTTCAGCCACATGATTGTAAGGGTAATATGGAGGTTTTAAGCATTAACTTAGTTTTATTTTGGCAGTACCTGTAAACTAGTTACAGGTACAGAAATAGCCACATTGTCTGAAACTTGTGTTAATTTTGTTTTGTTACTTCCGTGGTTTATGTGGAGCGAGAACAAGCATCTGCTTCTAAGCTCCTTCTCCAAATGCATAATGATACAAGTTAGTGATTGAAAATCCCTGTAATTGATCATCATCACACACTCAAGGCAAGCATGGTTAGTGTATTTCTTTTTCTGAACAGTTGCAGTCTTCATAACTAACAAACCTCCTCTACCCCACTGGGACACACACTCACAATCTGTCAGTAAAGCTAGTTTTTGTTATGTATTTATCTAGTTCTTTGTATTAAATTTTAAAACGACTTTTTATAATGTAATTTTCCTCTTTAGTGCTATTTTGATATGTTATGTGACTTTCCTAGTACAGTTTTTTTCTCTGAAATACATTTTTTTTTTTGTAAATTAAGTGCTTTGTATGCATATAAAAAAATCAGTTTTCTAAAACTATTTGTGGTTTCTCTTTCCCCTCTCTGTGTGTGTCAGGTTCCAGCAGTTGTTTGTAGTATGGATAGTTCTTTCCATAACCTCGTCAGTGGCTGTTGATCGAAACAATTTCAAAACCTGCAGTCAGAGCTCATTCTGCAAGTAAGTTGCTTATATCATATGTTTAATAAATAACTTACTGTGTGCTTTTTCTGTGTTTTGTACAGTTTACTGAAAATTGAATGTATCAGGCTGATTATCTTGATGCAAAGTTGGTTACCGTTTTATTTTTCATATGTCCTGTACTCGCGTTTTCAGGAAATGATCAAATATTTCTTCCTTAGATTTGTAGAGCATGATAGTCAGTGCAATTTTGAATGCATGCAGAAAGTATACAGTACAATTTAAAGTACAGATTTGTTGAAAAATGGATCTCATAACTAAAAATACCACATTTATATGTGGTTTGCATTCCAATTGCTTATTTTCATGTGAGACAGTACACCTTTATGTGCTAAATAAAGTAAAAATCCAATTTGTTTTGAAGTCTTATGTTTTTTTTAAAAAAAAAAAAAGCTTTTGGGTTCTGATACAGACAACTTTAAACGATTACAAAACAATTTCAAGGTAGTTATAAGAATGCTGTATATCTAGAGTTTGATTTCAGTAGATCATGTGATCACTACAAATAATCCCTCTTTTTGACACTTTGCCCCCAATTTCACTTTCAGAAACACAAAAGGTGCTGCCTTTATTTATTTATTTATTTATTTTTATTTCCCTTCTTTCTCTGATGACAAAGCTCCATGTGTTATTTCTGTCATTAACAGCTTTTGATGTTTAGGAGCTGTTATTTCTACTTCAGTCAAAAATATATTTTTACATCTGTTTTTGCCTGGTCTTGCTTCCTTTCTTATAATCTTGTCTAATAAGGTTTATAAAATGTATATTGGGTACAAATATAATTTTAATTGTGGTTATCTTCCCTCAATAACCCACTAATTACTGATCTCCATTCAGGGCATTGATTTCCAGGTTTTTGTGGAATAACAAGAAATTTAATATTAAGTACACAATTCCATTTATGATGTGCTGAATGCTTGGGTGCAACTACCTCACTTAGAATCCTATCTTTGAGCTTTTGTCACCCATGTTGTTTAGTTGTTTTTGTTTTTGTTGTTTTGTTTTTTTTTCCCCACCCCTCCTTCCTGGCTCTTCATTAAATCCACCCTAATTTTACTTTAGGTTTTTTGTTTATCTTCTACAAAGTCTAAATTCAAACAACCCCCCATTAGTCCAGTTATTTAGTATATGGGTCACTGTGCAGAAAATGGTGAATTTACAATAAGGAACACAAAAGCGACACTGGGCTCAGCTGTTAAAAGGGGTATGGAATTATTTTTATAAACAACTCCAAAAGTCAAAATTTGCTGAAGTTTGCCTCTGAAGGCAAGAGTGTCTTATTTTGTGAAATCTACAGCTCAGAGCATGCTCCAGATCGGTTTCATTTTGATTGGCATAGAGGGCTGGATGAAAAATGGATGCCTGAGTGGATTGGATAAGTTAAAATTGAGTTGATTTCCTTGCCCCCAAAGACATGCAATCCTACAACTCTTAACCTCTTTCAGTAAGTTCACTTATAAAGTGTTCTGACAAGCAACTTATTATATTATAACAAGTTAGAAAATGTGATTCAATTAAAAATTTGTATACATTTTTTGAAGGCATGCCTTTCATGAATGCAATTTAGTGTTGTTGTTTTTTTTTTTTATTTCTTTAACATCTGCTTTTTTGTTGCTTTGTTGCCACTCACTATTTTTTGTTTTGTTTTGGAGAAACCATCTCTAAGAGTGCTACACTTGCTGTTACTACCAGGTTTTTGTTTCCCTCCTCTAGGCAGTGCAAATGTATTTTCTTCCTCTGTGATCTTTTTAGTACTTTGGTGGTTTTGACTTTCCACTTCTACACAATGCTCCTTACATGACATTTTTCCATCTGACTACAATTCCAGTCAAAGCTTTGGTTATATGGGGTACTAATGTCTGCTTGTTTACCTACTCGCCCTGTCTACTCTCTCATGATGTTCCTGTACTACTTTAGGGATCAACAAATGGATTGGATCTTGGACCAAATTGTAATAGACAAAAACTCTTTGGGCCAGACCCTACCACATCAACTTAAACATACCCTCGCTCTCCCCCCATTCAATCTTGAACACACTCATCCAATTACCCACTCGTTCATATCCTACTCAGCAAGTTAGTGCAATCCTGACAGTTTTTATCTATGCAAATGAAGTATCATCAAGCATGTATTGCATTCAATTCATTCTGTTGTTACCATTACAAATCAGGAAGCTTAACCATTTAAATTCATATTTTTTCAAGAAAAACACAGTGGTAATTACACAACTTTTACTGATTATCTGGTACTGATTATCTGTCACTAGTGCTGGGCGGTATACCGGTTCATACCAAAAACCGTTTATTTTTGTTATGATATGGATTTTTCTTATACCGCAACACCGGTTTAAGTAGCCTAAACAATTTTCAGAATGTGGCGCAGCAGGAAACTGTTCAAGTGGGGACCTTTTTCACTGGTGCACCGATAAACGCACAAGAAACGCAGTATAGGGGTTGGTCTCGTCCGTTACAGAAGATAGACGTCTGAAGCGGAGCTCCGTTAGCAGCGACTTTATTTTCCCACGTATTTATTATTTAGAAGTATCCTGTATTTACCCGACCCAAGGAACTTCCACTACAATATATAAACATGAGTAACAAAAAGAGAAGTCAGAAAGAACCGGAAAAGAAACTTAAAGCTGCATCGAAGTCTGGACAGACGTCCGACCTGAGTACGAGGTATGGCCTCTCGGAGACTGACCTGGAACAGGCAGACGAATGCGCAGACTTCCTAGGACCCTGCTCCACTGCGTCTTTCCAGTCGAGGGTGCAAGTGATACAGGTCACGATGGATCGCCGATTTCTGAGGATCATTCAAGACTAGAAAAGGCCCTGCAGTACATGCTCTCATCTACTCATCGCGAGCCAGCAGCATCTGCTGTAACAGGAGCTGCAATTATACTCGCGGAGCACGGAAGCCGAAGCGAAGTGTCCGAAATGAAAGAGATGATTGCTACACTGGCTATGGCCATAAGTGAGCTTAGGAAGGATAACAAAAACCGGAAAATACGTCTATTTAAACGTTTTGACATGACCTTTAAAGGCATAGTGGAGAAATTAGAGGAACACATTGAAGAAAATAGATCCAAACTGAAAAAACTTGCCGATCAGTTGAATGACGTTACAGATCAGCTGGAGGACGTTAAGCAGGCATTCACGACTCGAATTGAAACAGAGGAACAAGTGACATCTAACGCCGATGAAAAAGCTACAGCTGCTAATTCCAAATGCAAAAAACTCGCAGACAGACTTGCAGCCCTGGAAGATGGGTGCAGAAGAAATAATATAAGAATTGAAGGTATACCTGAGAAACGAGAAAATTAAAACCCAGTGAAATTTGCAGTAGAATTACTCTCTAAAATAATTGGAGATGACTTTAAATTAGATACCGAGATAGCAGCAGCTTATCGCATACTCAGATCAAACACCTTTAAACCAAGGTCTTTTATTGTTCGCTTCGAGCGATTATGATGTAAGCTTGATGTGATGGCACTTCTCAGACACAAGCAAGAGATTATATTTGAAAATAATCTCATTCGTATTTTCCCCAACTTCTCTCCTTTAACAGCTGCAAAATGCGCAGCCTACTTCGACATTAAAAAGCTGCTACGTAAAGCTGGTATCAAATACAGCCTCTTATATCCCGCCAAACTGAAAGTGGAAGTTCAAGACAAATATGTATTTTCCAGCAAGGAGGAAGCTGAAAAGGAATTAGATAGATCCACTTTTAAAGAGATGGGTATTATAATTATAGATCATTTTCTTTACTTGGACAGTATATTTTTATGTTTTAATTACAGCTATAGATGTGAGTGTGTGGAAGTAATTTAAAGTAGGGTTTTTTTTTTGTTTTTTTTACTACCCTAAAGTAGACTGTTTTAACATCATACCCTTGGTTAAATGCTATTTCTACTATTGCATTAGGATCTACTTTAAAATCATTCCCAGGGTGCATTATTTTATTAACTAGCCATGTGCGCCCAACTACGTTGCGCGTGTTAAAGTTGTCTGTGAAGGGCTCCCTGTTTAAACGCGGCTGCCAGTTGTGAACTGGGCCCTTCGTCACACAGCATTATGATTTTTTATAAGGGAAACAAAATTACAAAACAAAACCCTTGGACATTGATTCGATAGGAACGGCCTACTCGGAATCACTGTCCGAATAGTAATTATGTGGTGGTGGAGGAGCATTTCTGCTTCTCTCCGTTCATAGTCCGTCTCGTTTTCATGATGCTGTCGTTTCCTCTCACGATGTCTTCTCAACCTTTCTCCAATCTCGTAGGTTGCTTTGTGGCAATCCAAAGAGTAAGGAAGAACCAATGCTTCTTTCTTGAACTCCAAACGCCAAAAATCACAGAAATCTGTCCGACTTATATACTCTGACTGCCGACTCCAAGAAGTGGGTGAACATTCGATTTGGACGAAGTGCTGCCAACGACGGTTGATAGAAACACAAAAAACCACAGTCTCGACAACGAAGCAGGTGTCGACGGCAGATCTAAACACACAGCACGGTGTCGACGCCAGATCTAAACACACAGCACGGTGTAAACACACAGCACGGTGTCGACGCCAGATCTAAACACACAGCACGGTGTCGACAGTGTTTTGTAAACAAAAGTAACAACCAAGGTGTTGTATATTCAGCCAGTACAAACAGCACGTAGTCTCCTTTAGTTCAATCCTCTTTAATCACCACACTCCAACCTCATCCAACGATCCTCCCCCTCACTTCCTCTCCTCCTCCATCACTACTGCCCTCTACTGAAATAGCAGGAACACCACACAAGGCAGTGAATTCGCGGACAAACAAAGATCAAGATCCAAATGAAGATTATATATAAAGATATCTTAAAATTGCTGAAGATTTATATTTTAAGCTTAAAGACTGTTAATGATTATATTTTTGGCAGATAGTATTTAGACTTTAGCTACAATGGATATCTCTACTTTAATTCTCAAACGCCGCTGCGAGGGGTGGGGGGGATAAAAGGGGGAGAGAAGGAGAGCAGGCTATATCAGATCTATTCTTCTAATCCTTATAACTATAAATATCAACGTTACAATAGGCTATATGGCAATAACTCATGGGGAAATTTGAAATTAAGATTAAAACCACCTTACTACCAGTTAAGACTATAAAATGACATCAAAAACTCAGAATCAATGTCTCCATGATGGGACACTTAACTTTGTGAGCTGGAATGTTAAAGGCCTGAATCACGAATTAAAGAGAAAGTATTCTCTCACCTAACAGGCTTAAACACTAAAATAGTATTTTTACAGGAGACCCACTTACTAAGCAAGGATCAGCACAGACTACAAAAAGACTGGACTGACCAAATGTTCCATTCTAGCTTTACAAAGAAAACTAGAGGTGTGGGAATTCTCATACACAGAACAGTCCCATTTGTAGCATCAGATGTAGTGTCGGACCCTGAAGGGAGATATGTGATGGTCATGGGCAACGTATTTAACAGGAAAATGATTTTGATAAATGTTTATGCACCCAATGTCAATAAGGAATTCATGCAAAATCTATTTGCAACCATTCCCAATGTGAACACTCAGAAAAATTATAATGGCTGGGGAATTGTGTTTTAAATCCACTCTTAGATAGGACTCCCGTCACAGGTGGGATGACGTCTAACACTGCAAAGACAATTACACAGTTTGTAACTGACCACAACTTATCAGACCCCTAGAGGTTTCTTAACCCAAACTCAAGATCATATTCATTCTACTCACTAGTGCATCATAGCTACTCAAGAATTGATTATTTTTTATAGATAATAATCTCTTGCCTACGAGTAAATCGTGAAAATACGACACAATTGTTATCGCAGACCATGCCCCTCTAGTCTTGGAGTTAAAATCATTAAGCCCCTCACACTCGCCTCGCAGATGGTGTCTTAACCCTCTTCTATTAGCAGACGAGAACTGCACAGAATTTATATCCAAACAAATCAGCTTCTTCCTAGAGACAAACACGCCCACAGAGGTTTCTGCAGGAACACTGGGAAACTCTAAAGGCCTTCTTAAGAGGACAGATTATTTCATCTTTCCCACAGAAATAAATTAGAAACCAAGAGAGCGTCAGAGCTAAGAAGCGAAATTACTAGAATAGATGAAGAACAAGCCAGGCGTCCAAGTGAGGCTTTTCATAGGAAAAGGCAGGCTTTGCATACGGAACTCAACATCTTGACAACTAAAGAAACTGAACAACTTATCTGTAAGTCAAGACATCATTACTATGAACATTGAGAGAAAGCTAATAAGCTTTTAGCTCAACAAATCCACAAGCAAGAAGTTCGCAATGCAATCCCAGTAATCACCAACACGAATGGAGAAGAAATCATTGACCAAAAAAATATAATGCACACATTTAGAGATTACTATAAAATCTTATATTCTACTGAGTTCAAAGAAGACAACACACAATCTAATGCATTTCTAGATACATTACAGACACCACAAATAGATACTTTAAGTGCTGAGGAACTGGATAAATCTCTGACCCTATCAGAATTACTAGATGCTATAAAGTCACTTCAAAGCGGGCAATCAGCAGGCCCTGATGGCTACCCTGTAGAATTTTATAAGAAATTTTCCACGTAGCTAGCTCCCCACCTATTGGCAACATTTACAGAAGCTAGAGACAATCAAATTCTACCTCAAACTTTTCGTCAAGCATTAATCAGTCTTTCCTAAACAAAATAAGGACTTGTTACAATGTGCATCGTATAGACCAATTTCACTCCTGAATAATGTTAAGATACAGTGATCCCTCGCTATATCGCGCTTCGCCTTTCGCGGCTTCATTCCATCGCGGATTTTATATGTAAGCATATTTAAATATATATCGCAGATTTTTTGCTGGTTCACGGATTTCTGCGGACAATGGGTCTTTTAATTTCTGGTACATGCTTCCTCAGTTGGTTTGCCCAGTTGATTTCATACAAGGGACGCTTTTGGCAGATGGCTGAGAAGCTAGATTGCTTACTCTTTGCTTACTCTTCTCTCTCTCTATTGTGCTGACTTTCTCTGATCCTGACGTATGGGGATTGAGCAGGGGGGCTGTTCGCACACCTAGACGATACGGACGCTCGTCTAAAAATGCTGAAAGATTATCTTCACGTTGCTATCTTTTGTGCAGCTGCTTCCTGAAACGACATGCTTCACGGTGCTTCGCATACTTAAAAGCTCGAAGGGCACATATTGATTTTTGACTGAAAAACAAACTCTGTCTCTCTCTATCTCTCTCTCTCACCCCCTGCTCCTGATGGAGGGGGTGTGAGCTACCGCCTTCAACAGCTTTGTGCCGCGGTGCTTCGCATACTTAAAAGCCAAACAGCCCTATTGATTTGTTTGCTAGAGATTGTTTTCTCTATCTATGTGACATTCTGTGCTCCTGACACGCACTCCTTTGAAGATGAAGATATGTTTGCATTCTTTTAATTGTGAGACGGAACTGTCATCTCTGTCTTGTCATGGAGCACAGTTTAAACTTTTGAAAAAGAGACAAATGTTTGTTTGCAGTGTTTGAATAACATTCCTGTCTCTCTACAACCTCCTGTGTTTCTGCGCAAATCTGTGACCCAAGCATGACAATATAAAAATAACCATATAAACATATGGTTTCTACTTCGCAGATTTTCTTATTTCGCGGGTGGCTCTGGAACGCAACCCCCGCGATGGAGGAGGGATTACTGTACACTCAAAAATTATAGCTAGAAGGATGGAGAAAGTGCTGCCTTCGGTAATATCACAAGATCAAACTGGATTTATTAAAGGCCGACAGTTATCTTCCAATCTCCGACGCCTGTTTAATGTAATATATTCACCAGCAAAGTCAAACACCCCAGAGATGATGATATCACTAGATGCAGAAAAGGCATTTGATATGATTGAATGGAACTACCTTTTCACTGCATTTGAGAAATTTGGGTTTGGCCCGAATATTTGTGCATGATTCAAACTACTGTATACCAATCCAGAACCTTCAGTTTGTATTAACAGCATTTGTTCAGACTACTTTAAGCTAGAACGTGGCACCAGACAAGGATGCCCAATGTCACCACTGCTGTTTGCAATTGCCATTGACCCACTGGTGGTCCACTGTCAAAATTCTTATCAGATAAAGGAGATTATCAGATAAGGACTGGAACAGAAAATTTCTCTATATGCAGATGATATGGTTGTATATATATCAGACCCAGAAAACACTCTGCCTACAGTTTTAACAGCACTTACAAAATTTCAAATGATATCCGGTCTCAAAATCAATCTGAATAAAAGTATACGCTTTCCAGTGAATTCACAAGCATATAATATCAGATTGGACACCCTACCTTTTACCATAGCATGTCAGTTTACATACCTAGGGGTTAATATCACAAGTAAACGTAAATTTCTTTATCAACAGAATTTTGCTGTCTGTATCGAAAAAATTAAGCAAGACTTGCATAGATGGTCAACCCTTCATCTCACTCTAGCCGGAAGAATTAACGTTGTTAAGATGAATATCCTTCCTAAACTTTTTTTATTTCAAAACATTCCAATGTATATTACTAAATCATTTTTTAAGCAATTAGATTCAACTATAACCTTATTTATTTGGAACTCAAAACACTCGCGTATCCGAAGAGCGACCCTACAGAGACCTCAGGCAGAAGGTGGCATGGCTCTACCTAATTTTAAGTTTTCTTACTGGGCAGCAAACATACAAGCCATAAAAACCTGGACACAAATAAATGAACATACACAGGCTTGGTCCGCAATAGAAGTAAAGTCCTGTAGTACTTCTTTATACTCCCTGCTCTGCGCTCCAATAAATGCAAGTTATCACACCCCTGCAGGAGAACCACCTCTTTCAACCCTCGCAAACATATCCAGTTATTAATACCTGGAAAAGATTTGGGATTAAATTGCTGAGAGATCTTTATATAAACAATATCTTTGCATCCTTTGAACAATTCGTTCCAAATTCAGCCTCCCAGCTACACATTTCTTTCACTATCTTCAAATTAGAAACTTTGTTAAACCGAAACTGCCCGATTTTCCTCATCTTGTACCCTCCACCATGCTGGAAAAAATACTGCTCAATTTCGAGGAATTGGACACCATTTCCGCATTAGATAAAATTCTATTAGAGTCCCTTCCTTTCAAAGATCCAAGAGGACAATGGGGAAAAGATCTCTTAATATATCAGAAAAGGAGTGGAAGGTAGCATTGCAGAGAATTCACTCGAGCTCCATATGCGCAAAGCATAGAATTATTCAACTAAAAATTATATATTGAGCTCATCTGTCTCGCTTAAAACTGTCCAAAATGTTTCCAGGGTAAGATCCAACCTGCGAACGCTGCAACCAAGCTCCTGTCTCACTGGGTCACATATTTTGGGCCTGCACCAAATTAACATCATTCTGGACCAAAATTTTTAAGTGCCTTTCAGACAGCCTTGGTATCACAATCCCTCCTAACCCATTAACAGCTGTGTTTGGTGTTCTTCCAGATGGACTTGAAGTGGAGAAGGACAAGCAAACTGTGATTGCATTCACTACAGTTTTGGCATGTAGACTTATTTTGTTAAATTGGAAGAATCCTAACTCTCCTCTGATAAGTCAGTGGGAAACAGATGTTTTATATTATTTGAAATTGGAAAAAATCAAATTCTCAGTTAGAAGATCTGTACCGAATTTTTTCAAAACCTTGCAGGATCTAATCGATAATATTTTAGAACTAGCAAAATACCCGCGCTTCGCAGCGGAGAAGTACTGTGTTAAAGAGGTTATGAAAAAAAAAAGAAACATTTTAAAATAACGTAACATGATTGTCAATGTAATTGTGTTGTCATTGTTATAACTGTTGCTGTCTTTTTTATATATATATATATATATATATATATATATATATATATATATATATATATATATATATATATATATATATATATATATTATATATTATATATATATATATATTATATATATATATAATATACACACACACATAAGACTTACTGACTGAAACGGGCTTTCATTGACAATCATGTTACGTTATTTTTAAAATGTTTCCTTTTTTTTTTCATAACCTCTTTAACACACTACTTCTCCGCTGCGAAGCGCGGGTATTTTGCTAATATATATATATATATATATATATATATATATATATATACATACATACATATACACACATATACACACATACATGCAGTTTTAATAACACAGAAATCAATATAAACATTAACATCATTATCATATGAGAATATGAAGTAATATATAAGAAGCACATTTCATATAAATATAAATTATTAAACAGTAAAATCTTGTTCTGTAATTTGCTACCGTGGCAATTTGTGTGTCTGTCCAGGATTTTAAATGACCTGTAGCTCGCAAACCGTTTCACCTATACACTTGAAATGTGGTACACATATAGTACGTCACGTCTACTATCCGCTTTATGGGTGATGATTGTTTTACTCTTTTTATGTTTATTTTATTTTATTGTAGAATCAACTCCTATCTGCGCACAGCAGGGCAGCCGTGGGCGGATGCGTATGGTGTATTCACTCCATGTTATCGTGCATTGCGCTGTCAGTGGTATTTTGATAAAAGAATTTGAACAACATATAACAACCGTATAAATTATTAAACAGTAAAACATTAACAGTTAAGAAGTAAAGTTACATTAAGTACTACTGCAGTGCCTTCGGGTATACCTCATTTTTTGTTTGCCCATTATATGCTTAAATGTATACATTTTTTGTTGCACCTACCCGAGAACACGCGACATATAACCGAGCGTGGGAGAAGCATGGATTTTAAACACGCGTTGAGTTGATCTGCTGGTCTCCCTCGTGGAATAACTGGTAATGTTTGACTAAAATCTACAGCGAGTAAAACGACATTACCTCCTATTTTTTTTTTTTACGATCTCTGAGATCTTGCTTTTTTCGGTTCAAGGCTTCATAAGCTCTTTTATGTTGTATGGTGTACTTATCCCAAACCATCATCTTTGAATGTTGCAAGACTTTCGCCTTGGATGTAGATCGGGGTAATTACATTCATTGCATTCCTAGTCTGAATCACAATGTGATTGTATGGGTGGTTACCTGGCACTGTAGGGTTGCCACCCGTCCTTTAAAATACGGAATCGTGCCGCGTTTGAGAATGAAATTGCGCGTCCCGTTTTGAATCAATACTGGACGGGATTTATCCCGTATTTTTTTTATAATTTTTTTTTTAAAGCAGCGTCTCATGCAAATCATCCCACACGCATTTTATGAAGATGCCTCCTTTCCTACTTTTGATTGGGTAATACTTGATGTCATCGTTAGTTTGATTGGTCTTTTTAACTGTCCAGTGAGGAGGGCGTGTCTTTTAAGTAGAGTCTGCAAAGTGTTGGCACTGAGATGTGGCGTCAGCGCCATAGTTGAAGCCCCTAACGTTGCGGTCAGCAAGTCGGCTAACATCCGCCATGTGCCGTCTTTCAGTTGCGAGAAGCAGATCATAGAATGGTTGAAACTGTTGCCCCTAACGTTGCGCCACGGCGTGTGGTTCGTTTATACCTCGTGTCTTCTCATTAAAGTTTTATCTCGCGAATATGTTATTGCAATCCGCAGCGGGAGCGTTTCTATAAACTTAATTTAAACTTACGTTTTACACCGTGCTTTGTTTCCCTTATGAACATGCTTGTATGCTTAACTCGCTCCGTTCTCAATTGTTTAATTAATTTTTTGCTCTTCGCTGTTTGCGGCTGTTCCTCCATTTCCCCCTACTTCGTTATTTTATCTCGCGAATATGTTATTGCAATCCTTAACGGGAGCGTTTCAATAAACTGATTGAAAATAGTTTTGCATTTACCTTTTTAGTAAAAGGCGAGCTTTTAAGCCTGAGAAATCACCCCGTAAATGCACACGTTTAATTGCACATGTGTTAATATGTATGCTTACACAGTATTAAAAGACAGTCAAAAATTAACGTCATTTACCTTCGTTCCCGCGTGTGACTCGTGCTGTAAATCTCTTCCTTGTTTTTAGTTCACGTGATTACGTAGGAGGCGTGATGACGCGATACGTGACTCCGCCTCCTCCATTACAGTGTATGGACAAAAAATATGTTCCAGTTATGACCATTACGCTTTGAATTTCGAAATGAAACCTGCCTAACTTTTGTAAGTAAGCTGTAAGGAATGAGCCTGCCAAATTTCAGCCTTCCATCTACACGGGAAGTTGGAGAATTAGTGATGAGTCAGTCAGTGAGTGAGTCAGTCAGTGAGGGCTTTGCCTTTTATTATTATAGATAAGAAGAAATAATTATTTCCGCATTTCTTTTCCTTCTCCATTTATTTTTTTATATATATATATATATATATATATATATATATATAATAAATAATTTTGTTTTCCCTTTTTTTTTATTTTTGCCCTATTTAAAAAGCCCTAAGCAATTCTCCTTTGGCCATGCTCACCTTCTCAAGGGTGGGGTTTGATTTGTCTTCATTTTTTTTTGTATTAATTGATCTATTTGTATGGAATGATTACAATAAAATTAATAAATTAAAAAAAAAAAAAAAACACAGTACATGCGTTGGAGGTATTGAATGGTGGAAATGGGCAGAGAACATTCTGAAACTGAAGCTGTAGCAGATAACAAAGTTGAACATGATGACAGAAGAACTTTTGCCGAAAAAAGTAGCCATGTCTGTTGTCTGGATATACTTTGGTTTTAAAAGGTTGGATGCGCAGACCATTATGTTCAAATGTGTAAATACTGTTTCTATACTACTGGATAATACTGCAAGCCAAGTTGTACTTTACTGTGTAATGTACCTGGATACTGTGTAATAGTGCGATGACATGTTGACTTTATTCTCGACATTTCCACTTTAATCCCAATGCTTATGACGAGAATACATTTCTACTTTATTCTTGCCATTTATGTCGATATTACAGTCGACATGTTGACTTTATTCTCGCAATTTGTCATTAAAGTAGAACATCGTAAACTAAACTTCATCTTAAAATGAATGTCTAATTTACTAGTTTCTCAAACCCCGTCATAAGTTATGTAGCACATTAAATGCTTTGTGTTAAGTGTTCCCGAGCCATGTTGATTGCTATGTGCTTCTTAAACTGACTTACCTCTTGCACTAAGAGGAAGGTAGCGATCACCACACAGAATACATTAATTTCATGATATCCCTGCTCCCTGAACATTTAGAATTCTAAGATAAATACTTGATATAATTTTCATGATGAAATGCATTAAATAATGTATTAATCATGTGGGGGCACGGTGGCATGGAGGTTGCACTGCTGCCTCGCAGCAAGGGGGACCCGGGTGTACCCTGCCTTGAATTTGCATGTTTTTCTAGTGGGTTACTTGGCATGCTTCAGTTTCCTTTCAAAATCATGTAGGATGTGGGGTTTTGTTATGCTATATTGACCCTGCTAGTAATTGTGTTGCTCGTATTCACCCTGTGATGTGCTGGCGATGTGTTCTGGTTTTGCTCCTGCCTCGCACACAATGCTTACTGGGATGGGCGCAATCCTGAATGGTTGGCATAATTTAATGAAGAATTTTTTTTTTTTTTTTTTTATAAAGTTCCTAACACTCCGTGGTCTAACTTTTATAACTAGTTTTAATTTCACAAAGACGTTTATCGTGTGGTGATTGGTTATGTGGAGAAAGAAACAGGAAGGATAGGAACTGGGGGTTTGGTACGTCAGACAGAGATGGCACGCACGCAATAAATTCTGCTCAGAAGAACATCCATTGAATTCTGTGTTCGTGTCTCCGACCACCAGATCACGAAGCCAACATTTACACAATATTTAAGTTACACCTGTGCGATACCCATTAATACATCCAGTTTTTTTGGAGCCCTTTCACACCTGCCATAAACTTCTCTACACTGAACGTAGACTTGGGGACTGCTTACTGCGAGGGAGCAGCACTACCGCCACACTACCGTGCATGTTTAATACCTGCTTTAATGCATTTCATCATGAACATGATATCAAGTATTTATTTTAGCATTCTATATTTTCAGAGAGCAGGAATATCATGAAGTGAATGAGTTCAGTGCGGCGATCGCTGCCTGCACCTCCTCTTAGTGCAGAGGAAGTCAGTTTAAGACGCGCGTAGCGATTAATAACTGGGTCAGGGAACACTTAACACAAAGCATTTAATGTGCTTCATTAACTTATGAAGGGGTTTGAGAAAATCTAGTAAATTAAACATTGATTTTAGGATGAAGTTTAGTTTATGACATTCTACTTTAATGACAAAATAAACCATGAGAATAAAGTGGAAATGTTGAGAATAAAGTCAACATGTCAACTTTATTCTCGATTAGTTTTTTTTTTCTTCACCGTGGCCCTAATATGCTTCCGTAGGGCTATACCACAAATAGCATTATAAATGCAAGTTGCAGTTTTATTATTTGTGTATATAGCTTAGCTTGAAGCAAGGTCCATATTAATGTAATTTGCCTTAATGATGGTTCAGCTGATAAAGATGTCATCACCAAGTTGCACTTGTTTTATTTTATTTTTATTTGGTGGATACTGTGTAATGCACCTGGGCTTGAAGTAATAGTATTATTACTGGAAGTTGCACTATTATTTATTTTATTATTTATTAGTTAAAATATTATGCAGTTTATTGATGATAAAGTTATTTAAAAAGTCACTTTAACATGTCAGTGGACAGAGATTGTTAATATTAACAAAGTGTGGTTGGTTTGCAAAAAATATTTACTATTCCTTTTATAAGACATGTTCAGTGCAATACAACTTTTGGCAAGCACCTCTGGATATTTTACTAAGTCTGAATTCCTCTTTGGATGGTTGAAAATATGTTGTCAAAATTTTAGTTTAACTCTTTTAGGGCTAATTTTTTTTTTGTTTCTTTTCTCCCAGGGCTGAATATTTTTCCAAAAACTAATATTTTTTAAAAAAGAACACAAAGCAATTGTTTAACATATCAAATCAACAAAAAATATTTCCTTTTGACAAATGTTACTGTCTTGCATGTTGTATGAGCCTGCATACTCTGATTTCACATACATATCACATACATTTTACACAGCACAGTCTGATCTCGCTCAAAGCAGCCAATTTCAGTCATTGCCACATTGCACTCCTTACTATATGTGTTGCTTTGGTGCCTATTTTTCAATTGTCTGTTGCTGCACTTTCTAACATATATTGTTAGTGTGTACTGTAGAGAGACAAGTCACCCATTTGCCATCATGCCATGCCACTGCCACCAAGTTTTCTGCCAGCATGAAAACCGTATTGTCACCTCTTTTCATCTTCTGAAACTTTATGAACTTTATGTATGGCATTATAGCCTGGCTCACCCCATGGGATTTGCTTCTGTTTATTACAGAAGTGAATAAAACTTTGCAGCAGCACGTACCTAAGCCACCAGGGGACAAAACACGTTTGGACCAATGCTCCCTGAAGTTATATCACCAATTCTGTCTCATCTCTATTTGTAATGCCACAGCGCGCTTCATCTCGTCTTTCGTTGTGGGTTTCCACTTTGAAAAACGAGAATGCGATGCAAACGCAGCCCGCGATTCAAAAAAAATCTCTGCCTACCAGTTTGTCTCGTCTGACAGTAGCTGAAAAGCAGCATCAGGAGAGTGCAGCCTGAAGTACAGCAGCTGGTGATCTGTCGTGTCCAACAGCAAGCCATGCCGTCTTGTAAACTCCGGTAGCCAGATCAGCTCTCAACGGATCAATGTCTGTGTATTTATCCCATGCGAACCTTGCCGTAGATGCATCGGCTGCGCGAAGGCACGCAACTGGCAGCAGATCCGCTGGCGCGGCATCGGCTGGTGTTTGATCAGCTGATGCCTGCTTCTAACTCTCTTGCTCGATCTCCTGATCACTGTCAATAAAGTCTGATTCTGAAAAATCAAGAGTCCGACTCCGCGATAATGCGCAAATGCGCATAATGCGAGTGTTTTCTTTTCTGCACTTGCTTCGCTGCCTTTTCACATGTCGGTGCCATCTTGCCTGTTTACATTTCGCAACTCACGCACACGCAAGGTTTATTTGCCGAGTCAACGAGTCTAGCATTCCTCCAAGCACAGAGGGAATGCCTGTGACGTGACAGTGAGATTTGTCGCCATTAACAGCTGATTGTCGCCCTCTATCCCTGGATGTCGACTTTTGTCGACATCCGCCTTCAACCCCTCCTGTCGACAAAAGTCGACATCCGCCCTAAAAGAGTTAAGTTGTTTGCAGGTTTCATCCCACAGTCCAAAGACATGCTGGTTAGGTGGATTGGCAATTCTAAATTGACCCTAGTGTGTGCTTGGTGTGTTTGTGTGTGTCCTGCGGTGGGTTGGCACCCTGCCCGGGATTGGTTCCTGCCTTGTGCCCTGTGTTGGCTGGGATTGGCTCCAGCAGACCCCCGTGACCCTGTGCTCGGATTCAGCGGGTTGGAAAATGGATGGATGGATGGAAGTTGTTTGCAAAATTTGTTCAATAAAAAGGTTCTATATTTTGACTGCAACTGTCATGCAATGTGATTCCTTCTCTTCATTAGTGCCACCCCCTTGAAAACTATCACTTTGTGTGCACATTAAAATGTTTTTTGTACAATGCTCATGACAGTGGAATAGGTTATTCTTAGCCAGTCTACTGCAGTAATTGCAGCAGAAAATGTGGTTAACACCCACTCATGCATGGGGAAAAAAATACCGTTGAATACCGTGAAATGGTATAATTTTGAAAAATACCATGATATAGAATTTTGGTCATACCGCCTAGCACTATCTGTCACCTAGATATTCTCTGAAAAAATATGAACATGATGGGCTACATCACCATCCACCCACTCTTTTTTGGGGTAATTTACAAATAGTGAAAAAGTTTAAAACATATAGTATATGTGACACACTATTGTCCTCTCCAAAAACTACAATGTTTTGTTTTGTTTTGTAGGAGGCAAAGGAATGTGAAACCTGGGAGTTCCCCATACAGAGCACTGCTTAATTCATTGGAGCTTACAGAGAAAAATATCAAAGTACAGTTAATAAATGAAGTTAACAAGGTATGAAATATTAAGTTGGATTTTCTGTGGGGTTTTCTTCTTCTTCTGTAGATTAGTATCTTATTTGTCCCAAGGGAAAAGAGCTTTTTACAGAAGCTCAAAATATTATAACAAATAGCCCCACCTTGAACACGCACACAAGATTAACAAAAAAGAAATGCATTTCTGACATGGCTAAAGATAACTGCAAACACAGTGAGGCATTACAAAGCCGTATACCTTATGTATAAAGGCCCACTTGCATTTCTTGACACAGTTCTATTGAATAATTCACGAGGTGAGTGTATCATAGAAAGGTTGTGCAGCATTGTCCATCATGGCCATTTTAATTTTGTCTTCATTTTGTCCTCTGGTAATGTCTCCAGTGTGTCCATAACCAAGCATTTTTTCTTAATTAGCTTCTTTGTTTGGTGGGCGCCTCTCGAAGTGATATTACTGGCCCAGCATAATGTAGAATAGAAAATTGCACTGGCTATCAGAGTTATAGAATATGTAAACACGTATGTCAATACCTATTCTAAATTAATGTATCTCCTAAGAAAAGAGTGCCTGCTCTGCCCTTTCTTATGTGGTTTTGCTACTAAACCAATCAAGTATGTCACTGAAGTGGATGTTTAAGTATCTATAGCAAGTCACCAACTGCACTTCCTTAATAACGACTGGGCCTACAGGCTCTTTGGTGTGGTAAAAGTCAATAATCAGTTTCTTGGTTTTGCTAATGATAACACAATCCTTTTTACACCAAGAGACATAACTCTCTACCTGATCCCATAGGCTGTGTCATCTGCAATCCCTTTTGTTAATACCACCCATTAGGGAAGAGTCACAGGAGAATTTCTGCAAGTAATATGACCCATTGTTAAATTTATAATTCAAGGTGTACAAGATGAACAAAAAATGAGACCAGACTTGTCTTTGTGGTGTTTGAGAGAGAGTCTTTGAGTAAACTGTTCATGGTCTGCCCAATAGATGGTCAATAATCCAGGACACCATGGACTCATCCACCTGCATATCTTTGAGCTTACATCTTAACAAGCTTAACTTTAACAGGGATAGCTGGATCGAATTGAAGGCACTGAAGAAATTAAACATTATTCAAACAGTGCTGCAAGCTTGGTCCAGATAGGAATAAGCATGGTGGAGGGAAAAGATACTGTAATCTCATCTTTTACTCCTGTCTTTGTCCAATAGGCAAACTGCAGGGGGTCCACGTGGTCTTTCACAAGGGAACTTGTTTAGTACAAAACCAGTTTCTCGAAGGTCTTCATGATGTGGGAAGTAATAGCCCACTGGTCTGTAGTCAATAGGAGAAGAGGAGCATGCCTCCTTTGGAACAGGTACAACACAGGATATTTCCATAGCAGCAATACCTTCTGTAGCCTTAGTGACAGACTACAAACAGATTTGTTTATTGTCCCCTATGTTTTCATGTATTGCAGTTGTAAGGTATTCTTCTGTTTCCCCTCAATCTCCCTGTCTTCAAGTTTGCAGCTTGTCCAACAGGCAGTTGAGACAAATCAGTACTTGGCTTTGTGATGACAGCATCAGATCATTTCTATGTTTAAAATCCATTTGTATGATTTCTAGTAGCTGCTTTTAGTGATGAACTAGATGCCAAATCAGATCTAATCCTAAAATTAATCAAAGGCTAGTAACAGTAAAATAAGTTCCATATCACAAAGAAAACAGAGTGAACACTGTCTACTGTATATTAGGCTGCTGCCTGCACAGCACCTGAATGCTGTGTAGTAAGCAGTGTTTATTATGATAAATATATGTAAATCTAATGCAAATGAAGATAAATTGCTCTTGTCACCACTTATTTCAACCTTTCTTTGTTAAAATAATTTTTCTCCTGTATTTTTATTTTCTTCAGCAGCTATTTTCTGTGGCTTTTGTTGTTTATTGACTTTATATTCTGATTCATAGGATTGCGCTGTGCTGTCATAATTCCTTACTATAGCTTTTTTCTTTCGCATTTGGAAATGTGGCTGTCCAGATTGATGTAACCATGAAAATAAGTACATCAGGTCTTTATTTTGTTCCCATAATTCCTAGTTTTTTTTTTTTTAGTTGTTTACATTAGAGAGGCTTAGTTTACTTTTTCTGAAATATTTTTTTTCCCTTGGAGCCTAAACTAGTTGAAATCTGAAACATTTTGTTGGTTTAATTAATCTGGCATTCACATTGCTCTGTTTCAGGAGTCTCGTATCTGAGTGCAGGATCTTAGGATAGTACCAGGATTCAGCCCTATGTTTGTTTTATAGTTAACTTGTGGCACTATTATACAGTATTTGTACAGAATCACTTCCTTTAAATTCTCCAGATGAAACTAGGGTGCTGATACGATACCAATAAATGAAACTACTATACTGAAAATATTGAAATTTAGTACCCAACCCTGTATATAATATAACTCAAAGAATTTATTTAAACAACTTGTAATTATGTATGCATTAAAATTGTAACATTCAGCAAAATGAGCTGTTTTTGTCATTAAATTCAAATACTACAAGTAGTGAAATCTTGTAAAGGGTTAGAGTAAAGTTCAGTACATAATAATAAACACTTAGTTTAAATCTGGTCAAGTTTTTTACATTGATGAAAACAAATGTTAATGAGGTGTAGGACTGTGTATCAGCACTGATGTCCCGCTTTAATTCCGATTCATAATGCCTCATTTCAATATACTGTAGATTTTATCTTGACTGAACAGTTAACTTCAGTGTTTGGAAGATGTGGAACAAAATATCACAAAACTTTTGCAGTGCTACACCCATTCAAAATTCACCATAATTTAACAAAAATATGAATCTCCACATTAGGCACATTGTAGGCGAGTCTCCTTGGCATCTACATTATGAAATGTTATATTGCAAATACAGTAATCCCTCCTCCATTGCGGGGGTTGCGTTCCAGAGCCACCCGCGAAATAAGAAAATCTGCGAAGTAGAAACCATATGTTTATATGGTTATTTTTATATTGTCATGCTTGGGTCACAGATTTGCGCAGAAACACAGGAGGTTGTAGAGAGACAGGAACATTATTCAAACACTGCAAACAAACATTTGTCTCTTTTTCAAAAGTTTAAACTGTGCTCCATGACAAGACAGAGATGACCGTTCCGTCTCACAATTAAAAGAATGCAAACATATCTTCCTCTTCAAAGGAGTGCACGTCAGGAGCAGATAATGTCAGAGAGATAGAGAAAAGCAAACAAATCAATAGGGCTGTTTGGCTTTTAAGTATGCGAAGCACTGCGGCACAAAGCTGTTGAAGGCGGCAGCTCACACCCCCTCCGTCAGGAGCAGAGAGAGAGAGACAGAGAAAAACAAACAAGCAAAAATCAATACGTGCCCTTCGAGCTTTTAAGTATGCGAAGCACTGTGCAGCATGTCGCTTCAGGAAGCAGCTGCACAGAAGGTAGCAACGTGAAGATAATCTTTCAGCATTTTTAGATGAGCGTCCGTATCGTCTAGGTGTGTGAACAGCCCCCCTGCTCAATCCCCCTACGTCGGGGTCAGAGAAAGTCGGCGCAAGAGAGAGAGAGAGAGAGAGAGAAAAGTTAGTTGGGTAGCTTCTCAGCCATCTGCCAATAGCGTCCCTTGTATGAAATCAACTGGGCAAACCAACTGAGGAAACATGTACCAGAAATTAAAAGACCCATTGTCCGCAGAAATCCGTGAACCAGCAAAAAATCCACGATATTTATTTAAATATGCTTACATATAAAATCCGCGATGGAATGAAGCCGCGAAGCGCGATATAGCGAGGGATTACTGTAGTATTATAATCAAAATTATGCTTAACACTAGAATTACCAAAGCGTACGAACAAACTCGTAAACCTGGCCCACCTTAAATCTGTTCGAACATCTGTCAGTGTCTTTTGTTTTGTAAATGTGTTGATAAACAGAAGCAGCATACTATCCCATCCTCCCACCGCTGCAGAAACAGAAAAAAGCTCTCCCAGCTCAAGCCTTGTTTATCTGGGAGTGAGGTACCGGGAGCTGTATAGTGTAAATAATATATTATTTGGAACCCATGCAAGTATAGCAGGACAGAAATGTTGAACACATACCTAAAAGACAAACTTTTTTCATTTTTTATTACTAACGACTAAATTTTGACATGAAGTGTATAATGTGTAAGGTCCAAATATCAAATAAGCACTTTCACAAAAGGTACAAGTATAACAAAACAAGTGCACTTTTATTCAATACTATAACCAAAGAAAAAGAAATCGGCTTAGCGTACTTCATTGTCACAACTGCTTTGGTAGCACAGCGATAAGAACTGCTGACTCATAATCAACAGGTCGTGGGTTCGAGCCTTGTCGCGTCACAAAATAAACGTTTTGAGTAGTGAGCTGCTCTTATTATTATTATGGTACTTGTAAAGGTTAGCGTTTTTTATTCAGTTTTATGCATGTGTTCCAAATAACCATATATTATTTACACTATACAGCTCCCGGTACCTCACTCCCAAATAAACAAGGCTTGAGCTGGGAGAGCTTTTTGTCGTTTCTGCGGCGGTGGGAGGATGGGATAGAAGGCTTCTTGTGCTTATCGACACATTTACAAAACAAAAGATGCTGATGGAGAGGTGCGAATGGATTTAAGGTGGGCCGGGTTTACGAGTTTTTTTGTTTTTTTTTCCGTAGGCTTTGGTAATTCTAGTGTTAAGTAAATGCTTTTCAGTAATCAGTTTGTGTTTTATGAATCTCCATGTAGACACCCTTCAACTAAACTGTTAGTCAGTTGTATTCACCTATTGGACATTAAAAATCTTGTATCTTTAATTTTCAATAATTCAGTAGGAAAACAGACTCCTATCTTTCTATAATTCTACTAGTTATGTTACATATATCTTCAATTAATTAGTCTCAAATGTGTTCTGACAATCCTCAGACAAAATGAAGCATTTTTTTGCTGCTCTTATGGAGCTACTTCATTTTTCTATCACAGACTATTCTGAAAATTCCAACAAACTTTTTCCACTGTAGCAATACATCTAGCCATGTGCTTAAAGAGAAGCAACATTTATTGGACCTGGGGGGGGACACAGACTTGTGATTGATGCGGTCACGGAATGGAACAGCGAATTGGAAATGTTAGGTTTTTTGGAACAACAGTGAGTCATCTCAGCTGCTCTGCATATAAGGTTGCGATGTTGCTCCCAGCATATGACTGGCATGCCATGTGTTTATCCGCAACACATCCACCACAGGGGACGAGTTGTTTTTAATGTGTGATTGTTACGTAGGAATCTGCTGTCCTGGATGTTCAGCTGTCATAAGTTAGGGCTGCTCTCCCCATTGGCCTGAGAGATGTTACGATTATTTGCTTAAGATCTTCCTAAAACCTCAGTACAATAATTCACTCAGTTGTTTTCTGATTCTTATAGCATACCACAGTTCAAAAACCTGTATCATTTGTCAAAAGCTCTCGTTTGCAACAACGGTGTAGGGTCTCTATACAGATAAAAACTGTTATAGTTTATTTTTTTGTGCACGAGGCGAATTAAACTGAAACTTGGAGCTAACTGCCATCTCCACTGTAGATTGTTTAGGATCTACTCGTTTGAATGTTGACTGAGATTACATTTATGAGTTAGGTCAGGGTAAATGATTTCCCAAATTTGTTGTGTTACAGCAATAACTAACGTCTGCGTTGCACAGCTTAAATATGGCTTTGCTTTTATCTAGTTACTCTTTACTGATGCACTGTTTGAATCTGTAATAAGCCCAAACATCTGATTGAAGGTGCTGATTTCAGTTAAAGAGGACATCATTTTATGAAAGATAGTAAGTGCTTTTTCTGTAGAAAGCCTTAACAGGTGCAAATTATGTTTAATTTTTGGTGCATTCCTGCATGTAGACTTTGAAAATTAAATTGCAAAAGAGAGATTGCATTATCATTTTATAAATTTAATTTTCATTTCCTTTTTTGCAGAAAATGCCTCCCATATAAACATTATATTAAAAAGAACATTAATGTGGCCTTTTGTAGACAATTGTTCAGAAAAGTAACATACAGACCGCTAACATAATTAAAGGCTTTGCATAAATGCAAACAGTACTTATTGCATTTTTGTGTACATAAACTACGGTGTCTATCTTTCAAATTTTTTGCAAGAAAGACTAGTTCAGTCCTGCTCAGCCTATATACATCGGACTTCCAATACAACTCGGAGTCCTGCCACGTGCAAAAGTTCGCTGATGACACTGCTATCGTGGGCTGCATCAGGAGTGGGCAGGAGGAGGAGTATAGGGACCTAATCCAATGAGTTTGTTAAATGGTGCGACTCAAACCACCTACACCTGATTACCAGCAAAACCAAGGAGCTGGTGGTGGATTTTAGGAGGCCCAGACCCCTCATGGACCCCGTGATCATCAGAGGTGACTGTGTGCAGATTGTGCAGACCTATAAATACCTGGGAGTGCAGCTGGATGATAAATTAGACTGGACTTCCAATACTGATGCTCTGTGTAAGAAAGGACAGAGCCGGTTATACTTCCTTAGAAGGCTGGCGTCCTTCAACATCTGCAATAAGATGCTGCAGATGTTCTATCAGACGGTTGTGGCGAGCACCCTCTTCTACGCGGTGGTGTGCTGGGGAGGCAGCATTAAGAAGAAAGACGCCTCACGCCTGGACAAACTGGTGAGGAAGGCAGGCTCTATTGTTGGCATGGAGCTGGACAGTTTGACAACTGTGGCAGAGCGACGAGCGCTCAGCAGGCTCCTATCAATTATGGAAAATCCACTGCATCCACTAAACAGTGTCATCTCCAGACAGAAGAGCAGCTTCAGTGACAGACTGCTGTCACTGTCCTGCTCCACTGATAGACTGAGAAGATCGTTCCTTGCCCAAACTGTGCGACTCTTCAATTCCACCCGGGGGGGGGTGAACATTAACATTATACAAAGATATTGTCTGTTTTTTACCTGCATTATTATCAATCTTTAATATTGTTTTTTGTATCAGTAAGGTGCTGCTGGAGCATGTGAATTTCCCCTTGGGATTAATAAAGTATCTATCTAGCTAGCATCTCAACATGTTCTTCTGTGAAGCATGCTCTTGTTGGGCTGCAAATGAGCCTTGTACTAAATACTGTACACGCTCTGATGTACAGCTGGAAGCATATGAGCACACAGGAGTAGCGGCACTGTTTATGTAGCTGAGCACTGAAAGTTATAGCCCCTTACATTATATAATGTGGTGAAATACAATTTTTAAATCACATGTAAAAAAAATCCAACAGAGTAACGTGCGACGGCGGCAGACTTTGCAGCAAGCGTTTAAAGATTGAGTGAGCAGTGGACTGTTGTTCCTTAATGAAGAGTCCTGAAAAAAAGTGACTTGGAAATAAAATATTTGCAGACCCCTGTCTTAATGCATTTAACTGGCTTCAAAAAAAGTTTTAACCTGTAGGTGGAAAAAAAAGTTGCACAAGGCAACCACTTATTCTTTTTGCTATATTCTCATTGTAAATCTTTTAACATAAGCAATCTTTGGCAGGTTCCTTTATTACTTGAAATATATGGACTTGAAGGAAATATGACAAGAATAAAAATTACTGAGCTGAACCCTTTAAAACCACGATATGAGGTTCCAGATGTTCTCATTCAAGATCCCCCTACACTTCCGTGAGTATGAACAGAAAACTTATGACTGATTACAGAAATTCTTTTAGTGACGATAACTGTTCTAGATTTGACAGTAGCTAGCTTGCTTGCTTGATTGTCATGACAACTATAGTATATTTGTTTCCAAAACATTATGTACGGGACTTTTATAAACAAATAGTGCGATTTCTGTTTTATGCTTGGAGAGAAATCTGATGTATAAAAGTAGGCTTGTATTTGATACTGAAGACTGGGCACTAGTTAAGATTAGTTTTATGAGGAAAATATGGTTTCTGTTTCTTATGAGAAATGTTTTAAATAGTTTTATCACTTATACATTGCTTTTTAGTAACATCCAAGAAAAAGTAGCATTAGTTAAAAAGGATTACAAAGGGGATGTGCATAAAATAGTACAGTGGAACCTCGGGTCATGACTGAAATTCATTCCAAAACTCTGGTCGCAACCCAAAGTAATTTCCCCCATAGGATTGTATGTAAATACAATTAATCCGTTCCGGACCATACGAGCTATATGTAAATATATATTTTTTAAAGATTTTTAAGCACAAAAATAGTTAATTATATCAGAGAATGTACAGTATAATAGTAAACTAAATGTTTACTTACTTACTTCTGTAATGTTTACTACTTCTGCTTGGGCTCTCTCTCTCTCTTGCTCGCTCGCTGCACAGGGAGAGATTGAACATGTGCAGAAATCATTGGCGCGTACGAAACGAAAGGTAAACTGGCTAGTTCGTCACCCGAGTGTGTGGTCGTGAACAGATGCAAAAGTTTGAACTCTTTGGTCGAAACCAGATTTGTACGTGGTCCAAGACGTTCGTGACCCGAGGTTCCACTGTATATTCAATACAGTGTTCAAACATGATTGTATTTAAAACAAACATAGTAAGTGTAATGTAATGCAATGTAAGTTCATGTTGCAAAGGTTCTAAAGATGATATTAAATGTTTTATGGGAAGCTGGCAGATTATATTTTCCCTGACCATTTTCACTTTGTGCAGTATTGTGTGACACTTATTAAATATGTATACATTTCAGACTGGCCGTGACTGGCCGTGATGACAACAGTATTGAGCTTGCCTTGAGTCAAACGGATCATCGCCTGATCATCACTTCCAAGCCTTTCCGACTGGATATCATGGCAGGCAATGAACTGGTGCTTAGTGTCAACTCCAGGGGACTCCTGGTCTTTGAGCATTTACGTCAACGCAAGGACACGTGAGTAGAACACTGTTCATAGCATTGTATGGAGTGATGTTTTACAGGCCACACTGTCTTGCAGTGTTTACACTTCCTTGGATTGCACATTTTTGGCTGATAGCTGTGGTTACATCTTTTATTTATAAACTGTGAGGGGTAGGAAACCAGTGTTTTTATGCACAGTATTTGGAGGCTTATGGGAAATACTTTTCAGGAGCAGATAAAATTTATAAACTTAACAAAAGTGGGTTCTAAATCTCTACAGACCTTACTTGTGTTCAAAAGATCTTATGACTGATATGCATTTGAGAAATGAATTATTTCTTTTGTTTTGTTTATTTTCAGTGTTCTCCGTTAATGTGTCTACAGTAGACTGTGTTTGGTGGTACTTTGTTCACAAAATGGGCTTTCAGACTAGTATAGATAGGGATGAAACCAACCTGACTTAAATACCATGATTGTGCCATGTACATTATTACATAGAAATTAACATACTTTTCTACTGTGTTGATTCCTAGACACTTTTTTGTCTGTATTGTTTAAAGGAATACTCAACCCAAAATTATTTTTTTTGATGTAAATGTTACTTTATGTAACAACCCGATTTATAGTTTGTAGTGATGACTGAGGAAAAAAAAAATTTTTTTTTTTCTCTCATTCTGCATTAGAAAATAAGATTAACATAATGGAATGAAATGCTGACCAGTTCTCTGAAATGGAAGACAATGTAAAATCCTTCCATGGATAAAGGAAAAACTTGTATTGCATACTCTACATGTTTGTTAACAGTTTATATGATAAAATGCGCTACTTGTGTATGGTGTTTTTTGCTAGTTAAAATATTTTGAATACTTCTTGTAAACTCTGCATTGAAGATCAATAGGAAAAGCACATTCCCACAATATGGTTACATTTATATGAATGTTGTATTTGAATATGTAGTGGGAGGTCTGAAACTTGAAAGTATCCCTTCAGAGATAGATGGATCTTGGGGGCCTAGTGTATAGTGTAGTGCAGTTTTTTCATAGTAGAGCTTCCAGTGATGTGCACGTTTACAAATGTTATTTTTAATATAAAGCACAAAATATACAGACTACTTCTGTGTTACAAAGCTAATTCCTGAAAACCTCCATGGTAGTATGAATTTTTATAATGTGAACACCCACCATACATCAATTTAAATGGAAATATTAAGTGTTGACCGGCCACAAAATGACACCTGTAACACTAAAATATGTGAAAATTGATAGAATTAAGTTAATATTGGTCATCAAAACAAACCATTATAAGTGGCATACCTTGTTGTGAAGAGTTTACCTATACTTTTATCAGTTTTAACATTTAAAGGAATTGTCTTTTGGATCTTTCTTGGATTTTTCAAATTGTTCTACAATATAATGTTTAAGGTAATGCAGAAGACCCTAATTAACAAATGGAATGAGACAGGACATTCCTTGGATGTGTGGGCCTTTTATTTAGAGAAATAGCAAATAAAAAATATCAAAGGGTCAGCGAGTATGGTGTCCTACACAATACAAAGGCAAATGGAAACTGGAAGAGATCTGGCAGAATCAGTCACAACTTGATCAGAAGACAGGTTTATGTGCCACCAACATGCGGGATAGGCACCTCCCAGCACAACTGCTTGAAACACAGCTTAACAGTGGTAGAAGAAAGCATGTGTGTTTCTACTGTGAAAAGGAAACCTTGTGTTGCAGGTTTGGCAGGGTGAGTGGAAGTTAGAAAGCCATTCCTTAAAGGTCAAACCAGGGCCTTGAAATACTGGCTGTGAACTACAACAGTCTTGTGTACTGATGAACCAAATTTTGATTCATCACACAGGGTGTTTGTATTCTGAGTTAGTGAAAGGATGGTTCCTTAGTGTGACACCAACTGTGAAACGAGGAGGAAGCCTGATGGTCTGGTGTTCTTTTGCTGGAGGCAGAGTTTGTGACTTTCACAGAGTGACTGGCATTCTGAATCAAAAGCGTTACCACAGTTTGGCTGTTATCAGAAAAAGGTGTCTACTTTGCATGATTCCTTGACTGACTTTTATTTGCTGTTGTTTATTTGTTCTATGCTTTGTTTCCATGAAACATTAAGACATTAAACTTCATGCATTTCCACATTTAAACTTCATGCATTTCCATAAAACGTGAAAAAACTGACGTCTTCTAAAACTTTTGACTTGTAGTGTGTACTGATGAGCCAGAACATCATGGACACCTACCTAATATTATGTTGATCCTCTGTGTGCTATCAAAAAGGCTCAAATTCCCTGACTTTGTTAAATTGCAAAGTGGAGCCTCTGTGGATTAAATTTCCCACAAACTTTCGATTTAAATTTGAGATCTGGGGAATTTGCATGCACTCTTCCTCACATTCTTCAAAACTTTCCCAAAAAATGTATGCACTGTGGCAGGATGCATTATTGTGCTAAAAGGTGACACTTTCATGAGTGGTGAACTTGATCTTTGAATAAATAAATCTCAGGGCACATTATCATTTGAAAAGCTAGTACTACTTACTTTAATACAAACGAGGTATGTTCCTGGTAATGCTTAAAACTTTGGTTACCATTTCAAGCCCAGGAGTGATAAACTTAGTCAGTTGTTAACAATGCCAAACACCAAGAAGGTGAAATGTGAAAGACATAGTAATAACCAGTTATGCTGGTTGCCACTGTTGCTATATCTCAGTAGCTCAAAGCTGTAATGGAAGTATTCATAGTAATTTTTATTTTCTTCCTTAAATATTAATAATTTAACAAAGATTGAGAGCTTTGCAGCCAAAGGTGCCACTTCCTGAATAGGTTTTTTTTTTTTTTTCCCCTCTTTCACTTAAATCTTGAGATCCTTAATTTACAATCTGAACCATAAGAATATAGTCTTGTAAAAGAAGTACATCAATTTATGACTTAATATGTAAAAAGAAGGATGTTAAATTTAACTAAGTAATTGTCAGTGCTGAGGCTTAAGAGCTCGAGTTCTACGATCATAGTTGTTATGCTTGTTGTAGTGTTTTGAAATAGGTAGTAACTGAATAATTTCAATAGCCTTAAACTTTCCATGGCAGAAATAATTTTTTTTATACTAATATTGGTGTTGTAACTTTTTATATCCTATCTAGTGTATTATGACACTCCTGCGCGTTTGTTTCTAACTTGGATAATGTACATCTTGCATTTTTGGAGGTATGATGATTGATCAGAGTCAAAGATATCACTGTATTTCATGTTTATGTTAAGGTAATTTTTTTTTTTAATTGTCAGTGATGCAGTGTTATACTTTGGTAAAGTAGTTAAATGTTGTCATAGAGGTCACAATTGGTCTAATTGATAAATACTATTGGTGTTGCTATCATTGAATTGCAATATTTTTTCCAAAATGCATTGTTGAAGGTCTTTTATTTAGATGTTTAACAGTCTAATTTCTTACCTGCACAGTTAACATAACATCTATGGACAGATGATATGTAGTCAATCAAGCTGTTCAATTAAGAATACTGAATTGTGTGGAATAGTTGTAAAGAGTAATAAATAGATTGAATGTATGGTTATGAAAATGCAAAGGACCTTTCTCTGTTTGAATAAAAAATGGCTCTGATGGCCTTTATCTACATAGTTTGTGAATTTTAAGTTCATCTTTCCGTTTTGCCTTTTCATAATGTATGGATTAGTAACTTTCTGTCCATATTAACATACCTAATATTGAATTTATTGGTATTTAGTACACTGCTTAGCACTTGTCCTAATTATTGACATATGGTATTTCTAAATAAATTTAAAGACTAGCATTAGTAGATTGAATACACTGTAATGTGGCCATTGCTGTAGAGTACATTTGTTATGTTGACAGCGACTGGTTTCTTTTTATATAACTGTATAGGGTAACAGTTTCTTTGTGCATTATTGGTATTATAGTCCATAGTTCTTGTATACTGACTTAAGTCATACCAAGTACTTAGTGTTGTCAAATGCATGTATTGTGGGAAATGTAGGCCAGTTTGTATCAAAGAAACAAAACAGAACAAAGCCACTTACTATGAGTTTATTTGCATAAAACAAAATTAAAGCAAGTAAAGAGAAATTGGGGGAAACAAATGTGATTTATGCTTCAGATTTAAACACACAGAATTGTACATCATCACTTAAAAATACTGATTCACAATGCAGAGAGAATATTTTTACATTTCCAACCTTAATATTAATCGGTTAGTTTAGCTCAAAAGAGGAATTGTCCTGACATTCTGATTTCTTAGTCCCTACCATTGATTGGGATTGACTTGCCAGGTTCTGAAGGAATGAAAACAGGAAAATATTTTCTCATGGTTGTTTAATGATAGGTATTTCATCATGTTAAAGATTCACCTGGCCATATTAAGACCACCTGATGCTGGGACTCTTTAAAATGGTGTTCCTCAAACCAGTTGAGAGTGTTCACTTTTAATGTTTTATAATGAGTTATAGCAATATGAAAATACTAGGTTAAACTTTTTTGCATCTCATGATGCAGTTTTAAGTGTCAATCAATGGATTTTTCATTATGAAATCCAAAGGTAGTGAGGTATGAATTTATACTGTATAGCTTTCAGACATACTTTTAGAAAGATGGTGTATTTTTTGTGAAATGATTGCTGCAACTACTTTTTAAATTTGGCATTTTTATATTTACTTATCTCCATTAGTGTACAGTGTGTCTGTTTTTATTGTTTCCTGTAAGACTATTACAATTGTGCACGTCGAGGCGCTCAAATCCAATGCAGCTATTTGTTTGACTTTTCCTCAGTATAAGATAAATTATTTACACTCCAAGAGAAAAATACAGATCTAAATTCATTCACCTTTGGAGAGCCTTTTGTACTGGGATATCTACTATGTGCAAAGGCTCCATATTAAACATATGACTTGCTGTAAAAGGAATTCAGACTAAATAGTGGCTTTTAAAATTTTCCATTAAGGTCACCTATCTTTTGTATGGTCTTCTTCAATAGTTCATATTGGATGATTTCCTTTTGTGCAATATTTTGACCAGGCTGAACTGAGTCAGGTTTACTTATATGTTTTATGACTTGATCAAAGCTATTCTTGCAGCCTTTCTGCAGGGCAAAGTATTTTAATAAATATGCAACAATCTAAATGCAAAAAAGTCCGGTTTTCTCAGGATGAAAGCTGGTTATGCAAGTGTCAAGCACATCTTTTTTTGATTTGGAAGCATTTGATTGGATCCAACCTGCCTATTTCAATTTACTAATGGTGCTGGCTTGTGGAATTTTTCAAATTCTGAAAATGTATAAATTTGCTTTCATGTGAGATTGAGATTTTATCATTTTTACACGGCTTGACATGTATTGAAATTTTACTGACGTTGGATGACAAAGTGAAATGGTTGAATTGAGCGTTTTAGTAATAGATTAAATAAGTGCAGTCCCAGACGTAAAAATGTGGGTTTTTTTTTGTTTTTTTTTAACATCTGTAAATATTAAGTAAAGCAGGGCTTAAAGTTGTTGTTGCAAGAAAGTATAATAATTGTCCAAGCAGAATTATCTATGTTTTCTGTATTTAATATATTTTCAGCATGATTGAAGACCATTCAAAACCCACTTAAGACGTTTTTAGTGGCATATTTAAAGTTTTTCTCCCTCTTGTTTAACAAGATTCTTTACGTATTTTTAAGTGGATATGTGTATTATGACTCTGTACTTATGAATGTATAAGCTGTAAACCACTGCAAAGATGTTTAATTTCTCTTTGTAAATGGAATATTTTATTTTTAATCGGTTATTTAAGAAGCAAAGGAAGGTTAATGAAAGATTCCTTCTCTGTTGACTTGTTTGGGCTAAAGATGTCTGCCATTTTTTGTAAATGATGATGAAGAGCCTCTCTCCTAAAATATAACTAACTACTCCTGGTTGTTCTACATGTGAAATGTAAATGTTCACATTGTCCCAGTTCATATAAAAAAGATTTGTCAATGACATTGTGTTCTAGCCTCTGGCAGCACTTTAGAAGGATAAGCTATAGTTACAGATTAACTAAATATGTGTGTCAACTTTTTTTTTTTCAATCTAGACATGCTACTACTAGGGTGCTGACTTCCACATGATTATTGAACCTTTAGGAACAGTGTCACTTACTGTTGTTCCTGCTGAAGTGAGTTTGTGCAGCCTCCATGTAAGATATGTTTTATATATCTTCTGGTTTGATGATGTTATTTTGTATACACTCAGCAGTGAAAGTTGCAACATTAAGCATTCACACACACAAACTAATCTTCTTTTGCAATCAAATTTAACTTTTCTATTACTTGATAAATCTGGATTAACATAATTAATAATTATGTTTGGTTTTTAATCCTCCAGATCAAAAAAATGTTCATTAATGGTGTGGTAGATTCCAAAAATACTTCAACAGGAATGGGTTTTCTTTACAGTACTCTTTCTTTGGCTGACACATTTTTCTGTATAGCCTTTTTATATGGTTTGAAGTAAGAAGTGAACAAGCAGTGAAGGTCAGGTTGGGGGACATGCACTGGTACAGCATGTTGCCACACCCACCGCATGACAGAACATTTCAGGTTCCTGGTTGGCAACCCCCCCAGGCAGACACACAGACCAGTCTCACCCTCTGGAAATGACCCTCTATCTGTCACAGCCAGGTGTTATGTGGGCATCCTCTTGGCCTGGTCCAGCCACTCGGATCCTCAACAATGAGGATCCTGCGAGCCGGATCACCCTTGGGGTATCGCACCACATGTCAAACCAGTGGTACGTAAGGATTCTCTGAAGAGATACAGTACCAAAGGAGTACAGTCTTCGTCTCGGGTTACTGTATAGCATCCATATCTCACAACCCTATATAGCAAGACAGTGAGCACCAGTACTCTAAAGACTTGGCCCCTCGTACTTTTCCATAGATATCTGGAGTGTGCCACACCCCTTTCCAGTGACCTCATGATCTCCCATGCTCTCTTAGTCCGTCTACTGACTTCATAGGAAGAGTCACCAGAGACATGAATGTCACTGCAGAGGTAAGTAAACCTCTCGACAAGATTGACGCTCTCTCTGCAGACAGACACAATGGTGATGGCTGTGCCCAAGAGGTTATTAAAGGCCTGGATCTTGGTTTTTATCCAGGACACTCAGAAGCCCAGACACTCTGACTCTTTGCTCAGTCTCTCGAGAGCTCATATCAGTGCCTCCATTGACTCCACGAAGGTCACAGCAGCATATTCGAGATTAGTGAATCTTTCTTTGCCAACAGGTGCCCCACAGCCGCTGGACCACACGACCTTGCCCATCACGCAGTCCATGCAAGCATTGAACAGAGTAGGAGCAAGAACACAATCCTGACAAACCACAGAATCAACTGGGAAAAATGCAGAGGTTCTGCCTCCACTCTGCACAGCACTTGCAGTACCAGTGAATAGGCTGGCCATGATGTCCAACAACCTTGAGGGGATCCCGCGAAGTCTCATGATGTCCCACAGGGCAGCTTGATGAACTGAGTCAAAAACTTTACAAAAATCGACAAAGGCTGCAAAAAACTCTATTGACATTCTCGTTTGCACCCCATGAGGACCCGCAGTGCCAGGATGCAGTCAGTGATAGACTTCTTGGGTGTAAAACCAGACTGCTCCGGTCGCTGGTAGGTGAGCAAGTGATAATGGATCCTATTGAGGACGACCCTAGCAAGGACCTTACCTGGTACAGAGAGCAATATTATCCCCCTGTAGTTGATGCAATCCAGGCAATCACCTTTCCCTTTTCAGATAGGGATGACAAGTCCCGTTCTCCAGTCAGCTGGGATGACGCCAGTCTCCCAAATGGAAGCAAAGATTGCTTGCAGTGCCAAGCGGTCAGCCTTAGCAATGAAGGGATAATCGGTTTTAACAGTGAATTTGACTTATGTCTCCTGCCCAGTTTGAAGTAACAGAACATGCCCCTTCACGTGGGCTGATGGCAGTTTTATGGATGAATGTTACCAATTGATTAAAGACACCATGGTTTTCAATTTGTTTTATTCAGTAGCAGAACACATTGGGCAGTTATCAGAGGCAATAGATAATTAGGTTTTAAGCCAAATGTAATTTCTTTGGGACTGAAAGTTGAAGAATCCACAATTATTGGAGTATATATTTTATACGTAAGTATTTTCATGTTTTCACTATTTTGTTGTCAGGTGAGCTTTTTAAAATGCCATGGAAGTGTGCTATGATGTGTTAGATGTCAGACGGGTTTAGTCAAAGATTATCCTGCACTTAGCTTACAGTTAGTGATCATTGTTTTATTTTTGAAGTGCTTTATAATTGTGTGTTAGTGTGGTGTGAACAACTGAACAGTCTACTAGTATACTCAGTCATGTATATTGTAATTAAACAGTAACAGTATATTAAGAATGGCTCATTACCACCACTTGTTTATCGGCCATTTTCCAGAATTGCCCAGTTTAGCAGTTTCCCTCCACTATCCACAGCCTTGGGTATACTTTAGTATGAGACTCAGTCTTTTCATATTATCTTGGCACCACATCATTTTTAGCCTCCCTGTTAGCTCTGTCCACTCTGTCTCAAACTTGGCACCCATGTTCACCCAGTCATTCTATGCCTTTTGCTGCACTTGCCTAAACCACCTTAGTCTTTTTCTTATTAGCATGACACCTGCTGCCTCCACGCCACGTTTTTCTTTTAACTTGACATTTGACTCGGTCTCATAAACTGACACTTTAAACATCTATTAGATCAATATCTTCTGTGTTCTTTCTAGCTTTGCTTCATGTTCCACTTTCTTTAGCTACAGTATCTATCACTTGAATAGTGCATACAACTCATACAGCTCTAATAAACCATGCACCTTAATGCCAAAGACTCCTTTAGAAGTCAGAATGATGGCAGCTCTCAAATTTTATTGCATGCATATCTCATTCTGGCTGTGACCACACTTCTGTCTGCATTCACTATGTCACCTAAGTTGTAGAATTTCTATACTTGCTACAAAACAACTCCATACATAAGCTCACATTCCAATCTTTTGCATTCTTCTCTGGTCATGACCTCTATCATTAACACAAACAGCAATGGACTTACAAGTGGATAGCCAGTTGTAACCTGAACTTCATGTCAAAACTCTCACTTCCTCACCTGCTGTCCTGAAAAGTTTGTTTCTCTTTATAAATTAACATCACTGCAGATGCTAACCATTAATGTACACCTACCTTGGTCAATCAATGCTCACCTAACCTCCACTTGTGGCAGCCTTTCTGGTACCTTCTCCACCTCTACAAATCTGCAATGCAGCTTCTTTTGCTTTTCCAGATGCCTTTTCTGCATATTCCTGACAACAAAGATCACATTTATTGTTCCCACCCTGACACAAAACTGCTTTTTTGCTAACATTCACTTAATTCCTGATTATCTTCTCTAGCATTTTCTCAAACACCTTTATTTACATCAGGGGTCTCCAACACGTTGCTCCAAGTAGCTTGCCAAAGGGTTAATGAATCCTACATAAATTTGAAAACTTGATTAGTCAAATTAGGGGTGGATGATTTTTCCAAAAAATCATTTCACGATCCTTTTAACACAAAATCACGATCCACAATCTGAATTGCAATCTATCTTTTCAATGTGGTACACACTTAAGAGAATTTCTGGACTCAAACTCATCAAGATCTAAGTAACACTTTATTTTAAATATCAAAAAAAAGCTGAATTCAATTGTTCTCTCGTTCGCAAGCTAAGCGGAGTTAAGGAACATGCCCGGAAGCTGGCGGGTGAGTGAGGAATATGGCCCGCTGCATGTTTTTCGGATTTGCGCAAATAAATCTGTACTGCAAGTGAACTATGATACATAGCGAAATGAGAGAAGTCACAAAATCAACCGGAATGTTCAAGCAAATTATAGAGAAAAAAACCCAATCTAAATCCGTTAAGTAGTTCCCTTGTGAAAAGCGGACAGACACAGACATTGGATTTTATATATTAGTAAACCTTCAAAATGTGCATTTAAAGTCTCAACAGCATTCTCAGCATTTCTGGAGCTTAGTAGAGCCAGATAACTATAAGAATGTTCACCAATGGGCTCTGAAAATGTCTGCTTTGTTTGGGTCTACATACCTATTTGAGTCTGCCTTTTGACATGAATGTCATGAAATCAAAGTTCAGAACAAGACTGACAGATGAGCATTTAAATGACTCCATAAGAGTGAACTTAAGTGGCTACACTCTACCATACATCTCTCTTGTTGACTCCATGCAGTGCCAATCATCTCATTAAATAAAAACACATCACACATGCAACTGGACATGTGAATACTCTTGTGAAGTGAAACGGTGGCATAAAAAAATGACAAATGAATAAGTAATATCTGTGTATTTGTAATTGCATTGTTTTGTTCTGACAGCATTCATTTTCTTAATTCAGTAGTACGAGATGCACTTCAAGGATTCCTCCCTTCACACAAAATTTTGTTCTACAGGTCTATCAACCATTCATTTCCAAGCCCTTCTAATACCACTCTAGTTGGAGATACTGCTTTACGTATCTTGTTCTTTTTCACTGCTTTAATAACCTTATTCTTCTTTCAACAATGATCATTTCACTTTTTTTTCCTCTTCATTCAGCAACTTCTCCATATAATTCTTTCAAGTATGGTTAATCCCATTATTGTCAATCTTGATTTTCAATTTGGCATTCTTCATGCACTTCACGTCTACTGCATCCTGTCTTTTGTCATCTGCTTTGTGATCCTCAACATATTTGTTTCCTTCCTTACTGTGCAGCTCACTAGACAAATTGTGCATTCTGTCACTCCTTCTAGTACTAACATCCCTCATCCCTTAAACCACCCCCACCCCCCCAACACCTGTGTGTCATCATTCCACCACCATGTTTCCTGGATCTTAGTGGTCCCTTTGTCCAACTGTGGGTGGTTTCTGTTTTTAGTCATTCTTCATAGCCAAGTCTTGCCATTCATGGCTGATGATTCTAAAATCTCATTTGCTCTTGCTACCAGTGTTTCAGCAAGAATTCACAAAAAAGCAAAATGTTTATATATAAAAAGGGGGGGGGGGGGCAATAGTCATTGATGTAATGCTTACAATAGAGGGTGGCTGGCTTAAAAGTTTTTTTGTTTTTTTTTTGAGTGCTGCCCTTTTTTTGTTTGTTTGTTTTTAAAAGTATAAAGAATATTTAAGTCAAACAGTCTGTTTCTAGTGTCTGGCTGAAACAATGTATTAATTTGTACAGTATATTACAGCTTTAGCTGTAAATCCCATTTGTGTGCAGTTTCATTCTGAATATTTTGTATTAGTAATTTTGAAATCTCAGACTTTCTAGGGAACATTAATTTACTTTGCTTTTCAGAAGTTTCATTCTTTCTTAAAGAATGTGGTCTTAATTACTGACTCTGAAATGCATCATCTGATATTCATTTTTTCTTTTTTTTTTCTTTCTTACTGTTTTTTTTCTCTTCTTCCCTATACTTTCCCTGTCTGAAATTCCCTCCCTTCCCACCCCATTCTCACAGTTTCTCGGATAAAATAAGTAGCACAGTCGGTAGCATGTGGGATAGGATCAAGAGTCTTTTCTCTAGGTAAATTTGCTGGTTTTTGGTTCTGAATGTATTTATGATTATGTTTTAATATAAACAGTAGTTCACAGATTGTGTATTTGTATTGATTTTCTGCAAGAATTTCTCTAATTACCTGTTCAGATCATTCTGAAACTCTGCAAATATGCTAATTCTTAATGTCTTGCTAACTGCAGTTTTCCATCTTTATTTCTGATACAGCAAACAGCTGTTCATATTGGCTTTTAAATGTTGTTGTTTTACCTTTCCTGTTTACGCTTTATTTGTGTAAATAAGTTTCTGAGTGACTGCCATAATTGTTTTATTCATATTTAGTATAGATGCTAAATTAAAAATCCTATTTAAAGACCTACTTTTACCATTCCATCATGGTCTCCTATAATCCAGCTTGACATAAATATATATAAACCAAAATAGATGCACAGTATAATTTTCCTAGCATGCTTTTTAGTCTACAACTGTGGGCAAACTGCCGCTTCTTTATATAAAATTTTAATAGACATTCTTTTGAGAAAAATTCAGTCATTCAGTTAAATTCACGAATTCATAAAATGACTAGTTAATTCTTTGTAAAAAATATTAACAAGCTTACATTATGTATTCTGTGCTAAAATGAGGTTCTGAATTAGAATTTGATCTAAAATTTTGATCTAAAATAGTGTGCTGTATTCATAACATTTGACACATCCTTCTGCTTGTCAAAGTTTTAGCTAATGGCTTGTTTTGTCCTCCCCTTACAAAGCTTACACATTCTTCACATCTGTGTGTGTTCTTTTTCAGCTAAACTAAGATATTCTAGTGCTAGGGTAGGAAATGAATCACCACTTTACATGCTTATATGTTGTTTATGTAAAACGTCTGCATTTGTAACCTTTAAAACAAGTTTTCATTGCTTTTTTTCCCCTTTTTTAGCCATCACATGGCAATCATTTATCTGTTAACCTCCTTAGCATTACATTTTTTCTTCTTAAAAAAAACAAAAAAAAAAAAAACGTAAAAAGCATTGAATTTTTTGGCATGAAAAATTTCATCTTTCTACTGTAAAACATGTAAAACAAAAAGTACAAAGTCAGAAGTGTAGAGTATAATGATACAAATAATAATGAGGAATAATATGAACAGCACACAGCACATAGGCGAGTGACGTGAGTGTCACTTTCAGCTTCATTGTCCATTTTAGTTTCACTGCCTGAAGACAGATTCACTTCATCATCACCGCTGATGAGAGACGTTTCTTACAAGATGGCATTATGAGGCTAGGAGAAGATGAGTGTACACCATTTCCCAGGTAATGCTTGGGCCTCTGACGCTATTGGCACTTTTACTGCCTGAAGAAACCTTGGGTCTTACGCAAGATGCGTCTGTACTGTTGCCTGAGTGACGCTCTACACTAAAGCTTTGAGCGCCGTTTTTACAGCCCTAGTGAAACTTGGGTCTAACACTAAGGAGGTTAATGTCAAATTTAGCATAAGTACAACATCCGTTAGCAAATGTGAATTCTTTAAATTAGCCTAATGTATTTTCTAAGATTTTTGGGATTAGGTGCTCAAATGTTCAAATTTACAAAGCAAAGTTAATTTTTGACAATACACAACTACACTAAGCAAAAATATCAAAATGTTTTTTGATTGCTAATACTTTATCATTGTAATTCAAAGTATATGTTTTTAGGTTATTCCATTATATCAAAGATAAGTATTGTAATCCTGACAGTAGTGGACATAAGGCAGGAATGTACCCTACCTACAGTTTTCCGTCTTTCCAAGAGGATTAACTTAGAATCTCCAGGTAACATGGATGCTTTTGGAATGTGGGAGAAAAAACAAGGTATCTAGAGAGATGCCCCACACAGACATTTTATACATATAGAGACTGATGTCAAAGTCCTGTCTTCTGGAGCTGTGACATAGTAACAAAGTAACACACTAATTAGTCCTTCTAAAGGTAAACATTTGTCATTGCAATTTAGTTGCTGTTGAGTTCACAACATTAAAATTAAGGATATAGTTCTTCAGATAACTTAAGTTTAGCTTTTAATTATTATGTCTACTTCTAGTTATATTTCAATTAGTGGTATTTTTAAACTGAGGTGTTCTTCTAGTCACCGAGGTGTACTTAGAAGAAACATGTAGGCTGTTTAGCAGACATAACTTGCCTAAATATTACACAAATTAGTGAATTTCTCTAAATAAAAATTTTTATTTTTACATTTATGAAGAAAGCCATGATAACCTTTTGCTTTCCTTAACCTCAACTAAAGAAATTTCTTATTTTTGGAAGAAAATAACCCACAATATTTTAATCTAACAAAAAGAGGCCTTTTAGTATAAATGCTGATCCAGAACTTCAACAATATAGTTCTGAACATCCAATTATCACAGTGCGCACACTATGTAGCTTGAAAAGCAACCCATTCTCTTAGCCATGTCATAAATCAATCTCAAACTGCTTATCTATGTTACTAAACGACAGTTTAATTTATGCATGGGCGGCGGATGCACCGATGCGCACTGCGCCTCAGCGCCCCAGAGTCAAACCCAGCGGCTTCCCAGGGTCAGTAGGTGGCGCCCAAACAACACATTTGAATCACATAACGGTAATTCAGTATTACAGTAATCCCTCGCTACTTCGCGGTTCACTTTTCGCGGATTCACGACTTCACGGATTTTATATGTAAGCATATCTAAATATATAATGCGGATTTTTCGCTGCTTCACGGGTTTCTGCGGACAATGGGTCTTTTTACTTCTGATACTTGCTTCCTCAGTTGGTTTGCCCAGTTGATTTCATACAAGAGATGCTATTGGCGGATGGCTGAGAAGCTACCCAATCAGAGCACGCAGTTAAGTTCCTGTGTGCTGCTGATTGGCTCAGCGACGGAGTGCTGCATTAACCAGGAAGTCTCATCTCACTCATTCAGCATTAACGTGCTACTGCTTCAGGGGCCGTGTCCAAGCGCCAACAGAAGATGCAAATGATTGCAGAAAAGGTAAAAGTTTTGGATATGCTGAAGGAAGGGAACAGCTACACCATTACAGCATCAATGAGTCCTCGATTCTTTTTATTTAAAAAGGAGGAAAAGCATATAAGATCTACGGCCGCAGTGTCCTTTAACCAGGGCGCAAAACGAGTTGCAAGTGGACGTGATAAGGCAGTAGTCTGGATGGAATCTGCTTTAGGAATCTTTGCAACAAGGTCGACGACGTCATGACTGCCTACAAGCTGCTCTTCGACCGGAAAAAGAAGCAGCGGCAGCAACTGCCGATCACAATGTTTTTGCAGCCTCGCAAAAAAGAGCCAGTTACTACTACTACAACTACTACTACTACTACGGATACACCTTCGGAAACCGTGGAGGAGGAGCCCCAGGAAATGGCACCGCCGTCTGAAGAGACGTAAAATAGAGTCATCAGCTGCGCAGTAAAAGTCATCATCACCTTCATCGTCATCATTTTTACTGCGCAGCATATTCATCACCATCATCATGTCATATATAGCTATGTGTACTTCGCTATACAGTAAGTGTAAACTTATCTACCAATTTCATATTGCTTAGCAGTTGTCACTGTTATTAATAGAGTAAAGGGTGGGTTGTAAACAATACAGGGAGGGTTTAAAAACGTCCAAATACATGTTAAATAATTAAATAAATATGGTGTCCCTACTTCGCGGAAATTCAGTTATCGCGGTCGGCCTTGGAACCTATCTCCCGCGATAAGTGAGGGATTACTGTAAAAGTAAGTTAGATTATGATTCCTAACAGTAAACGACTTCTACCTAACGACACAGCCAAAGAACAACATAGATGAGACCGCATGGATAAAGCGGCTTCCCAGAGTCAGTAGGTGGCGCCCAAACAACACAACCTGTAAACTAAACTTGCTCTAATCCACTGTGCCAGCAGTCTGTGTGGCGCATTTGAATCACATGACGGTAATTCAGTATTAAAAGTAAGTTGAATTATGATTCCTAACAGTAAACGACGTCTACCTAACGACACAGCCACAGAAAAACGAGACCGTGCCGACAACGTGTTTCTGACACAGCAGAGGCAAAGGAGTCACGGCTCCAAATGGAAAGAGCTCACCGATTTAGTAATACAAAACCAAGCCCATACTTCCCAGAGTCAGTACGTGGCGCCCAAACAACACATCCTGTAAACTAAACTTGCTCTAATCCACTGTGCCAGCATTCAGTGTGGCATATTTGAATCACATGATGGTAATTCAATATTAAAAGTAAGTTGGATTATGATTCCTAACAGTAAACGACTTCTACCTAATGACACAACCACAGACGACCGCCCACACCACCGCATATGCCACCTTCGGTTAGTAATATAGCCCTCCATGCCCGGATCCTCCGCCATGGTCACTTCAGCACACAAATCCGCCGCCATCACCAAACAACTTCTAGCTGACGACACAGCCATAGAAAAACAAAAAAGACACTGCATGGATAAAAACAATAAACGAAGGTGCCTACAATGCGCTTCTGATACACCAGAACCAGATGAGTCACAGCTCCAAAAGAAACTGCTTTGGTACAAATACGTATGTTTGTTTAATTAAATGAAAAATGTCTCAGGACGCACCCACCCTCCATGATATTGCATCCCTCCACATATCGGAGGGAGCAGAAAGTGATTGCCATTCTTGGATTTGCGATTCTTTCGAGAATCGCGGGCTTACTGGTTTCCTACTAAACAGGACTTACTGTAGGTAATGGCTGGTAACGTTTTGGTGAACCTTTTTAGGGCCGGTTTATACAGGATGAGACAAAAAAGTACCACATTTCAAACATTCCAAAAAAAAAAATCATTACGACCCAAAGGGTATACAAAATACTATTTTTTTTTTTTCCCACTATGTTTTAAAAATGTCTTCAAGGTGGTGGCCATCATTAATAATACACTCTTCAAGACGATTTCTGAACACTCACATGTCTCGTTCGGCCATTTAAGTGGAATAGCGGTGTTTTCATGGCAAATACGTCTTTGAGGGCTTCAAAGTTTTGAGGTCGGTGTGTGAGTACCTTCGACTTGAGTTAGCCCCACAAGAAGAAATCACATGGAACGAGATCAGGAGAACGTAAAGGCCACCCGATATCGCCATGCATGGAGGTCAACTTCCCCGAAAACATCTCCCGCAAAACTTGCATAAATCTCTGCGCAGTAAAAGCTGTTGCTCCATCCTGTTGAAACCAGGCGTCATCCACATTCATTTCTTCCAGTTGGGGCCACAAAAAGTTCTCTAACATTTCAGTGTAACATTCTGAAATAAACATCATCTTAAAACTGATTCAGTTGTTAAACGCAATGTGCTTCTGGGGCTTCCTTCTTTGCTGATAGCAGTGGCAGGCAGCAACTCCCACACAGAGCACATTAAATTTGATATTTCTGCACATTTAGGTTTATACTTGATACCACTTTCTTGATGAAATGTGTTAAAGCATGTATGTTACATTTTAAAGACAAATTGTTAACTTCATTTAAATAAAATTGTAAATAATTACGCATGTAGGGGTGGCACAATGGTGGAGTGGTAGTGCTGCAACCTCACAGTAGGAAGTCACGTCCCTGGTGTTCCCTGTTTGGAGTGTGCATGTTTTCCTGGTAGGTTTCCACAGTGTACTCTGGTTTCCTTCCACAGACATTCAAGTTTGGGTATTTGGTGATGCTAAAATGACACTATTATATGTGTGTGTGTGCTTATATTCACTTTGCGATGAGTTGATGTCCTGTCTAGGGATTGTTTCTGCCTCACGCCTGATGCTTACTGCAATGGATGCCTCCCTGGATTAATGGAAGTAATCATTAAACATCCATCCTTTTCAAAGGTATTGTGGCAAGGTGTCCTGGGAATTTTAATACAGTAATCCCTCCTCCATCGCGGAAGTTGCGTTCCAGAGCCATCCGCGAAGTAGAAACCATATGTTTATATGGTTATTTTTATATTGTCATGCTTGGGTCACAGATTTGCGCAGAAACACAGGAGGTTGTAGAGAGACAGGAAAGTTATTCAAACACTGCAAACAAACATTTGTCTCTTTTTCAAAAGTTTAAACTGTGCTCCATGACAAGACAGAGATGACAGTTCCGTCTCACAATTAAAAGAATGCAAACATATCTTCCTCTTCAAAGGAGAGGAAAGCAAACAAATCAATAGGGCTGTTTGGCTTTTAAGTATGTGAAGCACTGCCGGTACAAAGCTGTTGAAGGCGGCAGCTCACACCCCCTCCATCAGGAGCAGAGAGAGAGAGAGAGACAGAGACAAACAAAGTCAAAAATCAATACGTGTCCTTTGAGCTTTTAAGTATGCGAAGCACCGTGCAGCATGTCGCTTCACGAAGCAGCAACGTGAAGATAATCTTTCAGCATTTTTAGATGAGCGTCCGTATCGTCTAGGTGTGCGAACAGCCCCCCTGCTCACACCCCCTACGTCAGGACCAGAGAAAGTCAGCGCGAGAGAGAGAGAGAGAAAGTAAGTTGGGTAGCTTCTCAGCCATCTGCCAATAGCGTCCCTTGTATGAAATCAACTGGGCAAACCAACTGAGGAAGCATGTACCAGAAATTAAAAGACCCATTGTCCGCAGAAATCCGCGAACCAGCAAAAAATCCGCGATATATATTTAAATATGCTTACATATAAAATCCGCGATGGAGTGAAGCCGCGAAAGGCGAAGCGCGATATAGCGAGGGATCACTGTACACTGCTTGCATAACAGCAGCTTCCGCAGGAGCACACGTCACATGAAGTATAAACCCAGCCTTATTAGCCAGCAAATTATCAGCTTTGTTGCTTACAGAGATCATGAATCGTCTTAATCAGTAATGACCTGTCTTTAAATTCCAAGATACTCCTTTAACAAAACGAGACATAAGTCACATCACCTTCACATAACAGTAATCACAGTCTGTGGAAATTTATTTTATGGTTGTGATATGCTTAAGTAAAGATACATATTTGGTTAAAATCGAATGAAAGTAACTAGTATGAAACTATTTAACATACATGAAACCCAGTTCAGTTTTGTTAATAACAAAATATATTTTCCAAGTCATAGGATTTAAAATTAACAGAGCAGAATGCAAACCCTGAATGGAAAATAAACACAGTACAAATTGAGCATCTTTTCTTCCACGTAATCTCTTTCCTCACATCTGCTAACTGCTATATGTTGCTGCACATCTGAGAAGATGCACACACCCTTTCTTAATGCTATGATAAAGGATACTATAAAAGACAAAAGTGCTTCTTTGTTCCTTTTTTATGAAATGCTCTGGCATTTATTTTGCTTAGAAAAATAAATTTGTCCAGTCACATTTGGGTCAAAGGTTGCTCTGTCTTTTCATTGTTTTAAGTCTTAATGTATGTAATGAAAATTATTTATGAAAAATAAGTTATGCACATTGAGCAAGTAAAACCCAAGAAAAAAGTTTTTTTATTAACTGGCATACTCTAAAAGTTTATTAAAAACATCCTGTCTCTCTCGTATGCTTTGTGGAGGAGCTAATGTGACACCCTCCATACAATGCCTGCTTTTTCCGATACTATGTCCTTGAAAATCTGCGGCCTATGCAGCCAGGTAGTGTGTTTTTGAAAGATAGTGGATATATGGTTGCCACTTATCATGCCCTTTTCTGATGTAAAATTACACAGGATTGCTTCAGCTGGTCATACATTAATTTCTAAGGTCTGTTTGTTACTTATGAAAACTTCAATTTTTTTTTTTTATATAAATAGTTCTGAACTCATCCCATGTATGAATATAGCCTACAGCAGTTTAATTTCTAAGCAGTTGTATTTTCAAAGTATATAACAGGAAAATGTTTTTCTTTGTTCTAAAATAGGCTGAGCAGTAAGAATATATCAGGTAATTTAGTAAAAAAAAAATTAAGTCTTACCACTTTTTCAAGTGCTGCATATAATAAAATTAGATAATTGAAAATGGTCACTCACATTTCATTATTTATAATCTAATAAAATGTACTACTAAACCACAAGCATAATTGCACAAAACCTACTTTTATGAAGACCTGCGTTTTTGTTCAAATTGCAAACTGTCTTCTCTTATGAACTATATTTTTACAAAGACGTCATTATACACAGAGAAATGTCTTATTCTCCAAACATGAGTTTTGTTAACTTTGTGTTCATTTTTTTTTTTAAATGTAATACATCTAGTCAAACAAACTAGACTTCATGGGGTTAGATGTAGACAAATAAGTTTTTTTTTATTTTTTTATTTTTTTTTACGTTTATGAACAAGGCCATGATAAGTTTGCTTTTTTCAACCTCAACTAAAGAAATGGCTTCCTATTAATTTTGGAAAAAAATAAGCCACAATAAGCAGACCCAGCGGACAAATATGCTTGAGCACGGGACAAATTGTCAGTGTGATTGCACCCTAAAGCTGCCTGGGTTGAATTGCATGCATCAGTTTTACATTATTCCTTTATTTCTATTTCAGAGCTTCTGTAAAACACCCTATGTTTTGCCCTTTTCAAGGTTTCTTGTGGGAGTGATCAGACTTTATTTTTTATGTATGTGTAAAAATCATTTGAATAGTGTGATTGCTCTGTGCTGGGCCAACTGTACTGTGCTCTGGCCCGCTGAGAAGAGGTTTGCCCGAGCATGGCTCAGTAGCATTCGGGAACAGCGTGATCGCTAAACATAAACTAGCATGGAAAATAGACATGACATCAATGATGTGACAAGTCAGTGCAATTCTCATTTCATTCAATACCATCTGAGTTAAAAACAGGTTTTTATTCTCACCTTACGCATAAATGTGAATTGCATTTGGCAAAAAAAAGCTGCAAATTAGTCCCTTAACGTCATTTGTCTCTGTAAAAAAAAAAAAAAAAAAAATCTTCTAGTACGTGCAGCACGATTAACAGCTAAGTGCTGCACTGCACACACAAATCTGTAAGAGCGTAGAGTATTATCCTGCCCTACATGACTCCAAAGCAACCACAAAATAAATAAAAGGATTTTGACATGCATGCTGTCACTCCGTGTTCGGATCTTGTTTTGGCTTTATACAAAGTCGCAGATGGTAATGAAAGTGTGCCCGTGCTTAGAACAGTATGCGGGTTATGAGTGCAGGCCAGTGGAGTAGGAAGGGGGGACAATTGTGCTTGGACACGGTATGGAACAAACATGCCTAGTGTGACTACACCCCAAAGTTGGGACAAATGGGGGGGGGGGGGGAAAGTAAAGGAGGGACAGATTTGGAAAATTAAAGCACCATGAGTTTTCCAACATTTGAAATTTACTTTGACTACTTCAAAAATATTACTCTTTAGTGATATTTTTTAACAACATTATTTATTTATATAGCACATTTTCGTACAAATGGTGTAGCTCAAAGTGCTTTACATGATGAAGACAAAAAAGCCAAAATAAGAAAATAGAACTAGGGAAGACCAATTAGCATAGAATAAAAGTAAGGTCCGATGGCTAGGGAGGACAGAAAAAACAACAAAAAAAAATCTCCAGACGGCTGGAGGAAAAAACAAATCTGCAGGGGTCCACCCAGTCCCCTCTAGGCATTCTACCTAATATAAATTACCTCAATCAGTCCTCATTGTATTCAGGGTTCACCTGGAAGAACTTGATGATGACGGTCATGTGGACTTCTGGCCTTTAATCCATCAATGTAGGAACATCACGGTGCTTTGATCAGGTGGTGGTGACGCAGATATCCACCACAGAAAACTGGAAAAAGAACAGAAGAGAAAATGGGGGTTAGTACGAATTTCAGAGCCACCAATAATAGTTAATTGAATATACAGAGCGTACAGAGTATCAAACTAAAATGAAGCTATGAGAAAGCCATGTTAAAGTAGTTGTTTAAAGTGCTCCACTGTATTAGCCTGGCAAATTCCTATTGGCAAGCTATTCCAGATTTTAGGTGCATAGCAGCAGAAGGCTGCCTCACCACTTCTTTTAAATTTAACTCTCAGAATAATAAGCAGACACTCATTTGAAGATCTAAGGTTACGATTTGGAGTGCAAGGTGAAAGACATTCTGAAATATAGGATGAGCGAGATTATTTAAGGCTTTATAAATCATAAGGAGTATTTTAAAGTCAATTCTAAATGACACAGGTAACCAATGTAGTGATATCAAAACTGGAGAGATGTGCTCGGATTTTGCTTTCCTAGTTAAGATTCTAGCAGCTGCATTCTGCACTAGTTTCAATCAATTGATGTCTTTTTTTGGGTAGTCCTGAGAGGAGTGTGTTACGGTAATCTAGCCGACTGAAAACAAAAGCATGAACTAATTTCTCAGCATCTTGCAATGTTATAAGAGGTCTAACTTTTGCTATATTTCTTAAGTGGGGAAAAAATGCTGTCCTAGGAATCCGATTAATATGTGATTTAAAATTTAGGTCAGAGTCAATAATTACCCCTAAATTCTTTACCTCTGTCTTGACTTTTAATCCTAATGCATCCAGTTTATTTCTAATAACCTCATTATATCCATTTTTACCAATCACTCAAATTTCTGTGTTCTCCTTATTTAGTTTGAGAAAATTACTACTCATCCATTTAGAAACACAAGTAAGATATTGTGTCAGTGAATCAAGAGGCTTGGGGTCGTCAGGCGCTATTGATAAATACAGTTGTGTGTCATCAGCATAGCTGTGGTTGCTTATGTTATGCCCTGAGATAATCTGGCCTAATGAAAGCATATAAATCGAAAAGAGCAGCGGACCCAGGATAAAGCCTTGTGGAACACCATATAGAATATCGTGTGTCTTTGAAATATAATTACCACAACTAACAAATAGTTTCTAATTTTCTAGTTTTTAACCAGCTAATTTTGCAAATATAAATCTTAAAATAGCAAATATTGCAAACTTACCCGGTAGTTCTTAAAGTTTGGTTTGTCAGTGAACCTATTATACAAAAACTGCTTTAAAGAGCTGGTTTAAATGGAAATATGTGGAATTATCTTATTATTCACTACTGGAACAGTTCAAGTCTAATAGTGAATTTTTGTTTTTTGTATGGATTTTAAGCAGTAGTTTTGAGTTACTGGACCGAAAATGTCAAAGAATACATTTAAAATATCCATATGCTAAGATAAATCAAGTAGTGTATGATATATCATTGTATATAAACCCAATGACGAACCCTCCCCAAATATAAACCCCAATGGTTGCTAGTCTGTGGGAATCCTCATCCTCTGTCACACATTATAATTCAAGCCATTCAATTCAATGTGTATTGATATGTATGCATGCCAAAGCTAGTTTACTTAAGCGATGGTTGTGTAACTACTTCATCAATATACCAGTATTTTAAAGCTGTTGTGTTAGTATTTGTATATTGTGTTTTACAGAAAAATGCACAATATTGTTTACTTCCTTAAATGGAGGTACTGTACTTTAATAAAAACCTACTGAATGGAGTTTCTGCTTTTGTTGTGTATCAAAGGTCATAAAGTTTTACTGGTTTTGGTATTGAATTGTGACGTACTGTATATAGTTTTAATGAGATGTGCACTAATCAGATTTTATTTAGTTTTTCTTCAATATGCAATAATACTTAACGGTAATGTTGTACATTATTGTTTGTAGTAGGTTTATCAGTTTTCCAAAAAAAGTTAAGATTTTTATTAAAATAGAGAAACATTAAAAACCTAGAATAGGTTCTCCAGTCTTTGTACTAGGGGGCCAGTCCATTTGAAACTACTTTCTGCTGTTAATGACGGAAGTTATGTAATTCAATGCACTTATCCTGTCTTTGTTGGGGCTTACTGTAATGTAATGTTAAATTAAGATTCCTAACCCTTTAATTGTTTAACCTGTTGCCAAATAACAATGAAACCACCTATGCAGGTCCCATTAGCACCAATGTTTTTGTTTTTGTTTTTTTTTGGTTTTTTTTCATGAAATCTTTCATGGGGGCAACTAGAAAGAAAACAAGTAAAAGACCAAGAATTGCTAATCAACTTTGTTCAACAAAACACCTTAAAGATACCTTTAGGAAAGCAAAATATATAAGAAACTAGCAAAATACCCACGCTTCGCAGCGGCGAAATACTGGCTGAATATTTTAATTAAGAAAAAAGTAAACATTTTTAAACTGAGGGAAAATATACAAAAAATTATTTGTTAAGGATCTCTTTGTATACCACGTTGTCAATTCGTCCCTCCGGTTGTAATATGATCAAGCTGTTCGCTGAGCTTACTCTTGAGCATGCAACATACAGTTGGCCGTGTGAAAAGCAATCCTGCCTCAAATCAATGCCAACCTTTTGTAGTGTTTGTCCTTGAGACTTATTGTCATTGCGAAGCAGAGCCTTACTGGAAATTGAACGCGTTTGAATTGAAATGGGAGATTAGATGGTATAACGGGGATGCGAGGAATAAAAACTGTGTCACCTGAGGCACTGCCAGTAAAAATAGTTGCTTCAATTAGGTTGTTTTGTAGAGATGTGACCTGAAGTCTCGTGCCGTTACAAAGTTTCGGTGGCTGTAAGTTTCTCAGTAACATTATTGGTGCCCCAACCTTCAAAATGAGATTATGCTTGGGAGTGCCTGGAGGATTTAGAGTGTTGAGAAACTCTATTGGATAATGTACCGCGTCTTCTACTTCTACAACTGAATCAACAGATTGATATGTTTTTGGTTGTGAAGGTAGTTCTTGAAGTAAAATGTGGTTTATAGTCATAGTCATGTCATTTTTTGGTGTCAGGATAGCTCTCTCTCTTAACCATGACACGTCATTTTGGTGGAGATTTCATAGATCAGGGTAAACATTTTGAAGAAGGCTTTGTAAGGTATTCACGATGAGACAGAGATTTGTAGGAATATTTATTTTACGATTTTCTTGTATGAAGGTGCCATCACCTATACTCATCAGAAGAGCAGAGAACTCTTCGGCTTTTTTGTCGCCTTTCAAATGAACTCTCATGTTTATTTTTAAAGTAACAACATTGATTTGTGGCCATAGGTATGAAGATTTCAGAGATGCTTTAACTTCATCAGCTCGTGTTCCACTGGGCACGACTGGTAGGGTTTGGCGGAAGTCTCCAGCCAGTAACACTGTCAAGCCTCCCATAAGTTTGTTGGTGTTTCAGATGTCTTGGAGTGTCCTGTCTAAAGCCTCAATACCTGCTCTGTGTGCCATAGTGCATTCATCCCAGACAATAAGCTGACAATGCAACATGGCACTTCAGCCATGTTGCTCTGCTTTGATATGTTACATATGGGGGATTCAGTATGGTTGAGGTTCAGAGGCAGCTTGAAAGCAGAATGAGCAGTTCTGCCACCCTCTAGAAGAGTTGCAGCAATGCCAGATGAAGCCACAGCTATGGCAATGTTACGGTTTGCTCGGATTTTTGCAAGGAGAAGGTTTATTAGGAATGTCTTACCAGTTCCTCCTGGAGCTTCAAGGAGAAACACCGTGCCAGTGGCTGACGTAACGCTGCTCATGATTTGGTCATAAACTGGCTTTTGGTCACTATTCAGCAACTGCTCGTTATTTGTGACTATATTGGCCAATTGCGAGGTGTTGTAAGATGTCTCTTTCAAGTACTCTGGATTTGACGTAAGTTGTGACGGTTCTGTTAAAGATGAAGACAAACCGTAATGATGAAGAGATTGACCTCCAATACCAATTACATAGTTTTCAGGCAACTGTAGACAGTTGTTATAGATCAAATTTAACCACTGGTGGAGTTCTGTTCGTATATGATCTCTTTCAGTCTGTCTCCTAATATCTTCTGCTATGCTGTCTTTATGTTTTTCCCATAGGTTTAAGGGGTTTTCCATTTGGCAGAAAACCAACATGACAGCAAACAGTTCACGGATCTTTTGAGGTGAGCGAGACAGAGCAGCTTCCTGTAGAGTCTCGTCCCAGTTGGTATCGTCATGTAATAAACCGAGTGCCCTGCAGGCTGACTTATAGGTCGGATGTAGAACACCATCAACTGTTCTGAGAGATTTGAAAGATGTGGGACTTGTGATTTTGTTGAGCAGCAGTCGAAGATGGTAGCATTCAGAGTTATTCGGGTGTACAGTGTAGACCCGTCCCAGTACATTATCCTTTTTCACTCCCGAATGTCCTGGTACAGGGTTGCCCTGTTTATTTGGATGAAACATGTTGTTTGCCCACACATAATATGATGGAATTTCATTATAATGAAGTTGTTTTGCAAAATCATCGTGTTTACAAAGGTCAAAGAACGCTAAAAGGGTGGTTTGTGGTGGATTGTGTACTTTATCGGCAATGTTGCCTTCTGTGAAATAAATTCTTTGTCCGTTCTCAAGATGCACAGCAAGATGAACGACCGGAGGGAAACGTTCGTGAATGGGAAAACAGAAAATGCGCCAGGCTGCTTCAGAGCTACTAATGTAATGACCAGCTTCGTATCGAGATACTTCGTCATTTTGATTTTGTATTGTAAATACTGCCTGGTCACTTCCCTTGTTAACATACTTGCAGATGTATTTGATTGATTTTACTGAAGTGCAAAATTCGACATTGATGTGAGCATTGAAGAAGCGGGACAGCACAGGACTATAAGGGACCACCCATCTGTTGTCGATATCTACTCCTTTGATGTTAATTGTATGACCTCCATCAGCCGGTGCGCGCCGGCGGTACTGAGGGTAACCATCTTCTCCGGTCTGAGTTTCTGAGATGAACGGACGCGGGTACTTTTTAGTGCATATTCTGTTGATCATGCAGGGTGAGTTGATATTATGATGTCCACATGGGCCGTGAATCATGGTGGATTTTACTATTTTGTGTAGGGCAGGGTCAGTGTGTGGATCAGTAATTTCCGCACGGATGACTTGATCGATGAGAGCTGGTTGAATCCTATCTTTTAGCCACAATAGAATGTGTGCATGGGGAATACCTCGCTTTTGCCACTCTATGGTGTACATGTAGCAATTTGTACAGCCGAAAATGTTACTCTTCGTGAGCAAGTCTATCATTTTGCGAATCTTGAGATGAAATACACGACTGATAAGGTCGTGGCGATCGTGAGGTTTTTGACGTGGAAGGAGAGTTTCAGTAATGTCAGGCCATTTAGGATTGCAAGTAAATGTGATGAATAAGTCAGGGCGGCCATAATGACGTACGTATGTCATTGCGTCTTGTGTACGCTTGTGCATATAGTGAGGTCCTCCAGTGAAGGAAGATAGTAATATCTCATCTTGACCAAGTTCTATTAAATCAGTGTCGTTTTTGTCAATAGCATCTTTTAAGTGAACGTAATTTTCAGCTCATAGTTTTTTCTGATTTAGTCTGATATAATTTAGTCTTTCGGATTCAATTTTTGCATACATATCAACTAAAAACTGATTTAATAAAGTTCGGAAGAAAAGGATAGTCTTATCATGATGTTGTCTGATCATAAGCCGGTATGAATAGAAGTTTGCTGCAGAGACGGTTTTGTTCATAGGTAACTCACTGGTAGCATGAACTTAAGGTATAGACACAGAATAGCCGTCTTCACCATAACATGAGAGGATATTGAAGTGCATCATAGGATCTGTGGGTTTCCTTAATGCGTTGTAGTTTATTGTCTCTGGTTTTCAAGACAATATCTCTATTGTTTAACGTTTGCTCAGCGATGACAACACCAACTTGATGAACTGTGGGTTTATTAAATCTGCCTTTGTGTGCATGTAATGGTTTTTTGTCTGCGTGAATGACAACTTTGAAGTCTTAGTCATCATCTAAAATACTGTCCATTGTGGAGTGGAAGTCCTGGATGTAAGTGTTACAGTCATGGAGCATTTTTTGTAATTGCTTGACCACGGGTATGTTAAGTCCAGAAAAATTAGCGCAGCGGATTTGTGCTTCCTTTTCATCGTTCCCGACGAAATAAATTTGCAAAAATTTGTGTTCCTCACTCGGCATAGGTAAAAGACTGCCAATCAAGTGATACACTTGTCCCTGAACTTTTAAATGAAGGCATAAAATTTCCCTCAACGATTTGTTTAGCACCAAATGACGTCATTTGAAATGCGCTGTTGTACTTTCGAATATTGTTCAAGAAATGCTCACTTTGAGGATGTTCGCCATTTAACAGGCTCCCAAGAAGGTCAGGAAGCTTACGTAAAGGAGTGAGAGAGACTTTACCACTGTTACAGCACAAACCAGGAGACTCGCATTTCCACTTCTGAGCTTGACAATAGTCACAGTGAACATCCATGGATCCAATGTGTACTGTTTTGTCAGACTCATAATGTATGTTTGGGTCGTATGCAAATCCACAATTGGCTTTTTTGAGCCAAATCTGTTGTTTTCGTATGAGCCGCTTTTCATTATTGGGATCGTATCTAGAAACAGAAGCTCTATTAACTTGTGGATTTGCCTCCGTGTATTTAGCGACAGCATCTCTATGAACTTGTGGATTCGCTTGCGAGTATTTAGCCACAGCGTCCCTATTAACTTGTGGATGTGCTTGCGAGTATTTAGCCACAGAGTCCCTATTAACTTGTGGATGTGCTTGCGAGTATTTAGCTACAGCGTCCCTATTAACTTGTGGATTTTTCTGCGAGTATTTGGCAGCAGCTGCACGAAGTTGCTTCCGCCTAGCTGCATCAGAAAATGTATCACGACGTCTGATACGCCTCCTTTTTACTGTGTTCTCACAGCTTGGATTGCTGCTGTCATAATCAGCTCGAGCTGGATTTGTGTTGAACTGACATTCGGTATGTGTCAATGGATATAAGCATACAACTGGCTTCATCAATAACTTCGCATCCATCTTTTGAGAGTTGAAATATTCATAAACATCAAAGTGTCCACTACTCAAATCGTTACCTGTGAATCTAAGATGTTTAAGAGGCATTGACGGTTCTCCAAAGGTGTAAAATATTTGGCCATTTTGGTACACTTGAAAGCGACAACCAATCAATTCAGCGGCAGCCATCAACTCACATGCAGAACCATAGGTGAAGGGCTTGAGCATTTCAGTCTTATAGTGCTCCTGTGTAGTATAATTATCTCCTGTACCATCATCAGTCCACACTTTGAACCTGTCCCAGTCATTTAATACATAAGACACAATGTCCCTGCGGATATCAAAAGTGAGCCTGATATGTCCGTGCAATATGTAATACAGAGAATGGAAAAGGCAGGCGCCATCTCGGGGCATGGACACCACTCGGTAAGTGATAGTTCTTTGATTGATGGTGATCACCTCCATAGACATGTTAATAGGGGTACAGTTGGAAGAATAAAGGGAATGGGTACTTGATCAGTAAACAAAGTATAAAATACCTACACAATAATTATAACAATCATAATAAACGAAACAGTAGAGAACCGCGAAGCAAGGAGAAAGGGCAGCCTTATATGGCGTATTTGGCGGCACCTGCACGAAGTTCCTTAAAACAACAGCAGAGAAGCCGCGGATTAAATAAAACCTACACAATAACCATAACAATCGTAATAAATGAACAATAAAACAGCAGAGAACTCGTGGATTAAATAAAAAGGCTGCTCCCTTGGCGAAGCAAGGAAAAAGTACGGCCTTATATGTCGTTCGTTTTTAAAACGGTGTTTAAGCTGTGAAAAAGCAGCTTCCTTGGCAAAGCAAGAAAAGGAATGAAGACACCGCAGCGAAGAACAGCCTTATATGGGCAGGCAGTCAATTACGTGGGAGGCGTGCTGATTTCCGCAGCAGCCACACTTATGAATATGCTAAGCACAGTCCTTCACCCGCGAATATTTACCTTATATGGGCAGGCACTCAATCACGTGGGAGGCGTGATGATGCAAGACGCAACCACCTCACAGCGACCGAGCTGCCCGCTATGGCCGTATACAGTATACGAAAGTAGGTTCCAGTTATGACCGTTACGCGTAGAATTTCGAAATGAAACCTGCCTAACTTTTGTAAGTAAGCTGTAAGGAATGAGCCTGCCAAATTTCAGCCTTCCACCTACACGGGAAGTTGGACAATTAGTGAGTGAGTGAGTCAGTGAGGGCTTTGCCTTTTATTAGTATAGATAGGGTGAAAGTGCTAGCAAAAAACAAAAAAAAAAACTTCATTGACTTCTGATTGGTTGTTGCAAAACTTGCAATCATTGATTACCTTCAGAATAGAGATTGGAGAACCTTGAACTACAACATTAATTTTGAAAGTTTATTAAATTACTGAAATTTAAGTGTTGTAAAGGTAACAGGGAGTTAATAAAGAGATGAAGGTACTGTAGTAATTTGATCATTTTTTTCCCACTTTCTGTGAACTTTGCCTCTGCATCTTGGATAAATCTTAGAGTACAGACAGTAAGAATTTTACATTATTTTAAAGAAAAATGAATTTGATTTCTGGAAAAAATTGATTTATATACCCAAAATTAGATTTGCAATATTTGTTAAACATGTATACTAAAATAATACATTTTGATCTAATTTATTAAAACTAAAATTTGTTCCTTTCAAATTTAGAAATGACATAAATGCATTGCAGTTTCAACTAATAAAAACCCTTTCTCTGAGGATGAGCCAGTTTAAGGTCTGTGTTAGGGTGTGATCAGTGTACTAATAAAAATTAGCATGTACTAGGTGTGTAATGATATGGGCATGTGTATTTGTATTGTTTGATACAAGTCTTTGATAACTTTGAATAGTTTGAATCAAATATAGTTTTGAATTTTGCTTTAATTTCATACATGAATCTTTGAGTACAGTTGCAGAGAAGATAATGGTAGATTAAACCCAGTCTTTTTTTTAGGAGCAATTTTGCTGAAATCAATTATGCACACCTTAAGGTGACCCCAAAATACAAGCAGCAAGAAACTAAAATTGACATACATCTAAATATACTGTAGCTTGACATAGTTTGACGTGAACAGTGACAGAAAATGAAGTTTTTAGACTGTATTTGCATTGCACAAATAACCATCCAAATTGTGCCTGTTGCAAGTTGAGTAAAAAATGCAATTTGACAAAATGACTTCTCTTTAGCATTGTTTGTTATGGCAGTGGTTGTTTGAACACCATGTAGAGGATGAGACCCAAGGCAAGTGCACTATATAATCAATGTTATGCTTAAAAATCAGTAATCGCTATATAATCTGTAGTTTTTGTCTTGGTTTTTTGTTTGCTCACTAGTTGTTAGTAGATGCATTTTCATTCATAACATACAGTGCTTTTACTGATCTACTGTATGTTAGTCTATGCAGTTTTGTAGTTTACATTGCAATTGTTTAGTGCATTAAAGGTTTTGCTGTATTTTTATGTAACCTAATTGTGTTTTCCTCTAACCACAGAGTTGCAGAAGAGAGAGCCAGGTCTGTTTATGATTTTTTTTTTTTTTTTTTTTTTGACTTTTAAGAGGAGTTACTCCCCCTAAACACACCTAATAAAATTTGGTTACCCTGTCCCCAGCTAACCTCACATTTCTTTACTTATGACATAGGCTTTTTCTGGTTGCTGCAACTGTTAATGTCAATTTTGTAATTGGTCTCCATCTGAATGACCACATTTTTTTGGTGTATAGAATGAATATTTTCCAGATATGAGTTCAGTTTTGTTCCCTCTTTTTTATCTTGTGGTATGACTGATATAAATCATCAGATGAGACAAGCCTTTCTTTTGTTTTTGCAGATTCAAATTACCCAGTTTCCTTCTTTCTTTGCTGCTCAAAAAACATTGAAAACTAATTTTATTTTATCTGAAGACACGACCTTTGAGTGATGTTGCTTTTTTTTTTGTAAAGTCAGTCATTATCCAACCCTCTATATCTTAACACAAGGTCACTTATGATAAAAAAAAAAAAAAAAAATCATGTGTTTGCAAGACATGGCAAATACAAAGAGATGGCTTTGCCTTTCTCAACTGAGAATGCAGGTAGCTTTTGAGTTAACACCTGTGTGCTTACGTGCTCCATTATATCCTTTTGCACTCATGTAGTTTGCCCTAGTCACTTTTAAAGAGTTTTTCTGCAGAGGTCTGACATGATCACGAAATATTGTTCCAAAATTGTCATTAAAAAGTTTTCATATTTTCTTTTGTTTTATGTGTTTGTGCAATTTAAAGTTTTAGCTTTTGATTATCATGAGTATATAACATTAATAATAACAATAATACATTTTATTTATATAGCACTTTTCCCATGCTCAAGGTGCTTCACAGAGTCTTAGAAAAAAGAAAAGCAGCTGGGTATATGTAACATTGGATATGTTTTCCTGAGTAGAACAATGAAAAAGATAACAAAGCATTAAATAGAATAAAGAACAATAAACCAGAGTAAAACACTAAATTCAATACTAAAAGAAAAACCTAAAAAAATAACCTAATTTGTGATAACAGACACACAAATTATCTAAAGCACCTGGACAGAGAGGTAAACTGAAAGAGAGGGCAGAATGTGAAGTTAAAAGCCTTCCTAAATAGATGAGTTTTAAGTTGTTTTTTAAAGAATGAATGGAGTCAGCTGATCTAATTTCAGGATGTCATTCCAAAGTCTGAGTGCCATGGAGCTGAAGTGCATAGAGTGCAGGTTAGTGTGAGGCACAAGATTGCCAGAATCAAAGGAGCATAGTGATTTAGAAGGTCACTGATGTAGTCCGGTGCAAGGCATTTAAAGCTTTGCAGGTTATTAATAATTTTATATTCAATCCTGTAAGACACAGGGAACCAATGAAGGCAAAGCAGGATGGGTGTGATGTGCTCACTGTTGCTAGTTCGTGTATGGACTCTTGCAGCAGAGTTTTGAATCAACTGGAGCTGTGATATAAGATTAGAAGGGGCACCTGCCAGCAGCATGTTACAATAATTGATGCGGGATGTGATAAAAGCATGGACAAGTTTCTCAGCAATAGAAAAGGAGAGAAATGAGCGAAAACTGGATACGTTATGGAGGTGAAAGTAAGAAAGTTTCTTAATGTGGTTTGTGGGTGGAATAAGAAAGGGAGGAATCAAAAAATAACACACAGATTCCTTGCATGAGAAGGTCTGATGAGATCACCATCAAGAGTGACTGAAAAGGAGCTTATTTTCTTAAGTAGCGCTTTCGTGCCAATTTGCAGGAGTTCAGTTTTGTTGCAATTTTTAATTTTAAAGAGTTCTGCTCCATCCAGGTTTTAATTTCACTGATGCAAGTTGTGAGCTGAGAAAACTCTGATGAAGTTGCACTTTTGACATTGAAATAGAGTTGAGTGTCATCTGCATAAAAATGATAACCCAGTCCATAGCTACAAATAATATGGCCAAGGGAAGCATATAAATACCGAAGAGAAGACGGCCGAGGACAGAGCCCTGAGGAACTCCTTGTGTGACTGGCATTGAGCTGGATCTGCTGTTGCCAAGACTAAGAAACTCTTGCCTATCAGTCAGAATCAGAGTCCTGCAGGACTAATGCTGACAGCACAGGTTGCATGATAGGAGTTGCAGCTGTTCAAAATAGCCATCCATAAGGACTATTCCATCACCCAAAACTGCAATTCTCAGACGAACAGATTCAAATGTGCTTAATGCTTCAGTTCCTCTGTAAGTAGGATGTGGGTCACTAGACCTTAGATGGTGTCACTTACTCACAGATTCCTGTAACAAATACCCCCTTATCTGCCCTCAGAGCTCTCACAGATGTCGTCCTCAGTTCGCAGTATAGACCAGAGTTGTCATCAAGCCGTACGCTACTACTTCTCTCTATAATATCCAGGGTGCCCTTCGAGAAGAAACACATCCTTCTGGAAACACCGGTAACACCAACACAACCCTCGGCAACCTTCAGGGTCTTGTAATGGAAGGTCTCCCACATCATGTTAGGATCGGCAGTTGCACTTTTGGTCTGCAAGCTCCTGATACAAACTGTGTATAAACTCATTAGAAACAGCCTGATCTTGGAGTCTGGCCAGGTCCAGCCTCATTCTATTACAAAGTTGTAGCCTACTGAACTGAAGATAATGCAAGTACAATTGCGTTATAATAGTGCTGGTTCTAGCCTTAAAAAAAAAAAAAAAAAAAAAAAAAAAAAAACCTTTCCATCCACTTACATGAAAAGTTACAGAATTGGTAATGGAAACAATAAAAATATAATCAGTTGTTACTCATACCCTGTTGCTAGCAGAAAGTGGTCATCCCAGATGAGAATGCCTTACTTTTTTTTTTTCTCTTTGCATAATCCTGTCATTTAAACCCAACTTCTGTTCGGTGATCACGTTTTTATTAAAAAACAAAAACCCTTTTAACTCAATACATATTAGTGATCTTGTTAAAAGTAGAATTAAAAGAACAGTGCCTTACAGTTTAACATTATTCTGAAATATATGTAATAAAGTAAATAGTAACATCACCATTAAGCAGTAATTATAAGGCCTGTCTGATTAGAGGTATTTGCCACCAATTATGATAAGATTCTGATTTCCAATAAGAGATATTAGTGACTCATAAGTAGCACATCCCTCTTAAGGCTAAAAAAAAAAAAGAGCCAAGTATGTAAATATTCAATTTTATAACAAAACATAAATTCAAATTAGGTTATTTTAACTATGTGTAATGTATATAAAAGTTTGGGCACCCTTGCTTAAAATTGTTGTTATGAATAGTTAAATGAGCAGCAGTTGGACTGATCACCAAAAGACATAAAGCTAAAGATGACCCATTTCTTTTCAGCATTTTATGCAAGATTAGTGTATTGTTTTTGTTTTGTACACCTGTGCAGTGAAAAAGGGAAAGGAATAGTTTGCAAAAGTTTGGCACCCAAAGATATTTGAAGTCTCAAACATTTACCAAGGTCCCGGACCTTCATTAGGACTATGGCTTGTACACATTTATTGTTAGGAAACCCCTGGTGATGCAGACTACAAAGGTTTATAAATTCTTAAACTCCTCAAACCTTGTCCCAACAATTGACAGTCATGGGCTCCTCTAAGCAGCTGCCTAGCACTCTGAAAAATAACAACTGATTCTTAGAAAGGAAGAAAAGTCTACAACAAGATTGCAAGGCATTTCCAGGTATCTGTTTCCTCAATTTGTAATGTTAAGAAATGGCAGTTAACAGGAATGGTGGAGTTCAAGCTGAGGCCTGGAAGACCAAGAAACATTCCAAAAGAACTTTGAGTGCAAAAGACCTTCAGGAAGATTTTACCAGACTCTGGAGTGGTGGTGCACTGTTCTACTGTGCAGCTGCACCTGAACAAATATGACCTTGGTAGAGTCAGCAGAAGAAATCTTTCCTGCATCCTAGCCACAAAATTCAGCATTTGAAATTTGCAAATGAACATCTAAACAAGCATGATACATTTTGGAGACAAGTCCTTTGGACTGATGAAGTCAAAGTAGAACTTTTTTCTCCAAAAATACCTTTGCACATAGTGGCCAAAAAGGGTGCCAAATTCCAGGAAGAGAATGCCTCTCCAACTATTAAGCATGTAGGTGGATTTGTCATGTTTTGAGCTTGAGTTGCAGCCAGTGGCACAGGGAACGTGGCATTACACCATCTGTGGGTTTTTTTTTTTTTTTCTTTTTTAATTTAAAAAGAGGTTAAAAAGGTCCTGTAACGATGATGATCCGAAACTTGCCTCATATTCTACAATGGAATACCTCAAGAGGTCCAAGCTGACAGGTTTGCCATGGCCCTCATAGTCCCACGACCTAAAGATAATTGAAAATTTGTGGATCGATATCAAAAGGGCAATGCAAGATAGCCTAAGAATTTTGCAGAAGTAGCGAAAATACCCCAAGTAAGAATTTAAAGACCCTTAGCTAGCAACAAAAAGCATTTACAAGTGGGTGTTACTGAGTACTGACCATGTTGGGTGCCCAAACTTCAGGCACTTCATTTTTTGGCATTTTGTACCTGTGAGTGATGGAAATAAAAGATGTATTATTAATGAAATGAGTCCTCTTTAGCTTTATGCCTTTTGGTCATCAGTTCATCTTCTGCTTATGTACGTTCATAGTACTGGTCCTTTTGAACAAGTTTGCCCAAACCTTTGCATGCCATTGTATAACAATAACAATTTAACTCTGAATTAAACTATCAATATAATAAGGGAATACTCAATTGTGAAACAATTTCTATTCTTGAATTCTGTGCTGTTTACAAAGCAGTAAATAAAACAAAACAATTTTTAAGAGCAGCTAATATGAATCACATGGTCAAACTAGTGTACTCATTCTTGTAAACGGAGGTTAAAATGCAGTAAGCACAGCATCTCCAAATTTGTCATGTAGAAAGCCCTTCTTATCTTCATAAATGTTGCCCATTACACTAAAATCCCCTCTTACTGGGCACTATTGTTGGTGAACAAGCAAAATATCACTGCTTGAACAGAGAGGATCAGAAAGGCAAATAGCTGAGTGGAGGAATTTGCGAGGGACTAAAGTGGCACCTACTTTTAATGTGTTTAAGTAATGAGGTTTTTCTTATGGTTACAGGCATGTGAAATGTTTGTTCCCCTTTGGTCTTTGATTATGTCCCTTTCCGGGTATAGAAAATCTTTTTATTTTTTTTGTGATGGGTGGTGTTTCTCAAGTGAGGACTGTGCAGTGTGTTAGTCATTGGACTGTATGTTTATACAGACAATGTAAGCAAAAAGCAAAATTATTCGTAATACTGAAGCATTCAAATGCATGTTAAGTACAAACGTACATGTAATAGCACTCAGTACTTTTAACCTGCGTTTAAATATTTGAATATTTATTTTTAATGAGTATTAAGATCATATTTTTATCATTTTGTACCACTACAGTCTGACTAAGATTAACGTACATCTATTGTGACACATTGTAAATTTGTTGTGCAAATAGAGTATCAGTTAAAGATAAGGTACTGTACTTCAACCTTTGTTTTTGTCAAAATTAAAAGTTAAAGCACTTATTTATGCAGCCTATTCAGTTATTTTACAAAATGTGTTTAAGATGTGCCAATACAGACTTTATCCAATGAACTAAATTTAGGTGTATTTGTTTTGTTTTTTTAGTTCATGATCTGTGGCTTCACCTCTGGTGATTCAGATCAGGTTATTGAGTCCAATAATTGGCCAATCAGATCTGCCCATGATTAATTATTTGGGCTGTAGAAATTGCTATATGACTTTAAAGTTGTTGGTTGACATGTACGAAAGCCAAATGGAATTTTTTTTCTTTGCGACCAGATATTTATTGGAGTTCAAATAACAATGAGCAGTAGGGAAAAAAAATAATCAAAAGTCAGATGGAAATTGAATAAATTGTTTTTGTTTTCCAATAATGCATGTGGTTTTTAAGGCCAGTTGCTGCAGGCTGTGTTTGGTCATTATAACTGGATACTAGATGTAAATGAACATAGTTTCTCACCCTCTACCTCCTTTGTATTATTCCAGAAATACCAAATAAGCTTTGTTTATTAAAAATTTTAAAAATTGTTTTTGGGGACAGTTTTATTTCTAGTTGAGCTTTCTATATTTTGAATAATTTTGTTAAAGCCTTTTGCTGTTTATCACAAAAGTGAAAATGTCACTAAACTGATTACGATACAATTACAATTTAGCATTCATGTCTGTTCCTGTTCATTATTCTGTGGATATAATTTATAGGACAAAGAAAACTAATAAGGAACATGTGAATATACTGTTTGAAAGCTAAGGCTACAGACGCATTATTTTGTTAAGCATTTTTACAAAAGTAAATTGCACACTTTAGTGTCTTTCAGAATACGTAATCACAATGAGTGCGCTGAGCTTGTACACAATGAAGACAGAATTAAATCTAAAATGGCTATCCAGTTTAACAAATTTATTTAAAAGCAGAACTAAATGCGACTGAAATGAGAAGTGTAGAGATGAGTTTCCAGGTGTCTAACCATGATTTTTAAAGAGGAGAAGTAGTGCTTAATATTGACATTTTGCAAGAATGTTTGGCTCCAGATTTATTGTATTCACATTTATCAATATGGAATAGAATAAGAAAAGTTTTATAAAGGTGGGTATGTATGCGTGTGTGTATATATAATATATAGTGTGTATGTTCATATATATTTAAAAAGAATAAAGCATGGGATGAGGTACATGTTTGTTTCCCTTATTTAATAGTTTATACTTTTTTTTTTTTTTTTCTGTTAAATTGTATACAGATATTTTGTATGCATTTTTCAAACCTTTTCATGATCTGTAAAATAACTCCCAAGAGTTTTAATTTTTAAGGATATTTTCCATCTGTGTATGTGAATGTGTGTGTATATTTGTATGTGTATATTTAATATGTATGTACAGTGTGTGTGTATATAGATATATATATAGAGAGAGAGAGAGATGATAAAATCTCATTTTATTTTGTTGCAGTGAATCTAAACAAGAGAATTCAGAGAGTGAGGCAGAGAAGCCAGAAGATGGTAATAGTGAGCAGTTAGACGCAGCTGAAAAGGTATTAAGTATATTTAATCTTATTCTTTGCAGGTGATTATGAAATGCATCTTGTTTCTACCTTTTTGTTGTAAAACTTTAAGCCTTTTTAGATTTAGTTAATATCCATTCTTTTTCGGTTTTGAACTACTGTTGTGTTGATTTATAATAAATAAAAGCAATTAAGGCTTGCTATGATTTTTTTTATATTTTTATTTTATTAATTTTCATTGTAATCATTCCATACAAACAGATCCATTTATAACCCAACAAATTTGAAAACAAATCAAACCCCACCCCTGAGAAGGAGAGCTTAGCTAAAGGAAAATTTCTTTAAGCTTTTTAATAAGGCAACATTAGACAAAAGAAGGGGAGAAGTAAATATCTATATAAATAAGAGATGGAGAAGGGAGTTAAATACAATAATAGTTAATTCTCTTATTCTAAAATATTGATTAAATCCTGCCAAGTTTTGAAAAAATTTTGTACAGATCCTCTAACTGAAAATTTGATTTTTTCCAATTTCAAATAATATAAAACATCAGTTTCCCACTGACTTATAAGAGGAGAATTAGGATTCTTCCAATTTAACAAAATAAGTCTGCGTGCCAAGAGTGTAGTGAATGCAATCACCGTTTGTTTGTCCTTCTCCAATTCAAGTCCATCTGGAAGGACACCAAACACAGCTGTTAGTGGGTTAGGAGGGATTGTGACCCCAAGGCTGTCTGAGAGGCACTTAAAAATTTTTGTCCAAAATGATGTTAGTTTGGTGCAGGCCCAGAACATGTGACCCAGTGAGGCAGGAGCTTGGTTGCAGCGCTCGCAGGTTGGATCCTGGCCTGGAAACATTTTGGACAGTTTTAAGCGAGACAGATGAGCTCGATATATAATTTTTAGTTGAATAATTCTATGCTTTGCGCATATAGAACTCGAGTGAATTCTCTGCTTTGCTACCTTCCACTCCTTTTCTGATATATTGATTAAGAGATCTTCTTCCCAATGTCCTCTTGGATCTTTGAAAGGTAGGGACTCTAATAAGATTTTATATATTGCGGAAATAGTGTTTGTTTCCTCGGAATTGAGCAGTATTTTTTTCCAGCATTGTGGAGGGTGCAAGGTGGGGGAAATCGGGCAATTTCTGTTTAACAAAATTTCTAATTTGAAGATAGTAAAAGAAATGTGTAGCTGGGAGGTTAAATTTTGAACGTAATTGTTCAAAAGATGTAAATATGTTGTCTATATAAAGATCTCTGAGCATTTTAATCCCAAAGCTTTTCCAGGTATTAAAAACTGGATATACTTGCGAAGGTTGAAAGAGGTGGTTCCCTTGCAAAGGTGCCACTGATAAAAGATTTTCCATCTTAAAATGCTTCCTAATTTGGTTCCATATTCTGAGTGAGTAAAGCACAATTGGGTTATTAGTATATTTGCGATAACTTTCATTTATTGGAGAGCAGAGCAGGGAATATAAAGAAGTACTACAGGATTTTACTTCTATTGCAGACCAAGCCTGTGTATGTGCATTTATTTGTGTCCATGTTTTTATGGCTTGTATGTTTGCTGCCCAGTAATAAAACTGAAAATTAGGTAAAGCCATGCCACCTTCTGCCTGAGGTCTTTGTAGGGTCGCTCTTCGGATACGTGGGTGTTTTGAGTTCCAAATGAATGAGGTTATTATTGAATCTAACTGTTTAAAAAACGATTTATTGATATATATTGAAATGTTTTGAAATAAAAAGAGAAGTTTAGGAAAGATATTCATCTTAACAATGTTAATTCTTCCGGCTAGAGTGAGATGAAGGGTTGACCATCTATGCAAGTCTTGCTTAATTTTTTCCATACAGACGCCAAAATTTTGTTGATAAAGAGCTTTATGTTTACTTGTGATATTTACCCCTAGGTATTTAAACTGATCTGCTATGGTAAAAGGTAGGGTGTCTAATTTAATATTATATGCTTGTGAGTTCACTGGAAAGAGTATACTTTTATTCAGATTAATTCTAAGACCAGATATCTTTTGAAATTCTGTTAGTGCTGTTAAAACAGCAGGGACAGTGTTTTCTGGGTCCGATATATATAAGACCATATCATCTGCATATAGAGAAATTTTCTGTTCCAGTCCTTCTCTGACAATCCCCTTTATCTGATGAGAATTTCGGCAGTGAACCGCCAGTGGTTCAATAGCGATTGCAGACAACAGTGGCGACAAGGGACATCCTTGTCTGGTATCACGTTCTAGTTTAAAGTAGTCTGAGCAAATTTTATTAATACAAACTGAAGCTTCTGGACTGGTATACAGTAGTTTAATCCAAGCACAAATATTCGGGCCAAACCCAAATTTCTCCAATGCAGTGAAAAGGTAATTCCATTCGCTCATGTCAAATGCCTTTTCTGCGTCTAATGATAGTAATATCTCTGGGGTGTTTGATTTTGCTGGTGAATATATAACATTAAACAAGCGTCGGAGATTTGAAGATAGATGTCGGCCTTTAATAAATCCAGTTTGATCTTGTGATATTACCAAGGGCAGCACTTTCTCCATCCTTCTAGCTAGGATTTTTGAGAGTATCTTAACATCATTATTCAGGAGTGAAATTGGTCTATATGATGCACATTGTAACAAGTCCTTATTTTGTTTAGGAAAGACGGTGATTAATGCTTGTCGAAATGTTTGAGGTAGTATTTGGTGGTCTTTAGCTTCTGTAAATGTTACCAATAAGAGTGGAGCTAGCTGAGTGGAGAATTTCTTATAAAACTCTACGGGGTAACCATCAGGGCCTGATGATTTCCCGCTTTGTAGTGACTTTATAGCATCTAGTAATTCTGTTAGCGTTAGAGGTTTATCTAGTTCCTCAGCACTTAAAGCATCTATTTGTGGTATTTGTGAATTATCCAGAAATGCATTAGATTGCGTGTTGTCTTCTTTGGGCTCAGTGGAATATAAAGACTTATAGTAATCTCTAAATGTGTGCATTATTTTATTATGGTCGATGATTTCTTCTCCATTCTTGTTGGTGATTACTGGTATTGCATTGTGAACTTCTTGTTTATGAATTTGTTGAGCTAAAAGCTTATTAGCTTTTTCTCCGTGTTCATAGTAATGCTGTCTAGACTTATAAATAAGTTGTTCAGTTTCTTTAGTTGTTAAGATGTTAAGTTCTGTATGCAGGGCCTGCGTTTTCCTGTGAAGAGCTTCACTTGGACGCCTGGCTTGTTCTTCATCTATTCTAGTAATTTCATTTCTTAGCTCTGACACTTTCTTGGTTTCTAATTTATTTCTATGGGAAAGATATGAAATAATCTGGCCTCTTAGGAAGGCCTTTAGAGTTTCCCAGAGTGTTCCTGCAGAAACCTCTGTAGACGTGTTTGTCTCTAGGAAGAAGCTGATTTGTTTGGATATAAATTCTGTGCAGTTCTCGTCTGCCAATAAAAGAGGGTTAAGACGCCATCTGCGAGGTGAGTACGAGGGGCTTATTGATTTTAGCTCCAAGACTAGAGGGGGCATGGTCAGAGATAACAATTGTGTCATATTTGCATGATTTAATTGTAGGCAGGAAATTATTATCTATAAAAAAATAATCAATTCTTGAGTAGCTATAATGCACTGGTGAGTAGAACGAATATGTTCTTGAGTTTGGGTTAAGAAACCTCCAGGGGTCTGATAAGTTGTGATCATTTAAAAACTGTGTAATTATCTTTGCAGTATTAGATGTCGTCCCCCCTGTCACAGGAGTCCTATCTAAGAGTGGATTTAAAACACAATTAAAGTCCCCAGCCATTATAATTTTATGAGTGTTCACATTGGGAATGGATGCAAATAGATTTTGCATGAATTCCTTATCATCAACATTGGGTGCATAAACATTTATCAAAATCATTTTACTGTTATATAAGTTGCCCATGACCATCACATATCTCCCTTCAGGGTCCAACACTACCTCTGATGCTACAAATGGAACTGTTCTATGTATGAGAATTCCCACCCCTCTAGTTTTCTTTATAAAGCTAGAATGGAACATTTGGCCAGTCCAGTCTTTTTGTAATCTGAACTGATCCTTGGTTAGTAAGTGGGTCTCCTGTAAAAATACTATTTTAGCGTTTAAGCCTGTTAGGTGAGAGCATACTTTCTTTCTCTTTAATTCGTGATTCAGGCCTTTAACATTCCAGCTCACAAAGTTAACTGTCCCATCATGGAGACATTGATTCTGAGTTTTTAATGTCATTTTATAGTTTTAATTGGTAATATGGCAGTTTTAATCTTAGTTTCAAGATTCCCCAGGAGTTGTTGCATGTTAGCCTGTTGCTGCATTGATATTTATAATTATAAGGATTATAAGAATAGATTAGATATAACCTGCTCTCCTTCTCTCCCCCCTTTATCCCCCCACCCCCCCATTTTGCCTCCCCACATGAGGCTAGACCCCACTTCGCGATGTTCCAGTCCTCTGACATACGAAGAGACAGAGCACGTCCAAAACAAAACAAACCCCACCCTGCAGCGGCGTTACAGAATTAAAACAGAGATATCTTTTACAGTTAAATCCTTAATACTATCTGCCGAAAATGTTCTCATTAACAATATTTAAGCTTGAAATAATCTTCAGCGCTTTTAAGTTAAGATATTAAGATTAAAAAAAAAAAAAAGAAAATAAGAGATGTATAATTATAATACCAGTCTCTTTAAACATGGATCCAGCGATCAGATCATAGGTCTTTCCCGTGCCTTGATAGAATACGGCTCTTTAATTTTAATTAACTTTCAAAAAAAGTGTCGGAAACAGCTTCTTTAATTCTTTTTCAGCTTCTTCTTTGCTGAAGAAAATATAATGTCCATCTTGAACTTCCACTTTCAGTTTGGCAGGATACAAGAGGCTGTATTTGATATCGGCTTCCCGTAGCATCCTTTTAATGTCGTTGTAGGATCTGCGTTTTGCAGCTGTTGATGGTGAGAAGTCGGGAAAAATACGAATAAGATTATTTTCGAATATAATCTCTTGCTTGTGTCTGAGAAGTGCCATCACATCAAGCTTACATCTTAGTCGTTCGAAGCGGACAATAAAAGACCTAGATTTAAAGGCGCTTGGTATCTTTGTGCGATAAGCCGTGGCTATCTCATTGTCGAGTTTAAAGTCATCTCCAATTATTTTAGACAGTAATTCTACTGCAAATTTCACTGGGCTTGAGCTTTCTCGTTTCTCAGGTATACCCTCAATTCTTATATTATTTCTTCTGCACCCATCCTCCAGGGCTGCAAGTCTGTCTCCAAGTTTTTTGTATTCCGAGTTCGCAGCTGTGGCTTTTTCATCGGCGTTAGATGCCATTTGTTCCGCTGTTTCCACTCGAGCCGTGAGTCCCTGCTTAACGTCTTCCAGCTGGTCTGAAACGTCATTAATATGATCATCAAGCCTTTTCAGTTTGGAGTTAGTTTCTTCAATGTGTTCCACTAATTTCTCCAACATGCCTTTAAAGTTCACGTCGAAACGTTCAAATAGACGCGTTTCCTTATCTTTGTTATCCTTCTTGAGCTCAGTGGCCACCTTCTTAAGATCATTTGTGTTATCTTTCTTAAGCTCATTCATGGCCGTAACCATGGCAGTGGCCAGTGTAGTGTTCATCTCTTTCTGTGTAGCTATCTGTGTAGCGATCATCTCTTTCAGTTCGGACAGTTCGCTTCTGCTTTCGTGCTCCGCAAGTGAAAATGCAGCTCCTGTTACAGGCTCGCGATGAGTAGATGAGAGCACGTCCTGCAGAGCCCTTTCTAGTCTCGAATGATCCTCAGAAATCGGCGATCCCTCGCGACCTGTATCACTTGCGCCTTCGCTCCCATTTTCACTCTCGACTGGAGACGATACAATGGAGCGGGGTCCCAGGAATTCTGCGCACTCTTCTGCCTGTTCCAGGTCAGTCTCCGTGATGCCATACCTTACACCTGCACTCAGGCCGGAAGTCTGTCCGGACTTCGATGCAGCTTTAAGTTTCTTTTCCGGTTCTTTCTGACTTTTCTTCTTGTTACTCATGCTTGTATATTGTAGTGGAAGTCCCTTGGTCAGGTTAAATACAGGATACCTCTAAATAATATGAAATACGTGGGAAAATAAAGCCGCTGCTAGCGGAGCTCTGCTTCAGACGTCCATCTCCTATAAACGGACCAAAGGCTTGCTATGATTTGATTAAAAATTTCACTCAATTTTAAAAACAATGCTAATAAACCAGATACAGACTTTGTTTATAAAGAAAAGCATTCATATATACTTAAGTGTTGAAATTATATAAAGAATGGAGCAATGATAAGCCATGCAGTCCTGGAAAACAATTGGAACTGAGGTAAAAATGTTTTAGCAGGCTCAGAGAAAAAGAAATACTATTTCCTTGAGTGATCCAATCTAATCCGTACCTGAATCCAGTAAAGAATTGATGGCACAGCTTGAATACTGTAGACCATGTTATTCTCAGGCTACTTAAAATCCTGTATTAAATAAAAAGTTGCACTGTTCTTCTGGCCAAAAAAATGTACAGTTAGGTCCATAAATATTCGGACAGACAACTTTTTTCTAATTTTGGTTCTGTACATTACCACAATGAATTTTAAATGAAACAAACTCAGATGCAGTTGAAGTGCAGACTGTCAGCTTTAATTCAGTGGGGTGAACAAAACAATTGAATAAAAATGTGAGGCAACTGAAGCATTTTTTTAACACAATACGATATGCCTCACCAGTGCATTATAAAGCTTGAGCATAACCTCATTGGACTTGTACTCCACACATCATGCTATATAACCTAACATTGTTTGCCTTCTTAATGACTTCTGAATACTGTCAGGAAGTCGATAGTGTAGAATCCACTATGACTCCTAAATCCTTCTCATAAGAGGTATTCTTGATTTTTTTTTTTCTTTTTTTTTTCCTGACAACCCATTGTGTATTCAAACCTAAGATTTTTACTACTTATGTGTAATACTTTACATTTACTGACATTAAATTTCATCTGCCTCAAACCTGCCCAAGCCTGTATGCTCTCCAGTTCCTTCTGTAACGATATAACAGAGTCCAAATTATCTGCTAATCCACCTATCTTGGTATCATCTGCAAACTTAACCAGCTTGTTACTTATATTCCTATCTTAATCATGTGTATATGTATGTATGAATATATGTACTGTATGTATATGTATACTGCAGTGGCAGGCCATCAGGGCCTGCAAGGCCTTCTCTGCTGGCCTAAAAAAATATCTGAATCACAAACTGATGTTAATTATATTTTGTCCATGAATACTTATTAAATAATTCCAAATAGTCTGTCTGCTTCCTTTCATAGCTTTTCCGATGGTTGTGCTGCACCTGCTTCCAGACATGTATTTTCGTATTAAAGCTTTTAACCAATCACATTTCAGCCATCATTTGTTGCCAGGCAGGGTCAAAGTCAAAGAAGTCTGCCAGGGGGCCTTCAAAATCCATTCTGCAGGCCCTCTAACACAAAATAAATGTCGATTAAACTGTTGCTTCAACCAATCAGATTTTGAGTTGGTTTCACTAGGGCCCTCTAGCAGGTGTACGGCAACGTCACCGTATTCAGACCCGTTGATTGGGTAGGATGGTGTAATATAAAAATCTGAATGAGCGCATCATGGGGCAGCTGTACACATTGGTATGTTTGGCGGTGAGCATTCCCATGTCCACTGCTTCTGTCAAGTGGACATTTTCAGCCCTAAAGTGAATTAAAACTTATGCCAGAAATACGACAGGGCAGGTTCGACTTTCAGCATTAGCTTCGATGGCGTTAGAAAGGGACTTTGTGATGGAACTGAAGTGCACAGATAATTTATACGACAGAGTAATTGAACTGTTTTTGAAGAAAGAGAGGAGGATGGATTTTGTTTACAAATAATCCGAATTTTTGGTGAGTAAAATGTTGTGATTTTCCTAAATAATATTGCAAGTTTATGAGTTGTTATTGATGTTTTTTATGTGTGTCGCGGGCTGTAGCTGCAGTAGAAAGGAACTTGTTCACCCCTGGTTTGTCTATTCAATAAAGGCATTTATTGTGGCTACAGGAGTTATCTATCTGCGATGCAACGGCTCTTTATGCTGTATTTCTGCATATTAAGATGGTTTTTATAACCATAAATTAGTTTTTGAGGGGCGGGTTGATTCAGACGGAGCACTACTGAAGGCCTAGGTGTGAAATGCACGGTCCGCCACTGGTATACTGTATATGCATATATATATATGTATGTATGTATATTAAAAATAGCAGCGGCCCTAGCACTGACCACTGTGGAACACCACTCTTAAAATCAGCCAATTCTGATGAGGTTACTCGTAGCATCACCCTCTGTTTCCTGTTTTTGAGCCAATTCTGCACCCATCTAAAAACATCACCCTGAACTCCCACTTCATTTAGTTTGATGCCCAGCTTCTCATGTGGCACCTTATCAAATGTTTTCCGCATGTCAAGATAACATCATATGCTCCACTTTGATGCTATCCTTTTGTTGCTTCCTCATAGAATTCCAGCATGTTAGTAAAACACGACCTCCGTCTTCTGAACCCATGCTGTTTCTAATAACTCCTGTCCTTGCCAGGTGTTGCTTAACCTTTTCCTTAATAATTCCTTCCATTAATTTTCCTGTGATGCATGTTAAGCTTCCTGGCCTATAGTTGCTTGAATCTGCCTTGTCACCCCCCTTTTTATATAATGGGATATTATTTGCCATTTTCCAGTCCTTCTGAATCTCTCCAGTGTGCAGTGACGTCATAAAAATGTGTCAAGGGTTTATACAGTATATGTACTTGCTAGCCTCATGAATTCGAGAGTAAATATCTGATTCTGGTGATTTGTTGAATTTCAGCCTAATTAATCTGAGTAGTACCCCCTCCTCTACAATATCTTCTATAATATATCACTACATACCGCACCATTACCTACTATTAATTTTAGGTAGACGAAGCTGAACCAGAAAAAAATGAAAAGGATGAAGATACTGAAAATGGAATGTGGGAAGAAACATTTAAAACACACAGGGACAGCAAACCTAATGGTAAGCATATCCAAAGCTTTCCAGTCTTTTTATTCTAGAATACCTTTTTCATTCATATTTTCTAATGTAAGCGATTCGCTATTTCTTTTCAGGTCCTACATCCATCAGCTTGGACTTTTCACTTCCAGGATTTGAAAATGTATATGGCATTCCAGAACATGCGGATAACCTAAAACTTAAAACAACAGAGTATGTACAGTTATTCAAAAATGCATCTCTTAAAAGCTATAAATGTGTGCTCTGTCCCTGGAACTAACCACTTATACTCCACTGACTAACTGCTCTTTGTAGTATGCACATGACTGCTCTCTTTGTAGCCACTGTTTTCATGCATATTTTAATTTCTCACTTCAGTAAAGTACTTTGCCAATTTTGTTTTGACTGTAGTGATTCTATGTCCCAAATGATGGATGATGGTGAAGACCAATGTAGTTTAATTGTGTTATTCAGTATATTGTCCTGTAATGTCAGTTTGTTTGGGACGATGTATTGTGGAAGAAAATTATGAATATAGACACCCCCCACTAGAATGCCCTAATTTAAGCAATAAAACACAGGCAAGAGAAAGCGTCAGTCATTGTTCTTTATCTAAATCTTGCAAGAGGCAACAAGTGCATATCTTATTAGCCACATGTTACAAAGAAAAGTGACCTCTGCACTATATTAATACAATTCATTGATTAGGTCACTACTTAAAAAAAAAAAAAAAAAAAAAAAAAGAAATTAATTACATAATCAAAACTTTTAACATGATTGGTTACACCCAGTTGCTAACTGGACATGGCAAACATTGATACCTTAAAAGACCCTGGCCACTAGGTTGATTGATAGTCCTGTTAGTTTAGTGTGTACTTGACTTTTTAATTGGATTATTTTTATTCTTATTGTAGGAGACATGCAAGTTCCCCTACAGGTTTATCCTGTTTTGAATGAATAGGACAAAGGTCTAATTTTTTATGATCCAGCGGAGTACAAAAGCAGACATCTTAGTACTAAGCCAAAATATGGAAAAATGATTATGCCATAAAATAGTACATTTTCTCTTAGGGGTAATGTAAAATAATAAGAAATGCAGTTATCATAGTGAATAATAAAATAACAGCATCAGCTTTTAAGAATAAGCTCAGAAGCATATGAGACTCAGACACGTTAGGTGCACATTGGACCAGAATTCAAATTCATCTCTTATAGTATCTTAGCAATAGATCACATGAAAGCTGATAAAAGCTTGCCGCAGAAACAGAAAAAAGCTTAACTTGTGATGTGTAAATTATGGCAAGGCAGATGGCTATGGCTTGTAAAGGAACCAATTGCAATCATATTTTCTCTCGTAGATGAATATAATTTTTTCTGTACTCTCATCATGATAGCATTTCTCTTGTGTATATGACTGCTACTGGGTTTGCATCCTTTCCCGTTTCTTTTAATGATAAAAGGAGGATTATTAAACCTGTCAATGCATCACATCTGGGTAGAATTTCAGAATCGGTTTAATCACCTGTTGTTACCAATTAGCTGGAATTTTCACATCGCTTTCTAATGTGTTATTGAGAGCCAAAGAAAATGTAAGGGATGATCTAGTTGACATAAGAACAGTGGAATTATCCCCTATCTTGATTAAATACTTCGAGTGACTGGTGGCGAGATGCATTAAATTAGATATTCCACATAGTCTGGGTCATCTTCAGTCTACAACAACCATTTTATGGAAGATGCACTTCATATCATCCTTGCACTTCAAGATTTAAAAAAAAAAAAAAAAGTATCGTATTATGACTGAAATACTATAAACTATACAATTTATAGACTACAGCTCAGCATTTACAACTACCATACTGTTAAAACTGATCATTCAGCTCCTAGACTAAGAACTTCTAGCCACTCTCTGGATTTTGAGCTTCTAAATGGCTCACCCCAGCATGTCCAGATTGACAGCACCACTTCCTTCAGTCATCCTCGGCACCGGCACACCATTGTATATTGTGATGAGTTCCCTGCTGTGCTCAGTGTTTACATATGACTGTGTAGATAAACATAGCTCCAACTGCGTCATTAAGTTTGTCAATGATGCCACCATCATAGGCCTGATCAACAACATTGATGAGATAGCGTATAGGAGGGAATAGTTTTACCTTATGACGCATTGGTGCAAAGATCTCTTCTTTAATGTCAACAAACTCAAGGAGTAGGTACACTTCATGAAAGAAGTGGCAGATCACATTCTCATGCACATTAATGTGAATGCTATAAAGAGAACCAGTAGCTTTAAATTTGCTGTCATTGTTATCGCAGACAACCTGGGCACTGCACACTCAAGAAGGAGACCTGCTAATGGTGTTAGGCTTTACTTTTGTCTGAGAAAAGCCTGGATATCTCCATGCATGCTTATAACTCATACAAATGCATAAATGAGTTTGTACTCACTAGATGCAATCCTAATTCATATATAAGGTTAGTTCAAGATTTCAAAGCATTACAGTTGTATGAAACTGGCTGAGAATATTACTGAAACGGCACCCTTCTGTTCAGGACTCGTGTAACATGCAACGTAATTAAAGACGTCAGCTATCCTGCATTTTCACATTTATCCCTTTGTTTTGTCAAACAGTGAAGGACTGTTTGCATTTGAATTCTGGATTAGAGGACAACTTTTATCCACAGATGTTAAAGCTTAACTTTTACTGAGAACTGTGTAAAACGTTTATTGTATTTTATGCATGTTGTTGGAACTTTTTACTGCTGTCATTAGTTTGTTGTTGACAGTACAGTGACATTTTTTCTTGTATATGTACAAATAACAATTTGAACGTGAAATGTGCTGCTACTTAAAGCATGATTGTTAGGTCAGAGTAAGTATTGGTTTAAGTGTTAACCAAAACACCCAACAAGTATACCTTTTTGATAACCTTTTAATCTTCCATTTCCCCCCCCTTTTTAGTAATGGTGATCCATATCGGCTATACAACCTGGATGTATTCCAGTACGAATTATACAATCCTATGTCCCTGTATGGAGCAGTTCCCCTAATGCTTGCCCACAATGCCCAAAGAACACTTGGTATTTTCTGGTTAAATTCAGCTGAGACATGGGTGGATATAAGTTCAAACACTGCTGGCAAGGTGAGTGCTTTAATCCACTGTGTTGTAATCTGTGGTTAGGATGTACTTAGTTTTCCTGCATAGGTTTAATTTCAAGCTAGTTTGTAGTCTATTATATAACCAATTGCACTGAAGGCATACAACATACCCATCCCTCGATACAACAGATTGCATTAGTGTTGGAGATTGGTTATCCTCTACTCATCCTATTGTACAAAGAACACACAACATTTTAGTCCCTTTGTTATCACTGAGCATAATATGCTTAACGTGAAGGTGAAATAATTACAGGCTTTGAAATTTTACAGGGTCATAGTTGAAGTCTCCAGGAATTGCTTCAAAATATTGTTTTTGTCATCTGCTCGAGTGTTCCATGAATGGTCCCCCACCTAATTACCAATCCAGTGTGAGCCATTACTCATCAATTGTATGTATGATGCAAAGTATAACAGTAGGCTCTGTCGTGGAATGTTGCTTAATCCATTGTTCCTTCAATAGTATTTTTTTTTCTTTAGGCATTCAGGTTTTCTTGCTAGGGTGTGTGGAAGACTTTCTGCAAGTAATGTTGCTAGTCTTTTCACACTTTCTCAACCATGTTCCGAAGTGTCTGGCTTAAGACCTGCCTGCTTTGAAGATGCTTTATTGTAAAAAATTTTTGCCATGCTCAAGTGTAAGAACAAAGGAATCCTATGCAGTTATCTCCTTCATGTGTCAAGACTTTAGTCATTGTTCGACTTTTGAAATATGCAGGCAAAGTGGCAATTTTCTATTTTCAGGGATGTTCCAGATCATGTGTTCTATAAATGGTTCAATCTGGTTATTTTCCCATTAAAAGCACTTTGTGCTTCATATTCTTGCAACTGCATTATATGCTTTGTCTTAGGGTTTACATTAGTTTGCCAAATTCTCATTTATGATCTATGTATGTATATCGTGTGTAGATTTTGTGTTCTGTTCACAGTTGAAAAGCATATGCTAATATTAAGATGTATAATTTTGTGTGCAACTCTTAACTTCTGTAAATTAAAATTATATTTTTTAAAACTACAGACTGTTTTTGGTAAGATGTTGGATTATGTGCAGGGATCTAAAGAAGCACCCCAGACTGATGTACGCTGGATCTCTGAAAGTGGCATTATAGATGTGTTTATACTATTGGGACCCAAGTCTACTAATGTTTTCCACCAGTATGCTTCACTGACAGGTACTCGGTTTTACTAATTAGTCACCTTTTTCATGAACAGAATGCTAAAGAACTTGAGTTTGGAACTTGCTATCATGAATGAGTCATTTTATATCACCAAATAATTTATTGTATATTCCCTATGCAAATGTGATATAAAACTGGTGCAATTTTATAATTGCAATTTTTGGTGCAACAGTGCATTTTTACATTGCACTGTAACTTTTTTAAACAGAAATCCATCAACCACCTTAATCCTTATTCAATGATCCCTTCATCTCATGCTAGATGTCTGTGATCATGTTTTGATTTTATACGACTTGAAATAGCTTTGATTAGCTTTAACTTCATTATGTAGACTCTAGTACAGTACAGTGGCATACATAAGTATTCAGTCCCCTTAAAGTCATCTTTTTCTGCATGACAAAGGATTTGTACACATCCTTTCAATATTTTAATGTTAATTCTTATGTTATAACAATACATTTCCAAAGTCAAAGTAAACCATTTTCTATAAATATTTAACTGAAGGAGAAAAACTCAAAATTGAAAGTATTTCAGCCTCTGTGTTTTGGAAGCCCCAGGTTTACACAAATAAATGAATCACTAATGACACAATGGTGACAGACATTTGACCATATTTAAACATAATTAGGTACTACTTGCAAGTCCTTTATATCTCTGGATACATAAAACAATCTTTGTAAGGGCCATAGTCTTTGTTGGACCATCACTGCAAAAATTGAGACAAAGGAACATTCTGCTGACATGAGAAACAAGGTCATTGAAATGCATAAGGCAAGAAATGGATACAAAAAATATCGAAGAGGTTGACTGTCCTGTTACACTGGTAGATCCATTATCAAAAAGTGGAAGATACATCACATCACCCAGATGACTCCTAGAACAGGCCGTCCCTCAAAACTAAAGATATAGACTGGTGAGAGATGCTATAAAAATACATCTGTCACTCTCTTTCTTTGCTCTTTGACTTAAACTGGAATGAAGGTGCAGTGGTCCACATTTCAAGAGCTCTCCATAAAACAGGCCTCTATGGGAGTGTAGCAAGAAAGAACCCATTCCTTAAGTTCCGCATTAAAGTATGTATGGCATTTTCTACAAAGCATGAGAGAGACTCAGTTAAGATATGCAAGATGTTATGGTCATTTGCCACCAAAATAGAACTTTTTGGCCAGACTTCAAAGAGGTACATGTGGTGTAAAACTAACACTGCCCATGCTTCAAGAAATACCATACCTGCGGTGAAATATGGTGGTTGCAGCATTGTGCTGTTTGGATGCTTTTCGTGTGCTAGGAATCTTTTCAGAGTTGAAAGAACAATGGATGGACATATACTGCACAATATTGGAGGATAAACCCGTTCCAGTCTGCTATACGAACCTATGGCTTTGGAGGAAATTCACCTTTCACCATGATAATGACCCTAAGTATAAGTCCAAAGTGACACTGGAATGGCTCAGAAACAGAAAGGTGAATGTTTTTGGAATGGCCCAGTCAAAGCCCTCATCTTAACCTTACTGAGAATCTGTGGCACTATTTGAAAACTGCTGTCCAGAGGTGCCATCCCACCAATCTAGAGGATCTCTAAGAATTCTGCCAAGAAGAATGGGGAAGAATCACTTGTAAACAATGTGCAAAACTGGTACATACTTACCCCAAAATAATTATTACAGCAAAAGGGTTCTCAGCAAACTATTAAATGTGCAGGGCTTGAATACTTATGTAAATACTAGCTTTTGAGCTTTTCTTTACCTAGATAGCTACAGGAAATTTTCTTTTCACTTTAGAAATGTTTTGTTACAGCAAAAGAGTTCAGATAAAAATACTGAATGGACAAGCAGTTGTACAAATTTTGTCATGCAGAAAATTACAATGATTTTCAAGAGGATTGAATACTTTTGCATGCCACTGTATATTATGATTCAGCTTTGTTTGTGTTTTACTGTAATTCGTTTTATTTTGTCTTCTGCCACAACATGTTTATATTGGTTAACATTAATTTGTTTTTCCCTTAGTTCTTCGAGATAATGTTGGATCAGTTTATTGTTGGCTGATGTCTCTAGTGTACTTTAATTATCAATATAACCCATTCTTGATTTTTCAGAAAAAGCCTTTAACTAAAACTAATACTTTTTTTTTGCATTTGTCTCTAGAGTTTCCTTGTTGCATATAGCCACTGGCAAATTATAGAAACATACAAACAGCAAGGTACAACAGAACAGAATATATACATTTTTAAGATGCTTTACCGCTTCATTTTGGGTAAAACCAAGGTTTTCTTTATCTAGTAAGGCTGGAATTAGCAAAGCGGAGTTGCACATGCAGAGCCTTGACTGGTTGGGAAAACAAAGGAAAAAACAGAAATATAAAGGGGGAAAAAAAGCATAAGTTTTGACTCCTACCTAGGAGAAAGGAAAATAGAGACAAAAAAAAAATACACAAATATCCTTTGCATAGAAGAGTCAATCACATTCCCAGGATTCTTATTCCATTGTAAAAGTTTAAAGATTTGTTGGTACTCTTTATAGCTCATTGAAAAAGTGCAGTATGCCTCCTGAAAGTGATTAAATGAAAAGCAATTGTCCCATTTTTACCTGCATGCATTTGATACACTGTCTTTCAGCAAAACAGTGTAGATAAAGTATTTATTGTTCAAAAAAAGAGATTCTAAAATGGCCTGGAAACATTTGTTAGTACCCCTAAAAAAGATCATTAATAATTGAATTACAGTGATTTTTTTCAAACTAGCCATTTTCTTTAATTAGCATTACACATGTCTCATGCAATTAGTCATTCAGCCTCGATTAAATATAAAGTAGTCCCTCTGCTGCTTGGTATCAACATCAATGAACATGGTCCAGAGAAATAAAAGCTGATATACAAATAAAGGGTGCAAATATCAGTACATTTAAGGGCCATGGGACTTTTATTGATTCCAAATCTGATTCTGCTTATTGATTCCGGTCCTTATCAATTTTCAGTTCTGATTCTAATATGATTAAAAAAAAATGGTAATTTTTCAATAATAAAAAACTGCCTTTATTTAAATTAAGTTAAAGTTTTACAACAAAGGTTACTTGAAGCAGTAAAACACAAAAGGGTATTTTAAGATAAAATAATTATAAAATAACATTTCTTCAATCTAAATAGCACAAATAGAGTAAAGTGTGCATCTGTGCAGCAATAGAGTCAACAGTTCTTGTTAAGAAAAATCAGCATAACAGCCTTTTCTGGTAGTATGCCTAGTTTTATGAACTGTAGCTTTTTTATTGCCTCATCCATATTAGCAGCATTTTCTACAGTCACAGCTTTTACCTTAATGAGGATGCAGAATATCACCGATTTCATCAGCCACCTTTAGTCATGTTTGTGCTTTATGAACTGCTTTTGTTTTAAGAACTTTGTCTCATGTTGTCTGTAGTGATGTAATGTGCTGTCACTGTGATATACGGTGTTGTTTCTGTTCTGAATTAGAGAAATACTTGTCCAGCTGTCGCTGGTTAAAGCTACTTTGCTAACATTTCCAAGCTCAGATATTAGTTTTGATTTCTCTGCCTCATAACAAGCAGGCACCAAATGATAAGATAAAACCTGTCTAGAAGGGGGAGTTCTTACTGCTGCACCACCAAAGCGGTTGTGTCAGCATCGTACCTTAACCAGATTTTTTTCTCTTCAGTTATACTCTTAAATAAAAGTGCACTTGTTTTTTTATACTTGTACCTTTTTTAACATGTCAAAATTTTATTACTACTATAACATGAAAAAAGTTTCCGTTTTAGCTGTGTTCAACATTTCTTGCCTCATTTTCTATCATCCTACATCTACCCAGATTGTTGTAGATACAGAACACACATGAAACGCATGCGTTCCAAATAACGATATATTATTTACCCCATCCAACTGCTTGTGCTGATCGACACATTTGCAAAACAAAAGACGCTAATGGAGTGGTGCAAAGGAATTTAAGGTGGCCCAGGATTGCGACTTTTTTGTAGGCTTCAGGGATTTTTTGAAGATCTGTTATTGCATTTCTGTTTCTTAAATACGCTCATCTACAATTAATTTTAGGACAGTACCCCCTTCCCTTACCTGACTATTTTGTTCTTGGATCTATAGTTGTATTCTGCTAGGAACAGTTTTTGAAACACCTCTTCAGCACTATACAAGTATCATTATGCAGTTGTTTCTGTTCCGAATTACTCTTGAACTTGAAGTCCCGAGTTAATGCTTCTTTATGATAGAAGTTTTATGTATTCATAGAGCCAAGCAAAAGCTAGTTTCCTTTACCATTAATGACAATTCAAATATAACTCTCTTCTGATTTAATATATATAAAAATTCTTTTCGCGTTTGAAATGGAAATGACGTATGACCACGCGATATGGAAATTACGTAAAAGTGGTAAACACAAACACGCCGATCTATCCCATACAAGTGCGCCCCGCGTCGCCCTGTCCTAGCCCTCCTCTCTGGACTCCAGCGCTGACCCGTCCGCCGCCAGGCGCGTTCTCACAGAGAAAACTGCCACATTGTAACTCTTTTTTAATTCACAGTACTTGATAGTAGAAGAGATGAACAAAACAGCTTTGCGTCTTTCTACTTTTTAACTGCGCCGAGCTGTAAACAATGCGAAGACGAGACCGCTTTCAGCAGCGAGGGGTCGTAAGAACAAAGTGGACGCTGGGAGGCGCGGAATGTCGGGCTTTTCCTCCGGGTCAACAGCTTCGCAGTTTCGGACAGCGTCCTCTCTTCTTGCACTGTTGGTCACACTTCAAGTGCCCAGTCGGCTCCTGGGATAGTGGAAATCTTTGCGAATAAGTGTAAGCGGCTCTATCGAAGTGGGACTCTCTTGGTAAATTGCGGTGCACGGCTACTTACTGTCCCTTAAGATGAATTTGGGTCACTAAAACCCCGCAACATTCAAGGTTGCTTTTGTGATGAATTCTTTTAATAAGATGGAGGGTTTACATCTAAAAAGATGTACCGACCCCTTCATGTTAAGTATTGGACTTGGGAATTGTTTGGACCTTCTGCCCGTTAAGCACGGAAAGGCATCGTCCACATTTCTCAGAACAATTTTTCTCTTAAATCACAGGCACATAGTGCAAGTTTGTCAAGTAGGTACTTTGCCCGAAACCACTACAGTAGTACTCAATGTATCTTTACTTCTTCAATGTTAATGTTTGACTGTTTAATAATTTATACGCTTCTTATATCTAAATTCTTTTATCAAAATGTTTTACTACTTAATATTTATATAATTTCTGTGTTATTGTGAATGCTCTTTATTTGTTCAAAAATAACATTGGTAATTAACAAATTTATTTTATAAATACTACATTTCAGTTTTTTTCCCTTACACTCAGTGAGCGAAGCCACTGGGTAATCAGCTAGTATATAAACAGCTTTATAATCATTTTAAAGAGCCTTTCAATTGACTTTCTTGATTATTCAGCTACATCAACTAACGTATGGTTTCACACACAGTCTGAGTTGGCTGCTGATTTAATGCACATTGCTTAAAATAATGATGTGCAATTAACATCAGTATTAACAGTATAAATATAAAACGCATGTAGCATTCAGAATATCAATGGCTGTTTAACGTTTTTGAGCAATTGAAAGCGTTTGTCGCATTGTGTCCTGTGACAGTCCTGTTTTTGTGAAGGCTTGTGCTTTCAAAAGTTTTATTTAAAGTTTGTAGATGCTTAAATACGAATAAAAAGAAATCTGAATAAAGTAGATATGGTGCAAATATATGTGCGAAACCCAAAATACTCCAACATTTGAATATATTCAAGAATTTTACAAATATTTAATCAGACTATTCTAACCATTTTTTTTTTTAACACTACTTTAACAGCCCTAATGTGTGCATTTGGTTCTTCACAGGAACACAAGCTTTGCCCCCTTTGTTTACAATTGGATATCATCAGTGCCGTTGGAACTATAACGACCAGGAAGATGTGCGTAATGTTGATGCAGGGCTTGATGATCATGATATTCCTTGTGATGTTATCTGGCTGGACATTGAACACACTGATGGCAAGCGCTATTTTACTTGGGATCCAAACAAGTTTCCAAAGCCCCAAGATATGCTTCAGGAGCTTGAGGCAAAGAAAAGAAAGGTTAAAAATTTGATACCTGCTCTTTCATAGCTATTAATGTAAACTACTTTTCACTTTAAACGAGAGTATATCTGAAGGTGTTATACATGACTCAGAATATTTAATTACCTGTTTTTTTTATTCATTAAAATGACTAGTGTGGTAGAAATGAACATATTAAAAAAAGAAACTTACCCTCTAGTTGGACAAGTTTGATGAAACCTGTTCAAGTTACAAATCAGGCAGGAGAAAACTTGTACATTGTGTCTAATTATCTCTTCAGCAAATGCTTGAAGAGGGAGACTTCTTCACAGCAGTCTGTTACAAAATGATCAGAATAATAGGGGCAGAGGTCCATTTTTATAAACAATTTAATTTACATAATACTGCTAATTAATGCATATACATCTTCTGACATTTTCTCTGATTGGTGTGTTAGCTTGCACACCCAGATAACAGAAAATAAAAATAAGTCTATTTTACTGTACACATACTCTTATCTATACTATAGTATATGTAATTTAAGGCAACTACAAATGCCTAACACAAATGTTTTAAAATTAATTCTCAAGCACCTATATAATTTACTAATAAAGTGGAATTGTGTAATAAATGACATGTAATACAACTTGCTTACCTCTGCTGAGTTTTCTATAAAATAATTTGCTCTTTGATCTTTTCCTTCAGATGGTCACCATCGTGGATCCTCATATTAAGGTAGACAGTGGGTATAAGATCTACAACGAAATTCGATCACATGATTTGTATACCAAAAGCAAGGATGGCAATGATTATGAAGGCTGGTGCTGGCCAGGTGAGGACTGTTATGCATGAATCCTTTAAAATTCATTGTAAACCTTTTATTCAAATGGGTAATGTTGCTTACAGTTTCCAGTGTTTCATATTGTATTTCTAAGGCAACATATAGTGCTTGCTATCACTTGCTAAAGATTACTTTGGAATTATATGCTGCATGAAAGGTGCTCAGAGACCTGTATTAAAAAAAAAAAAAATCTTACTGAGGTGTTTTTCATTGTTTTTACTATATAAATACAGTACATTAAAATATAAGATTCATATTTTTTCTTTTAATACACATGCGGCACATTATTAATAGGGATTAAACTAATAGTTTCAAATGCCTTTGTATTTGATAACCTAATGAGAATTGCATTTTTCTGTGCCTCCAGGGGTAAAATTGTTACCATAATTGTGAAGAAATTGTATATTTAACAGTGCTTGCTTTTTGTTTCTAGGAAATGCTGGATACCCTGACTTTACTAATCCAGAAATGAGATCCTTGTGGGCCAAAATGTTTGCTTATGATCAATACGAGGTATTCAGACTAGAGACAAAATTTACATTTGGATTTCTGTGTTTTAGCTGTATAGTATCTTAATTCCGTCATCTCTGTCCCTCCCCAGAACAGGCCAAATAATTATACATATACGAATGACAGGAATTTTGTGGATAAACATTTGGCTGCTTTTCTCTTGTTTTTAGGGATCTAGAGAGAATCTTTATACCTGGAATGATATGAATGAGCCTTCAGTGTTTAATGGACCCGAGGTCACCATGCATAAGGATGTTGTACATAATGGTGGTTGGGAGAACAGAGATGTTCACAATCTGTATGGATATTATGTGGTGAGTTGTACATTAATTTTCTTATCACTTTTTTGTTTAAGCTACTTATGACATCTGGCTTTCTTTTGACATATGTACATATGTTTACTAATTTCGCTTATGCCATCTTTGCCAGTGTCTTCTTGGGCAACTGAGAAATCTAACCATCCAAAGTTGTTTGTGTCACTTTTGCAGTCTCCTTTCAGCTGGTTGGGAAATCAGTAAGTGCAGTGATTATACCCCATTGCTAAACTTTTCCATCCTGCCATTTAAAGAAAAGTGATAGTTAGTTAAATAAATAAATAAATAAATAAAGCATAATGTAGTAAATTGAGAGTTTTGCTTGAAGACTTTGCACACGGTTCTGTACTACATTATTGTACTGGTGGCTGATGCCGCAATTTGCTGGTTAGTTAATATTAACACATTGTTCTTTTTTGCCAAATCTGGGAAGGGACTATTATTTATAGTCCCCTCCAAAACTATTGGAATCACATGGCCAATTAATTTTTTCTTGCTATGCACTAGAGGCATTTGTGTGTGACATCAAAAAATATGTGATAGGAGATCAGAGCTTTCTTTTATTCCATGTTGTTTACATCTAGATATGTTAAATACAGTAACATAGAACACAGCATATTTTGTATCAAATCACCCAGTTTTTCAAGTGAGCAAAAGTATTGGAACATGACAAGCAGGTGTTTGTTAGACAGATGTGTCATATGATTGATTGTTTAATCATTACAAAGCCCTGGATATCTACTCTGTTTAAACTATTATAATTTTTAAGCTTTTTTTGCCTGAGAGTCGTGTAGTGGAGCAGGATTCGGGCTGACATGATGATCTCCTGATGGCGCCCAAACTAGTGTTCAATTACATGCATGCAAGTTTTTTAAAATTGCACCACTGCATTCATAGTAGTCATTTCTTAGCGGACCATATCATGTGTGATGGAGATGTTCAAAGAAGTTCACATTGCTCATTGTGCAGTAGTCCATTTGTGACATTTCCTTTTTTTAGTTTTAATTAACTGTGATTTTAAAAGCATTCCTCTTAGTTTCTGTCGTTAAAGGCACATTTTTATTTACTTTTTTTTTTCTGTTTTCATCGCAGAAAAAATATTGATTATTTTTAGTCTTCGTTTTTGTCAACAAAATTAACATTGGCACTGTATAGACAGAATTGTTAGTCCAGTTTGGGGTTGATGCTGCTGACTCATGGTAGGTATTAGCTGTAGTTGACGGCAGGGATAAAAAGGCCATGCTCAATTCCAGTAATCCTCCTGGAATCGACATATTCTCCTTGCTTGCCTCCCTTGCAATTTCATTTCCACTTTTGCTTTTAGCTGGAGCTGATGCGGCAGTGTCGGTCCCTGGCAGATCTGTTCCAGGTCAGTCTCTGGCAGGCTGTACCGTGAAATTGAGGCTGGTTTAGACTTTTATGGAACTTAAAGCTGCTTTTTCCTTTTTCTTTCTGAGCCCTTTGTTTGCTGCTCATTCTTACTTATATTTTCGTATAATGTGATTAAATCCTCTCAGGGATGATAGGAAAAAAGAAAAAAAAATGATAAAAGAACACCACTGGTAATGGAGCTCATGCCTAGAGATCCATCTTTCACAAGGGACGAGACCAATTCTCGTTCTAAATGTTGAGTGCCTGATGGAAAACGCTTAAGTAGAATGCCATTTTATACTGCTGAGCATTCCTAGAAGATCTTACCCCAAGGTATGCATGGTTTTAAAAAAAAATAAATAAAAAAATAAATAATAAAACTCTTGTTGTAACTACTGTTAAAATTACTGCAAACTGTTTAACATTTCAGCAAAGAGAAAGCTTTGTAATTTTTCATGTTCAAAGCAAAATCTGCATTTCTCCCAATGGACTTAACCAGCCATTAAGTAAAGTGTTCTAACAAGGTAACTGAAAAAATGAGTGTATGCACTCCAGTCTGCTTAAATAGAGACAATAGATAAAACCAAACAACTGTTTTAGTGACAACATGTCAGCAATACCTTTTAACTAAAGCGGGTTTTTCTTGTACACTCCTCCTGCATCCCTACATTTTTAAGTTATGACCTCAGCTGTGAAAGTAAACTCTGCCTTGGTAGTCCCCCAGAGCGTGAGTTAAGTATTTGGAAGTTCCTTGAAGTACTGTAGCTACTTCAAGGCAACTTCTCCAGTTGAATAATGTATTTCTTCATTTGTTAGAAACACCTTTTTGATTTCTTACCATGTTTTGATTTATCGAGTGGTTCTGTAGAAAGTGTTTAATGCTACTAGCTAGTAATGAAACTGTAGCCATCTTGGCCTAATACTACCATTTAGTGAAATCATTACAAATTTATTCCATTTGATTTCATGGGTTTTCTTTACTATACTAGCTGTGTAAGTCCATGCTGTAAAAAGCCTGGGGTCCTAGAAACCTTTGAAATTGCCTGAAAAAAATTGAAATGTAGAGATGTCAGGTAATTGAAAGGAACTACTCTGGGCATCTCTGTCCTAGGTGGATTCGTTTTGTCAGTGTGCTTCCGCCGCTGATGCACAAGCGATGCAAGGAAAAGTAAAACATACTGTTTTGCCGATGATAGTGGCTAAGCAACTGTCTTTCTTCTGAGGTTTTGTTTTGATGATATGTTGGCCTCGCTTGTGTTATTAGTGGCTAAGTGAGTTTTCTGTTTCCTCAGTGGTGGAGCCTTTACCCCGTCTCCACCTCTCGCTTCCAAGCCGGACACACACACGTTTTTTATATAAGATGCAGGAACAGTGAATAATACAATGTGGTTGAAGATTTCTTCAATTACCTCATCAAATGACGTGGTGACCAGGGTTCTCTACATAAGTGTTTCTCAACCATTTTGTTGAGGTGGGTTGCAGGTTGCTGTCTTTAAATGTACTAGTGGGTCATGAAACCCACCTAATCGGTCGCCATTAGTGCATTCTATTTATTGTCTCACAATGGTCGAAAGCCCAAACCTGCTTTTGCGTCATGTATGCTTGTTTCACCAAGAGGAAACCAACCCCACCATCCTCTTGTGAGCTGAGAATACACTAAGAAAGGAAAAGGTGGGTCACAACACCATAAAGGTTGAGAAATACTGCTCTATTGCTACTCCCAGGAAGGTTGTGCTCATAAATTCAACTTACAATTGCATTAAAAAAAAAAAATCACAAAAAAAATATTAGAAGTTTATTCTGGTTAATGCAATGGTAACTGCAAGGCACCCAGTTGGGAATTTTAAAAGATGCTTTTATATTAACACCTGGTTGTTTGACTGCCCTTTTTCAGACCAGGCACTTAAAACCGTAGTAAATTTCACACTGCAGTTTGCAAAATTAGGGATGTTCTTGGTAATGTAATAGGCAGTATATTATAAAAAGATGTAAAGAAAAATGTTTGTGTAGCAGAGTTGGTAAGTAAACTGACATCAGGCTTGAAAAATACAATTGCCAATTGTTACTGGATTTGCTAAGAGATGTTCACAATGTGATCATCTAAGTCCAGTTTTTTTTTTAATTGGATAGTTTTTTTCACTTTAAGTCTATATGACATGCAATTTCCTATCCTTGTGTTAATTTTCTTTCAACTCAAGTAGGCATCTTCACTCTATGCGAAATAACCCATCCCTGCCCTTAAAGGTGCAATTGCTGAGACAGTTGTATGAGTGGAGTTAATGCTGATGATGCCTAACTTATGCTTTTCTACCTCTTCCAACTCCTTGTAGTATTCCCTTCCTTGAAATCTTGTTTGTAATGCCAGGACCCACTAAAGACTTCACAACAAGAATTTGAAATGAAAACCTTAATAGGAAGAAGAGTACATTTATTTGTGCAGGTTTATGCAGATATGATTTAATATTTTTTAATAATATATACCTCTAATTTTAGATAATTTTAAGACTATGCAAAATAATATAACACTTCAGGAAAATCCTATCTGCAACATTTCTATCAACCACAACCTGCACGTATGCCACCCAAGTCTCAGGATATTCTTAAATAATACGTTTTTTTTTTTTTTGTTTTTTTTTATAGTTTTGTCTAACTTCAATTTCAGTAATTAAAGTGTATTGTCAATTCAGTTAGGAGTCTTGCATTATTAGTTTTTTCCCCCCATTGATACACTGTTTAGGTGTACAGTAATCCCTCCTCCATCGTGGGGGTTGCGTTCCAGAGCCACCTGCGAAATAAGAAAATCCGGCGAAGTAGAAACCATATGTTTATATGGTTATTTTTATATTGTCATGCTTGGGTCACAGATTTGCGCAGAAACACAGGAGGTTGTAGAGAGACAGGAACGTTATTCAAACACTGCAAACAAACATTTGTCTCTTTTTCAAAAGTTTAATCTGTGCTCCATGACAAGACAGAGATGACAGTTCTGTCTCACAATTAAAAGAATGCAAACATATCTTCCTCTTCAAAGGAAACAGAGAGGAAAGCAAACAAATCAATAGGGCTGTTTGGCTTTTAAGTATGCGAAGCACCGCCGGTACAAAGCTGTTGAAGGTGGCAGCTCACACCCCCTCCGTCAGGAGCAGGGAGAGAGAGAGACAGAGAAAAACAAAGTCAAAAATCAATACGTGCCCTTTGAGCTTTTAAGTGTGCGAAGCACCGTGCAGCATGTCGCTTCACAAAGCAGCTGCACACAGAAGGTAGCAACGTGAAGATAATCTTTCAGCATTTTTAGACGAGCGTCCATATCGTCTAGGTGTGCGAACAGCCCCCCTGCTCACACCCCCTACGTCAGGATCAGAGAAAGTCAGCGCGCGCGCGAGAGAGAGAGAGAGAGAAAGTAAGTTGGGTAGCTTCTCAGCCATCTGCCAATAGCGTCCCTTGTATGAAATCAACTGGGCAAACCAACTGAGGAAGCATGTACCAGAAATTAAAAGACCCATTGTCCTCAGAAATCCGCGAACCAGCAAAAAATCTGCGATATATATTTAAATATGCTTACATATAAAATCCGCGATAGAGTGAAGGCGCGAAAGGCAAAGCGCGATATAGCGAGGGATCACTGTATTGGCTATGGTTTGTGTCACTGTTTTGTTTCTTCATGAAGCTCTAGCCAAATGAAACTGGTGGCATTTTCTTATACATAAGCAGAAGATATTTATGTGCAGTTCAGCCATTCTGCTGCTAGTTATTAGGTATGTCATCAAGGTTAGTTGGCTAGTTCCAGAGTAGTGTTAGCTATTCTTTATCAAACCATACAAGTGCTGTTTCTACATTTCACTTAACAAATGGTATACAGTATGCTCAGATGAAATAGAATGATTCTACAAAGCTTTCTCTTAGGTTTAATTGTTAAAACTTATATGCAGAGGAGCAGATTTGACATTCTGTGTATCATAAAGCAAACAAACTTTGTAAAGAGCAGCATTGTCTGTAGTTTTTGGGTTTTTTTTTTTTTTTTTCAGTCCTTTTGTTGGGCACTATATATAGACCTTTAAACCTGGCTCCTCACAGCCAATACCAATGAAACCTGTTTTTAACTTGGAGAGTAGTTAGCTGAGATGGTTGTTTCACATGGGTATTTTTTGTTAACTTCTGGATAAAGTAACGTGTTTCTCTAAACCTCCACAACCCACTGCTGAATACTACTTTTAGGTATGGATTGAGTTTTGGGTGCCTTTACCTAATTGAAAAAAGATGGTGATGAATTTTATTTTGCCTTTTCTGGGCACCCTTTTCATGATTTTCCCATTACAAGAGCACAGACTTTTGACAGCTTGTATTCAAATGACTCTTGTTCACAAAATCCCTCCATCCAATACTTGTAGATTTAGAAGGGTCAGTATATAGAATTTTGTGAACATTCAAAATATATTTTTAGAATTACTTTTTGCTTTCTTTGTTTCAGTATAATATTTTGAAAAGCAGATATTTTTTGTTTCAGGGAGTTGCTAATTAATTTCAGTTAAATGAAAAACTTTTTTTTTCCTTTTTTTTTTTTTTTTTTTTTGTTTCTCCCAAATAGCAAATGGCAACAGCAGAAGGTCAAGTGCTTAGGTCAGGTGGCAAGGAGAGGCCATTTGTCCTGACAAGAGCGTTTTTTGCTGGATCACAGCGCTATGGTAAGTCGGTCTATCTCTATGTTGTTAAATCAGTTTGTTTGTTAAGGCACTGCTTTGTTTTTCAAGCCATAGACTTGAAATTTGACACACTGGTGGTACTTGTCATAGGTAGATTTTTGCCTGGAGTAACTCAGGAGTCTGTTCAATTTAAATTTACAGCAATCTTTCCAATTAATATCTGAGCAAAGCCAGGAAACATGGCTAATTCTCTAAAAAATAATCTCATTATATCTGTTTGTATATATGCATGTTTCTTCTGGCATCATACAAAAATATCTGTGTATATTTCCATGAAAATTCAAGAATAAATTGGGAGTAGAATAAGGCTGTAACAACTAATCCTCTTTGTTACTAATAATCAGTGAAGAAAATTGTTGTCAATTATGTAATTGATTAGTTTCTTTGCAAGGGTATAGGTTTAAATTTTGGCACAGGATTTGAAAACCCCACATAGTTTATAAAAAAAAAAAAAAAAAAAGGGTTATCTTTCCATGCTTTCAAAGCAAACAAAAACCATTTCATTATTGCTACTTTTATCCCATCATAAAATTAGTTAAGAAATAAAAATACGTGATTTGTGCATGCCTGAAGAGCAGGATGATCAATTAACTATAAATTCCATTTATTTTACCTTGTGCTACATTCAGTAAGTCAAGTTGATTACCTCTTTAATAAAGCACCATACACAACCCTAATAAAGTAAGTTCTTATGCTTTACTGACTACTGTTGCAAGATCTACTGCTGTATTATTCCTCCTTGCTGTAATCTGCCCCTATTTCTGAATATGTATCAGTAATAAGTGTATTGTCTTGAGAGCTCTTCCCATATCTGCAGCTCATGAGAACAAAGATGCATTTTTTTAAAGCACAGATTATTCAATCTAATTGATAGGCAAAGTAGTTGTTGGTTGTAGCCCTAGAATAGTACATTTTAGAATATCGGCTTTATGGCACCTCAGGTCTGTGGTGTAGAAGGCTTTTTGAATTTTAGATCATCAGGTTGTCATTGTTGACCATTAAGTACCAACTTGGCAAACTTTTTAAAGATGATTAGTTGAAGGTAAATAAAAGAACAGCTTCTTATGTTGAATTTAGGTATTGACAAAGCTCTGTAAGAAGTGTTTCAGGTAGTAACCAATGGGCCAAGTGTTTCATTTGTCAGTTTACAAATGTGCCTTTTTCATTTTGATGAATTACATCCTTACACATTTGGTTGAATTTGTGCAATTAAGTTTAACATAGCTCACCAGCCTACTTTTAAAACATCAATTCAAGATTTAGCCTCCTACAGATTCTCTTTTGAGCCATAGTTATTCAAAGATGTTACATATATTTAATTTTAGCTTAAGCTAAAAAAAAAAAAAAATACAACTTCAATTTCTCCTCAGAGTTGCTCTACAATTTTCTAATTATTGTATTGTGCTTGCAATATCTATAATAATAAAAGGCAAAGCCCTCACTGACTGACTGACTGACTGACTCACTCACTCACTGACTGACTCATCACTAATTCTCCAACTTCCCGTGTAGGTGGAAGGCTGAAATTTGGCAGGCTCATTCCTTACAGCTTACTTACAAAAGTTAGGCAGGTTTCATTTCGAAATTCAAAGCGTAATGGTCATAACTGGAACATATTTTTTGTCCATACACTGTAATGGAGGAGGCGGAGTCACGTATCGCGTCATCACGCCTCCTACGTAATCACGTGAACTAAAAACAAGGAAGAGATTTACAGCACGAGTCACACGCGGGAACGAAGGTAAATGACGTTAATTTTTGACTGTCTTTTAATACTGTGTAAGCATACATATTAACACATGTGCAATTAAACGTGTGCATTTACGGGGTGATTTCTCAGGCTTAAAAGCTCACCTTTTATCAAACGCGGGAACAAAGGTAACTGACGTTGTTCACTGTCTTTTAATACTGTGTAACCATACATATTAACACATGTGCAATTAAACGTGTGCATTTACGGGGTGATTTCTCAGGCTTAAAAGCTCGCCTTTTACTAAAAAGGTAAATGCAAAACTATTTTCAATCAGTTTATTGAAACGCTCCCGTTAAGGATTGCAATAACATATTCGCGAGATAAAAGAACGAAGTAGGGGGAAATGGAGGAACAGCCGCAAACAGCGAAGAGCAAAAAATTAATTAAACAATTGAGAACGGAGCGAGTTAAGCATACAAGCATGTTCATAAGGGAAACAAAGCACGGTGTAAAACGTAAGTTTAAATTAAGTTTATAGAAACGCTCCCGCTGCGGATTGCAATAACATATTCGCGAGATAAAACTTTAATGAGAAGACACGAGGTATAAACGAACCACACGCCGTGGCGCAACGTTAGGGGCAACAGTTTCAACCATTCTATGATCTGCTTCTCGCAACTGAAAGACGGCACATGGCGGATGTTAGCCGACTTGCTGACCGCAACGTTAGGGGCTTCAACTATGGCGCTGACGCCACATCTCATTGCCAACACTTTGCAGACTCTACTTAAAAGACACGCCCTCCTCACTGGACAGTTAAAAAGACCAGTCAAACTAACGATGACATCAAGTATTACCCAATCAAAAGTAGGAAAGGAGGCATCTTCATAAAATGCGTGTGGGATGATTTGCATGAGACGCTGCTTTAAAAAAAAAATTATAAAAAAAATACGGGATAAATCCCGTCCAGTATTGATTCAAAACGGGACGCGCAATTTCATTCTCAAACGCGGCACGATTCCGTATTTTAAAGGACGGGTGGCAACCCTACAGTGCCAGGTAACCACCCATACAATCACATTGTGATTCAGACTAGGAATGCAATGAATGTAATTACCCCGATCTATATCCAAGGCGAAAGTCTTGCAACATTCAAAGATGATGGTTTGGGATAAGTACACCATACAACATAAAAGAGCTTATGAAGCCTTGAACCGAAAAAAGCAAGATCTCAGAGATCGTAAAAAAAAAAATAGGAGGTAATGTCGTTTTACTCGCTGTAGATTTTAGTCAAACATTACCAGTTATTCCACGAGGGAGACCAGCAGATGAACTCAACGCGTGTTTAAAATCCATGCTTCTCCCACGCTCGGTTATATGTCGCGTGTTCTCGGGTAGGTGCAACAAAAAATGTATACATTTAAGCATATAATGGGCAAACAAAAAATGAGGTATACCCGAAGGCACTGCAGTAGTACTTAATGTAACTTTACTTCTTAACTGTTAATGTTTTACTGTTTAATAATTTATACGGTTGTTATATGTTGTTCAAATTCTTTTATCAAAATACCACTGACAGCGCAATGCACGATAACATGGAGTGAATACACCATACGCATCCGCCCACGGCTGCCCTGCTGTGCGCAGATAGGAGTTGATTCTACAATAAAATAAAATAAACATAAAAAGAGTAAAACAATCATCACCCATAAAGCGGATAGTAGACGTGACGTACTATATGTGTACCACATTTCAAGTGTATAGGTGAAACGGTTTGCGAGCTACAGGTCATTTAAAATCCTGGACAGACACACAAATTGCCACGGTAGCAAATTACAGAACAAGATTTTACTGTTTAATAATTTATATTTATATGAAATGTGCTTCTTATATATTACTTCATATTCTCATATGATAATGATGTTAATGTTTATATTGATTTCTGTGTTATTAAAACTGCATGTATGTGTGTATATGTATATGTGTGTATATATATATATATATATATATATATATATATATATATATATATATACTAGCAAAATACCCGCGCTTCGCAGCGGAGCAGTAGTGTGTTAAAGAGGTTATGAAAAAAAAAGGAAACATTTTAAAAATAACGTAACATGATTGTCAATGAAAGCCCGTTTCAGTCAGTAAGTCTTATGTGTGTGTTTATGTATGTGTGTATATATATGTAGATGTGTATATGTAGATATGTATATATATGTATATGTATATAAATGTTTGTGTGTGTGTATATTATATATATAATATATATATATATATATATATATATATATATATATATATATATATATATATATATAAAAAAGACAGCAACAGTTATAACAATGACAACACAATTACATTGACAATCATGTTACGTTATTTTTAAAATGTTTTCTTTTTTTTTCATAACCTCTTTAACACAGTACTTCTCCGCTGCGAAGCGCGGGTATTTTGCTAGTCTGTAATATATTTATAGTATATCTTTCTTGTGATGAAAGGACCAGAGTTAAAAATGATAAATCAAAGTATAAATAGTTTATGAAATGTATTCTACGACTTTGAGATGTTGTCATGCCAGAAACGTTTAGTTAACTAACTAAAAATTAGGGCTGCCTGGATTATTCAAGTATAATTAACTCAAAATATTATTGTATTTTTTTTTTCTTAATTGAGTAAACATTCACATCCCTTCTTCCTAAAAGTACATGTGTAATGCGTTGTAGAATGAATATACATACATAAATATGTAATTTGATTATTTTCAAGCTAAAATAGAAAAAACATTTTTAAAACTTCAAATAAAACAACTATCACATACAGTAGTATTTTTTTTTAAAGCTCTTTGCATGATTTCTTTTGCATTCAAATTCTATACAGCATTCATTCATATGCTTAATTGAATTACTTGGACAAAATTAGTTGTTAAATTCAATAAAATGGTCGATTACAGTAGGATTGCCATTAACGATTATGTTAACTATTAAAGTGTCAGCATTATTCAGTTATGGTTGATAGTTTTGCCCCATCTAATATTGGCAGATGCTATTAATGTTCTGAAAAGAACTCTGACCCTAATCTCAAAAATACCTTAGTAGGGTTTACATAAGTGCTCAGTAATTTGCCATATTTTGTAGCACAGATCAGACTCTTGCTAATTTTTCTTAACACAGACCTAGGAAATTGGTGTAAAACTGACACAAGTATATGAAACTGCAGTCATTGTACTGTATATTGTCCCAGAAGACCAAAGTTAAACTAAATGTCCAGCGCTTATTGTATAATTTTTTTTTTTTTTAAACTAAATCTGTAAATTTCTTCATGAGAATATTATAAGCCATCCCACATTGTATAAGATCATTGTATTTTATTAAAATGAATTGTAAGTGTTGAGTATGGGGTGGTGGGTTCCTATATTTATCTATAAATGAAACACATACTTCTAACTTCCACTGATGATTTAAGTATAGTTGCGGTATCTCAAATGTGGCACTTGGTGCCACGGCCCACCTGCCAAGTTGTTTTGCCTGCCTAAGGAAAAGTCATCCCTGATGGAGGATCGCAGGAATCGTGGGAAAGAGGGGTCCTTTCATCGGATTGGCTGGCCCAGCACTGTTTCAGCCGTGGAGTGGCCAAATGGGGGAGGCAGCTTGAAGGATGAGGTCTCCAGGACTCTACACAAATCCAAATCTTATTATGGGATATATCATCTACTGTTAAATTCTGCTCTGTACTTCTAAAATTTATATTTTTTATTTCTTACTATATTGAGGAATTGTTCTGTTCTGTGTATTGTATTGTATTGACCCCCTTCTTTTGACACCCACTGCACGCCCAACCTACCTGGAAAGGGGTCTCTCTTTGAACTGCCTTTCCCAAGGTTTCTTCCATTTTTTCCTTACAAGGTTTTTTTTGGGAGTTTTTCCTTCTTAGAGAGTCAAGGCTGGGGGGCTGTCAAGAGGCAGGGCCTGTTAAAGCCCATTACGGCACTTCCTGTGTGATTTTGGGCTATACAAAAATAAACTGTATTGTATTGTTATCTTAGGGATAGTTTGGCAGTGGATTGTTGTGCCAGTTGCATGCTTTGAGTAGCACTTGCTTATTTTATTTTTAGTATCGCGACACAACTCTTCATTGTTGCTAACTTTTGAAGATTAAAGTATTACCCCATCAACCCATCTTTTGCTTGTAACATCACATGATGCAGCATTGTATTGTTTAACCTAAAAGCACATACATTTTTTTTTCTGTTTTCAAATATTAAATCTATATTTTTGTGGTGGATTCAGATTAGGAGGAGTCCTTTTTGTCTGGGCACCTTGCTGGGACAATGGTGACAATTGCTTCCATCTCCAAATCTATAAAGTAGATGTATCCCACTTCAGGTGTTTCCAGACCCATAGCTCCTGCACAACTGCAAAAACAGCCAAAAAAGAAAGCTGATATAAGTATGGCTAAGTCGGTTAGTGGTAACATAAACAAGAAACCACAACTTTCCAAAACAGTTGTCAGTATATGGAGCACATCAATAGACCAAGTTAATATACAGTGTGTGTATATGTGTGTATATATACACAAAATATATAAGCAAAATTCTTGACTTCTTATCAATCCAAAAAAGAAAATGCTTGTAAAATGATTTAGTAAGAAATTTTCTTTTAGTGAAGTTTTTTTTTTTTTTTTTAAGTTTAACTTTTCTTTTAAATTACTCTTTAGTTTTGTTTAAAATTGATTCTTTGTGGTGGTTTGTCTTGCTTTCCATTAATATTTGTTCATCACTAAACTATCAAATGCTTAAAATGTATACCTTTTTTTTCTTTTGCTTTTTTCCTTTGTTTTCATTTCATTTACCAGGGTGGTATTGGTGTTTTGTTTTATTGGTCATTCATGCCGTTTCTTATTTTAATTTCAGTGCAAATGGAATGTATGCGTAATGGTTTATATTTCCACACATGTTTTCAGACTTTACAATAGTGTGCTTATCATTTGTTGAACAAACTGAGTGAGGAAGTGGTTATCTATAATGAGTGCAGTTCCCCTTATGTCCTTTCAATAATACACGTGTACTATATTTAAGGTTCCTTCGCGTTCAACCTGTCGCCTCTTCTGCTTTTTTTCTTGCCTTTGTTAAAAATATTTGTTCTGTTTAAAATTAACACGTGCTAATCTATTGAACATTGTTTTTGACATATTCACTTACCCTTTATATCCTAAAAAACTTACAGTAACATTTCATTTATTTTTAAGGTATTTGTTATTCCATTGATGATATGATCCCAAAATAATGTTATTGTTTCTAATTCATGTATTTTTTCCTAGTTCTGTTGGCTTTGAGAGATGGATGTTTGCAGCATTACAAGATTATAGGTTTTTATGTATTAGCTGCCATCTCACCCCAGATCATTTGTGTTGCTGCTGCTACTTAGTTCTACACTGTACAGATTTAATTGAGTAGAAGTGAAGATCTTTCGATTACCACAACCTTGATTATTTTCAGTTTCTCTTTTCAATCTGATTTAAGACTGGTGAAATCTTAGTATATTTGAGTCAAGTAGGAACTGTAACATTGTCAAGAGCAGAAAGTATGATTGCTGAAAAAGTTATTCCTGTAATTATTTTTTCTTGCAGGGGCTGTTTGGACTGGTGACAATGCTGCTGAGTGGGATCATCTCAAGATTTCCATTCCTATGTGTTTAAGCCTTGGGTTAGCTGGAATTTCCTTTTGTGGAGGTGAACTTTTATTTTGGGAAAAAATACTGTTAAAATATTTAGGTTTTATTTTTACAATGTTTTAAGAAAATTGTGTATTTTTGTGACTGAATGAAATGTTTGCATTAGTTTAAATCTTACATTTATGTTGTATTAGCTTCTGGGTCATATCTAGTTGTACTTTTGTCATATCAGATGTATGGGTACAGATTATTATTGATGGAAGGAACCCACATGTTGTGGGGTTTGCAGCTTGTAGAAATTGTTGAAAATAGCATAAGATAGCAGCAGCTTAGATATGCAATTTATTGTGGTGTGGCAGCTGAAATATTATTTTTTACCTTATTAAACTTAATCTGATCTTATGTTAAGGTAATGAAAAGACCAATTTATACATTTGTAGTTTGTTGCCATTTTAGGTAGTTTGTGAGTGCAGAGGCAGGGGAAGAAACCCTTAGGTAAAACTAATGACAAGAGTTTGAAGTCATTCAAAAATAAATAAAAAATAAAGTACTATATGATAGGAATGTGACCAAAGTATTTGGGTCATTTTGAGTGACCTGCTCACTTAAAATTCTAAGGATTTTGAAAATTCTCCAGAGTAAACGGGAGATACTAAAGGACCAGACAAGGGTGATTATCTCAGAACCACATTGCTGTGTGATGGAGATACTGTAGACCATTGTCATGCATGTTGACAGTGAAGAAATTCACATGGCCATATCATAATTAAGAGACAGAGTATTTAACAGTAAGAAAGAAAGTATTTTTGTTTATATTCCATTAAGTTATTAATACCTTTGATTATGTGTGGAAATTTTAAGTTATCTACTGTATATACTGTATTAAGGACTTTCTGTATTTACAAGTTATGAATGAAAATTTTAAGCCTAACTTGCTGAGACACCAATAAACTAGTTTTTATTTTTCAACATAATTCCTGTGAACATTAATACACTTGTTATAGTGTTCACATGCCATTTTTGATTTTATAAGGATGGGGTGGGAGGGAATTTTTTTATCTGCTCATGAAACTACCCTTTAGTACAGTAGCACTTTTGCCATCTATCACTGGTATATGGTGTACCAAAAGGTAGACCTTCAGATTAAAGCTCAGGTTGTATGCACACAGAACCAGGACTGGAAGTAGGTTGTTGTGGTACCTCTTTGAAACTTAGTTAAGCAGAGCAGTCCTTTTAGCTCATACAGTGTAAACAAAGACATCGTTGTAAAGCACAACTGGGTGTGCTCCACAACTTTCCTTGCAACATTTCCCAGTTTGTCTGCTGTCAAACCATTACAGAATAATAATAACCAGTAATATGGATATTTTAAGGAATGTGATTGATATTGACACCGCCCTCAACATCCAAATATCATCTTGCTAGTGTTGAATTTCTTTGGTTGTTTGGTTCTTTTTTTTTTTTTTTTTTTTATAGGAATTACTTTGCTTCTAGTGTTTTGATGGTGGTTTGCTTCTGGGTCATAGTGATCTAACCTAGTTTCATCCCCAATTATGAAACACTTCTTATGGATTTTCCATTCTGAGGTTATTTGAATGTGGTGATGCTTTATATCAGAAGTGAAGCATAGACCCTACTTTATTAGTTAAATAGTGGCTTTCACTGACCCATAACTAATGCCTATAGTGTCTCCTTTTGCATATTTGGTAGACAAGTAAACTTGGTTCAGGAACAAGAAACATGATAGAAACTTATATTTTATTTATTTTAGTAGAGTGAATCTACTTCTGCCCATTTACTAAATCGGTAGTATAGAATACACCTTTACTTCTAACTGTGGTTCAGTGATATTTCAGTTTTGGTAAATCATTTTACTCTTGCAAATTACATCTAATGGGCTCTTCAGTGATGTTGCTTGATTTCAAGAGATTTAGTTAGGATTTTCTGGACAATTATGTGTTTTTTAAATGTCTCTCTTACAACCTCAAGGGTAAGAACTAGTGAACCTCGGAATTTCAAAGTCTCTAAATATTGTAATTCTATAGTATGTCACATTGAAAATACAGCTGTCCATTCCAAAGCACAGCCATAAGGTGTCACTCAACCAGAAGACTGGTGGGAGCTTTGTTCAGTTAAAAAGAGCATACAATGCCTATAAAATATTCATAAGCACCCCCCAGCTCCAGTAGATTTGTTGATATTATGCTTGTTTAATTATTTTACAACATTCACTTAGTCAATTTAATTGTTCTTTTGACATTGATCATTAGAAAAAGATCCCTTAAATGCTAAAGTGAAACAAATGTCTCCAAATTGAAGTAAATTTATTACAGCTGTTAAACGCAATTTTGTAATTGCTATGTCTCAGCATTGCTAATGGCTGCTGCATATTCATCCACTTCAAAACTTTTGCTTAATTTGTAAGGGTTTTATATGCATATCCATACTTGGAGAGGCTGGGAGCATGCACTGATAACGCGTTGCCACATCCACCACACAACAAGCCACCTGGATTGGGACCTGAGTGCAGTGGGTGACAACTTGGCACCACACTGGAACAGTGTGAGGTTTTTCATGGTGGCTAAAGTGCCAATCCTGCCACCAACCCCCAAGTTTTCCCTGTAAGCAGTGCTGCATGCAGATTAATGTCATATTCAGGATGAAACAATTGCAGGTTAAGGGCCTTGCTCAACGGCCCACCGGAGCAGAGTTGCTTCTGGCATTTACATAATTTGAACCGTTAATTTCCAAATTGCCGGCGCAGATCTCTAGTCTCAGAGCCAGCACGCCACCCCATACTTGCAAAATTGCCATAAATTAAGACGGCTTTATCCTGAGACTTGTCTATGCTTTATTTTGTAATAAGTAACTTATTTATTTTTCAGCTGATGTTGGAGGTTTCTTCAAGACTCCAAGCACAGAGTTGTTGGTCCGTTGGTACCAAATGGGTGCGTACCATCCATTTTTTCGGGCTCATGCCCACCTGGATACACCAAGACGAGAACCATGGCTATTTGGGGAAGAAAACACTAAACTGATCCGCTCTGTAGTTCGTGAGCGTTATGCACTCCTTCCATTCTGGTACACTTTGTTCTACAATGCATATCGCACTGGAGTGCCCGTCATGAGGTAATACTGCAACTTGTGCATTTTGGACTTTTGTATGCTTTGTTTGAATTAATTTTTTGACACTAGTTAGGGATGCTCCAAATGATTGGCCACCATTCAGTAAATTGACCAATCAAAAAAAAAAAAAGATTTTCAGCACCTGCTTTTCTAAGCTTTACAGCAATTTAGTTGTTGTGCTCCTTCATTCATGATGTTACAGTAGCTGAGCCAGTACGCAGTTTTATTTATTTGTGCAGCAGACTTCTTTCAGTGGAAACAAAGTGCAGCTTGTGTAGGCTTGTTTTATCAGCAATTTGGAATATTAATAGAAAAAGGAATCAAAGTCGTTGTCGTGCAATTAGACATACGACAAGCTACTTAAGTGAATTCAGACCTTTATATTTTGTCCTTTAAAACAGATGCCATTTGAGTTTGGACAGTGAGCTTGTTTTCAGTGTAGCAGCTTACATTTTTAATTGGAAAAAGAAAAGATGAATTTGAAATTAGTGCTTGATAAACAGTAGGCATTTTGAAAGGTTTGTACTGTGCTTAATATTTGTTGCTGTGTGTCCAGCATCAGTTTTGGAAAAATAAAGTAATACATAATTAAAATGGTAATCCCTATTTATAATTACATGAGTTACAAATGTCAAGCTGATAACACTGAGAGAAAAATCTGTATAAATAAATAAATGTATATTTTTTACAGTAAACAGATTTAAAATGATTAAAACCAATAAGTGCATGTATATTTACATTTAAGCAGTTTAATTGCCAATATCAACTGATCGTGTGTATAGTTTATTTTACACATTTCTCCAACACTACTTTTTTTAATTAAACTTTATTTCAGATAAGTACATTTTAGCGAAATTTAAACATGACAGCTTGTAATTATAAGAAGCATTTTATTTTCTTTTGTTCCGCAAGTATTATAGGTGTACAATTTTGTATATATTTTATTAAAGTATGTATTGTAAGGAAATTTTATCTATTTTAGTATTTTTATGGCCACTGAACAATAAGCCTGCAGAATTTTTAATTTTGGTAATAAAAAAAGAACAGTTAACACCTGAGGTCTATAGTTTAATTATATAAATGCCAAAGTTAACACTTTAATATGGGACATAACAATTCTGTATGTCTAGTTATGCAGGAGCTTAGTGTAAAAAGTTTTTTACAGGGACAAAGGGGAAATCCTGTATTAGAATTGGCCGATCTAATAACATGCAATCAGTGATTGGTGTCAGCCTTAAAAAACCTAATCAGAGTATTCCTACTGTTGTGGATTGATCAGTTAGTGCAAATTGCCATAAACATTTATTGCTTGTAGCTGCTTTATAAATCTATTTTCAGTTTATTTAAATAAAATGCTGCTTATGTTTAATTTATAAGAAATTAATAAAAAAAAAATGTTAATATATTGTAGGTATCACTTTGGTAATGTGCTCCCTAATACAAATTTCACTGATTTATCTCCAAATGTTTCCTGTTACGTATAATTTTTTAGAGGGCACTGTTCTGCAATATTAGGAAAATCGGACATGGTCAAATATGTTACCGCCTGTGTAGGACTTTGTTTATTGTATAATGTAGCACTTTTGCAGTCAGTGTTTCAGTTCTTCAGATTCAAAAAGTTTTGGAAAATTACCAGGGGTGTCCATGTTAATCAAGAGATACCCTGTAAATTTTCTTTTGATGTAAGATCAATACTTTCCAAGAGATTTGATTTTTCCATCAAATTTCACAAGTCCATTGCTCAAGAACCAAACCAACTAAGCAGGCTCAGACTTTGCACGCTAGTTTAGTATGTGATGAAATTAAAACATATGGTCCAGATGACCCTGCATGGTCAAAGCAGCCCCTTGAAATTGGCCAAAATTAAATTTTTGCCTTGGCTATTTTTTGGCCTCAGAAGCACATTCGATGTCACTCTTCGATTACGTCACTCTCTGGGTGTCTTGTCTGTTGTCTCACTGTATACTGCAAACACCGTGAGTGATGTTTCGGTGAGGGAAACATTTTATTCGCAACTTTGCTCTGTGCTTGATTGGTGTCCACAAGGTGACACTCCTCTGGTCATGGGTGACTTCAATGAAGCCACTGACAGGGCAGGCTGTGAGGATTGTCTGTCCCCATGGGTCTTGTGACTGTGGTGAAAGCGGCTTCATGTTCCTTGACTTTGCAGAATGTCAGGGGCTGTGAATTGCTGAATCCTGGTTCAAGTGCCCTGAGCTGCATTGTTGGAATTGGTACTCCAGTACTAGTGGTGCGGTGAAGAAGATTGATCACATCCTTGAGAGCAGATGCTGGAGGCTCTTACAAAACTGCAGGGTCTACAGAAGTGCTCAGTGTGAATTCTGACCACAGACTTGTTGTTGCTACTCTGAAGATCTAGCTTAGGTCCAGTAGGTTATCGCCTACTAGGAAAATGAAGCTGGATCTGCCCAGACTCCAAGATCAGGCTGTTTCTGACAAATTTGCACAGTTTATGTGAGGAACTTACAGATTCGGGTGTGACTGACGATCCTAATGTGATGTGGGAGACCTTTCGTGACAAGACCCTGAAGGTTGCTGAGGGTTGTGTTGGTGTTACCGGTGTTTCCAGAAGGATGTGTTCCTTCTCGCAGGGCACTCTGAATATCATCGAGAGGAGTCACAGAGCACGGTTTGATGGCAACTCTAGTCTTTACCAGGAACTGAGAAGGACGGCGGCAAGGGCTCTGAGGGCAGATAAGGAGGCATTTCTTAGAGGAATCTGTGAGCAAGTGATACATCATCTATGGTCTAGTGACCCATGTCCTGCTTACAGAGGAATCAAAGCCTTACGCACTTCCGAATCCATATCTCGGAGAGTCATAGTCGGGGTGGCTGATGGAACGGTCCTTATGAATGGCATTGCAGTTATGACCAGCTGAGCTTGCTACTTTGAGCAGCTGTTTAAAGCTGATCCTCCAGCTAGGACATTGGATATCTCTGGGCCCATGGTTCTTGAGGCTGATCTTCCAATCAGCTGAGGGTAGGGAAGGCTGCAGGGATCCGAGGTATCCGGAGTGAACTTCTCCCGGCGAGTCGTAAGGCTGTCCTCCTGGCAGTGCAAGTACCGTATATACTCGAATGTAAGCCGAGTTTTTCAGCACCCAAAATGTGCTGAAAAGCGTCACCCTCGGCTTATATTCGAGTCAGGTCCCCCTGCCCCCTGGTATACGAACAAGCCAGTTTCAGTTTGTGCGCGCTGATGATTTCCACACGTGTTTAGTCTCTCCCTGTGCATTCCTTTTTGGGGGGGTAGGGGGGAGGGAGAGAAGGAGAGAGAGAGAGCATATTGTTTTTGTTGACCCTTTTCTCCACATACAGAGCTAGTTTACTGTTTTTCTTTGAAATAAATACTCAAACATTTAACCTACTGATGCCTCAATTAATGTATGGTAATTTTATTGGTATTTATTTTGATTGTTGAAACTTACCAGTAGCTGCTGCATTTCCCACCCTATGCTTATACTCGAGTCAAGTTTTTCCAGTTTTTGTAGGTAAAATTAGGTACCTCAGCTTATATTTGGGTTGGCTTATACGCGAGTATATACGGTAATCTTTACAGTGTCATGAGGTTTGCTGGAAAGGGGTGTGTTGCACTCTTGATCTATGCAAAAGTACAAATGTCCAAGTATTTAGAGTCCTAGTGCTTCCGGTCTTGCTATATGGTTGCGATACTTGGACGCTATCCAGTGACCTGAGACAAAGACTGGACTAATTTGGTACTGTGTCTCTTCGGAGAATCCTTGGGTAACACTGGTTTGACTTTGTGTCGAATGAGCAGTTGCTCATGGAGTTCCAAATGAGGCATGTTACCTGCATTGTGAGGGAGCATCAGTTACAGCACTACGGCCATGTGGCATGATTCCCTAAGTGTGATCGCAGGATCCTCATTGTTGAGGAACCAGAGTGCCTGGACTAGGCCGGGGAGATGTCCATGTAACACCTGGCTGCGGCCAATAGAGGATCATTTCCAGAGGGTGGGACTGGACCGCGTGTCTGACTGGGAGGTTGCCAGTCAGGATCCCGAGCATGTTTCATTGTGTGGTGGCTGCGGCAACGCACAGTATCAGTGCATGCTCCCCAATCTGACCTTACCTGAGAAACAGATAACTATGTAGGCTTTCAAAAAAGCAATAAACAAAAAAATAACACTATCAGGGTTTGAACAGCAGACCTTTCAAATCCAAAAAATTCATTTTCGGGGCACCCTAACGGCATGTGGCAATCTGCAGATAATTTTAAAAATATTTTTCATTTATTCTACTTGGTCCCCCCTTTCTCAAAACACAAACCTTTCTTTACTTATCCAGATCTTTCATGTTTATTCTCCATCCTTAACATAGGTTGAATGTGCCATGTGTCAATAATGGTACTAGAGTTTTCCTTCAGTAAGTTATCAAAAATGCCGAACTTTTCTTCATATCAATTGATGATGTCCTATCTCATGTTGGTGAACAGACGATGCAATTCTCCATGGCTAAAAGAGTACCTGGTCCTCGAATACTAGTGTTACATCCTTACAGAAGATGGCAAACTCAGTCAGCAGTCAGTCAGGTGTCTGGTGAAGTCAGTCAGTTGACTCCAAATATACACCACTGAAGCAGCAGCTGAGATCCTACCCTCTCATGATCGCACTCCTGATGGAGTAGATGTTTCCCTCACATTAGACCAATATCTTGTTGGGTGCATGTATGATGAAAAATATTGGATTGATGTGATTCGTGATGAGAGTGAAATGGAATCGGACATCCTGGTATGTTTCCTGCATTCAAACTATCCTGCACTGTCTTGGCCACCTAAAGACGATATTTGTTAGGTGCCAATACAATGTGTCATTGCGCTACTTAGTGCACCTACAAGGCTCAGTGGGAGGTAGTACCGTCTTGATCTCAAAGACAAAGATGCCCTACACTCTGTACTTCGATTGAGACAGAAATGAAATGGGTCACATACCTGTTGCTAGATGTTAACATTTCATTATAAATATTGTTTTAGTTAATGATAAATCAAGCAGCAGCTGTTCATGTGTTGTAATTAATAAGCCTTTAGTAATTTACTTTTTCCATTAATCCTATACCCAAGTTAGTGATAAAGAACTTGATGATTATCATTACTGACAAATGGTGAAATTAACCCATGCTTAAAATGGAAAATAAAAATGAAAGATTCACATAAGAAAAGTAAAACTTGTTTTTTTAGAAAGAAGGGACTGTGTAGGATACAGGAAAAATAATTTTAAAAATGTCTGCACATTCCCATAGTGCATTAAGATGGTCTGAAAATTAGACCCAAAATGATTTTGCACATTTCAGAGGTCAGCTGGTCAAACCCTGATGCAGTAAGTTTGTTTATAACCTTTTGATAAGCCCCGTATAGATATCTAAACATGGAAAAAATTTCAGAAGGCTGTATCAGTTAGAAGTATGCTTTCTGAAAGACAATTCATGGCAAAGCCAAAAACACACTATTTTTTTCCATTTTTTGAAGATCTGCTCTTACCAAGTGGTATCATTTGGACCAAAATGTTGATTTTGCTATGTACAACACTTTGTAACGCCTCCCAATATAGGAATTTGAAAGTACATTGACCGTTTTTAGTTGTTTGCATGCGCCATCCTTATAATAAAAGAAAAAAAAAATTGTATTACTTACCGGTTTGTTCCTTGGGTGCACAAGTGGAGCAGCTGTGGGTTGTCGGGCTTGGTGCAGACAGGGTGGCGCATGTTTCATGCAAAGGGCCCTCGGCTGTGTGTGCGCGTGCCTGCTGCCCATCATGCTTCGTCCTGGCATTTTTCTGATGCGGCCGTGGTGTTTGGAGGCTGCATAATAACAGACAGATGCATGACGGATGCCAGTCGTGGGCGTAATAGAAGGACGTGGTGCAAGGAGTATTGGCAACATAAGCGCACACAATGCAGTTGGCACAGATGATTCTTAGGATAGGTGTGTGACTAGGGAGCGCGAGGGGTGTTAGACCCGAGTCAGGTGATGGTTGAACCAGGATTAAAGCCAGTCTACGCAGTTCGGACTAGGAGGTCAATGCATGACAGCAGGGTGATGTATCGGCAGGGAATAGAGTTGTATTCTGATTTGCCAGGACAAGTCTGCCTTTACCCCGAGTTTTTGGATAGGGGAGAAAGCAGGCTAAAACTTTTTTAATTAGCTCTTCAAAAAAAAAAAAAAAAAAGGGGTTGATCCTTGGTGTGTTTTTTTATTTTGGAACATTGTTTTTGGTGTTTGCCATGTATGGAATGCAGTTTTTGGAACTTTTTTTTTTGTTGTTGTTGTTTTTTCATCTTAATTCATCATTGCAGTGTTTGGGTGTTTTTTTTATAATTTTTTCATGGATTTTTTTTTCTTAAATGCACCTTTTTAGTTGCTTCATCAGTTGTCTGCCTCCCTTATCGTCCAGCTGACTCTTGGCCCTGATGCTTCATGTCCCCAAGTTCCTGCTAAAGCCTATGATGGGTTCTCTGGGGTATGACATACCTATAAAGGTACCAGTTTGCAAAATTTGAGCCTGCTTAGGTGGTTTAGTTTTTGGAATATGGTCTAGTGAAATTGATGAAAAAATAAAGCTGTGTCAAATTTGACAGCTCTCCTTACAAAATTGGCTATATCTTGGAAAGAACTGGTCTTACATCAAAATAATTTTACATGGTGTCTCCTAGATAACATTGGTACACCTGGTATTCTTTCAGAACTTTTTGAGACTGAAGTGCGTGGGATTTCTGTAAAATTGGTTGATTTGACATGGAACTCCTTATAGCTTGTGCTGTGACTTGGATTTCAATTTGTTCTTTGAGACAGAACTTGTTTTTTTTTCCTTAATTTCTTCAAGTACTCTGGTTTTTATAGGCAATGTTCAGCATCTAATCATTTAAGCTAATAAAACAGATTCTGTAATACATTATGCAGTTTATGAATTTCTGTGAATAAGTAAATTTTAGGGGAAACAGAATCTGAAAACCAGTTTTAATATTAATCAAGTACCACGTGGCAAAATTGAAGAAAGTATAGTCTTCTACATAAGCACCAACTTTGGATTTTACTTAAGCTCTATATTTTCCAAATAACTCTCTCTACAAAGAAAAACTTAAAGAATACTCTAACCAATGTTACTTACCCATGTGCTTGTACTGATGGCTGAGGGAAAAAAAAGTAATTACGTTTTCCTATGAAACAGATAAAGTTCAGGGTATAATAAAGACAAAAGTGACTAATGCTGTACATCAGCAAAATAATGTGAAAAAATGCCTATGGAGGCATGTATATTATCATATTTTTTTTTTGTTTCGGTAAAATATTTGTTAAATAAATACTTCCAGAAATATCAGCACTTATAAACAGGAAACCTAAAGCCTCGTAAGAATTACAGGACTCTTGACAAATGAATAAGGGAGAAGGCAGATCTTCAATTTAAGAAGAATTTCTATCAACCAGTTTTGGCTGTGTGCCTAATGTGGACTAAAATAGAAATTTTTTTTTTTTTTTGCAAAACTGAGTGTAGGGGACTATTAAATATTACTTTGAATTGAAGTAAGGCTCATATGATTACAATTTTAATTTCATTAAAATAAGAAGTAAAATTGTCAATATTCATTGGTAAATGAAGAAACCAACCAGAGGTTATTTTCTGTTGTATGTTTTAAGTTGTAGCATGCAATAATTTAATAAATATTGCAGTATCCAATAAATAATGGTTTATGTACTCTGCCACAGAATATTGACTTTTCAATTAAAATACGTAGGTAAACTACATCACTCATGCAATGGTGTTTATTTAAAAAAAACACATCTGACATTTACAATAAACACAAAAATGACAACTGAATTAAACATAAAGTGTGTGGATTTTAGTTGTCACTATATCTGGTCATATGCTACTGTCTGTTTCTGTCAAAACATTTTACTGCATGTATTCACAGATCTTGAATAGCCTGCCTTAGTACATCATGTGGTGAGACACAATTTGTTTAGTGCTGCAGAGATGGGAGTGTTTCAGCAGGTTGAATGAAAGACTTGTAAAGCAAGTGGAAGTGGTTTGTTAGGGGAAAAAAACTGCTTCCAATCGATCCTCTAGACTTAAAAGAATGATTGTAATTATTTAGGAGATGAAAATATTTGAGAAGTATTATTGCCCAGTCCTACATTTTTTTTTATTTTTTTTTTTTTTAATGTACACACATGTTATAGATTGTATCCATCTATAGTTTAAAACTGGCAGGCCTTAAGTTAGTGACAAGGAGCAAACAGCATGCTCCATTCAGGAAAACTCAGATGTTCTGATAAAAGTTTACGTTAATTTATAACTGATGTTCTGTAAACCTATACTTACATGTTTATATACTTTGTTCTTTTATACAGGCCGTTGTGGGTTGAATTTCCTGCAGATGTTACAACATTTGCAATTGATAATGAATTTATGCTTGGTATGTACAGTATTTTCTTTTAAAAATGCATGCTTTCAAGGGTCTTAAATGATATGATTTGAGTTGCTTTAAAGTATCACATTACAGAAAAGGAAAATTTCTGTCGTAGAGAATGGAAATTGAAAAGACAATGAAAATCCCTATTATGATCTTTTGATAACTCTTATTATAAGTATGTTGGCAGTGTCCTTGGTATTATTGCTAATTAACATTAGTTTTTTTTGTACTTTTTTTTCCTATCAATTTAAACTAACTTTTATCAATATAAACTGTCTTAGCCATTGCTGAAATTATTTTAATATCAGTCAGAAGTTTAAAAACTTAATCCTTTTTCTGCAGGTAATGCGTTGTTAGTTCATCCTGTCGCTGAAGAAGGCTCAAGGGGTGTCACGGCTTATCTCCCAGGCACTGGAGAGGTTAGCATCATTGCATTTTTGATATATTTTTGCCATCTGTTATCTTGGATAGTAAGTAGCCTACAAAGCATTATTTGCAATGTATTTGGTGCTTTTAAAATCAAATGTTTGGCTATAATCTAAAAATATTGTTACAAGATTGTATCTGTTTAAACAAATCTGTGTGTAATAGTACTCTTTGTGTATATGTGATCTTGTGTTATGAATGGTACTGGTCATCATTTTTACTTTTTAACTTTGATTGTGCAAAATTCTGAGTTACTTAATAAAGCTATTTTTTTGTTTTATGTCTGACTATTCTTAGGTTTGGTATGATGTTCGTTCTTTCCAGAAATACATTGCCCCCCAGCAGCTGTACATACCTGTCACCATGAGCTCGGTAAATACATATGTTTATTAAAAAAAAAAAAAAAAAAAAAAATTTGCTTGTTGTATTCCAATACGAATTGGGATATTCTGAGTGTAAAGGTACTAATTAATAATTCATGTATTTGCAGCTCAGTTTTAATTTTAAATGACATTTGCCATGCTGGGTAATTTTGCTTTTGTAGCAAAAAACATGAACTAAATATTTTATCCAAATATTTGTAAAAGAAGTCGATAGATTTCATGTCAGCCTGAGGCAAACAAGTTCATAGTGTGCAGATTTTAAAACAAGAGTCAAGTATTCTTCAGTGATAAAACACTGGGTTTGATAGGATTTTTGCCAGTAGTGTTGAAGGTAATGAGAAATTTATTGTGTACCAAGTATGTTCTGGCAATCGGACAGTTGCTTTATACTGGTGAAGTGCCTGATGACTACAAAGTTGAAAAGTATGGAAACAAAATTGGAAATAATTTAGGACTCTTGTATGAAATATACTAAATTGCAGCTAACAGTTTCGTAGAGGAGGGTCCTGCCTAAATAAATCAGGTTTTTTTTTTTGTTTTTTTTTGTTTTTTTTTTAATATAAAGACCAAGGACCATTGGACATGTTTACCTTAGGTCTGTCATCAAATGTGGCCCAAGGTGCTCTGGTACCAGGTATACCTATGAGCCTTCTTGTGTTTGAACATGGTGTTGGTTATGAACAAACCATGACTAGCAGAAAAGATGGAGGCAGGCTGTTTATCCCCACCACACTCCTCAAGGGTTCTCTGTCATACCTAACATGAGGATTGAAGTCCCCCACTAAGACCAGAGTCAATAAGCAGCACCCTTTCAAGCTCACCTTCCTCTAAGAATGCTGTTTGGTACATACACACAAGCAATCACGGTTTTCCTCTCTGCTACTCATAGGCATATTGAGGCATCGAGAGAGAACTCCAATGCATAGCCCTCATCCAGGGGCTTAAGAGTATCCCTATACCCACTGAAGGTCTTTCAAATATGGGAACTCCAGAGTAGGAGAGAGACCACTCCTGATGAAGTTAGTTTCCATAACCCACTTTTCCATCTCCCACACCATCTCGGGCTCCATCCCTGCCAGAGAGATAATGTTCTAAATTCCCAAACCCAGTCTCTATTGCCTGGAAGTATTCCATTTAGGCAGTCTTTGTCTGTGTCTGCTATTAAACTTGCAAGAAGTGAGCCCACAGGACTGTTCCACTTCACTATTTCAAATGTTGTATGGATTTCCCGACCACAAAACTCTCTCTGAACCAGTTGATCTTCATCCTAGTCCTTGCCTATAGTCATGGATTGTGGGTAATATGGAAAAAAGAATGAGATCACAAGTACAATTCAGGAGAACCTCAGAGTAGAGTTGCTGCTCCTCTTGATCAGTTGATGTGGTTTGGGCATGTCTTAAGAATGCCTCTGGGGCTGTTCTGGTACATCCATATGGACTGAAACCCTGCAGCAGACCTAGAACATGTTATTGGGATTATATCTCTATATCTTGGGAATTCCCCAGGTAGAGCTGGACTCTGTGTAGCTCGGGAAGGGAAGTCCAGGCTAACCTGCTTGGCCTGCTGTTACTGCAGCCCTCGACTGGAGACGCAGATGAGAAGATGAACTAATGTTTACTTAAAATTTCTTTAAAATCCTTTCATGCAGTTCCACAACAAATACTAATTTTAATGCCATTTCCTTTTGAGATAACTTAATAAACTGGACATCAAGTTATTTAATAGTCCAGGAACAAAGAATGCTATTTACAATGTTATCCATTCTATAATGTGTAAAGTTCCCCAGAGATTTGTGTTTGGACAGTTTTTAATTTATGTGAATCACAAAGATTCTGATAGTTAGTAAACTCATGAAATTTACAGATGACATTAATAAAATCTAAGTAGGCAGTAAAAACAAGGGGAAAAGACAATCTAAACAATACTTTGGGGGGGGTGGGAGGGGATGCAGTTTAATGTAGAGAAGTGCTGTAAGTAGGCAAAAAATATTACTTACAAAAACAAAACGCTTCTCTCCAGGATGCTGATGATGCTGTTCTGCAGGAAGCAACTTTTGAAAAGGTTTTTAAATTTATGCAACATATTCTGCATCTAGGCAATGTGGCATAGCAATTAAAAAGTTGAAACGTTAGGTTATACGGTAAAATTGATTGTATAATATTCCCTGGTATATAATTTAATGCTATATAATGTGTGAGATCACATCTGGAGTACTATACGCTTCTTGGGTCATATTGCAACAAAAAGGATTAGCAGCTGTAGAAGCTGAAAAGAGCAGTTAAATGCATTCCTGGACTAAAGGGTATGTCTTACTCTAAGAGGCCAAGAAAATTAAATCTCTTTAGTTTTGTATGGATGGTGCTACATTAGGATTTAATCCAGGTCTTCAGACCTGTCAGAGGCATTGGAAATAGTGTTTGAGGACACCAGTGAAAACTAAGGGGGAGTGAGTGCATTCATGACACAAGCATAGAAATCATTAATTTACCTAGAACATTATGTGAACCAGCTAACCAGGGAAACCTGATGTAGTGAATGGTCTCCTTGTTTATGAAACTTTTTGTTTTAAAACATAATTCATAGTTTCTAATTAATCCATTTGGCCTGGTGCATACAGTATAACCAGAAATGGTTTTTGTATTGTAATTTTAAGATGTTTCAAGTGATTTATGATATTAAAAATAAAATTTCTTAATATGCACAGATCCCCAAATTGAAACAATGTGTTGGACAGTAATTACATTTTTCTTTTTTTTTTTTTTCTTTATAAAAAAAAAAGGTACCAGTTTTTCAGCGTGGTGGCACCATTATACCACGAAAGAATCGTGTTCGGAGGTCATCATCTTGCATGATAAATGATCCATATACTTTGTATGTGGCACTGAGTTCACAGGTAAGTTAAGTTGATCACTACTTTATGGGTGAAAATAGAAATGTTTAACTGTTTCTTCCATTTCCCTGCAACTTCAAAACCCCAAATACATCATACCTAAAAACATAAAACATATATACTGTGTTATGAAAACATTGCGGTCAGAATAGAGAGTTATGCTTGTACACTTTTTTGAATTGTTTACCAATATACAGGTAAGCTTAAAGTTTCCTAAATGGTGCAAGATTATGTTTATATTTATGTTTCACAAGAAGTAGTTCTTTAGTAATTTTTGTTTAACATTTTAGATTTTTTTTTAGCTTTACATAATGAAATATTAGCATTAAATATGCAAAGCAGAAATCTGTATTTTATATTTTTTAGAACAGAGTTTAAAGCTACAAGATAGCCAGTGGTCATAGACATTCTCATTCTATTTAACAGAATACAGCTGACGGAGAACTCTATGAAGATGATGGACACAGTTTTAACTTCCAAACCAAAAAAGAATATATTCACAGAAAATTCACCTTTATCAATAATATCCTTACCTCAAGGTAATCTTTAATATAAAAGATTAGAAGATGTGTTCATTTATGCTTTGCTTAACAGTTCTGTGATAATTGGTAAGGTTGTCTGTGCTCAATTTTGACTGCAGAAAAAAAAAATTGTGGTAATTTCTAAGCCCAGTTCATCCAAGGACAAGGTACTTTTTCCCCAAAGTCCATTCCACTCACTCCCAACCTCAAGGACATATTCTAAATATGAGTAGAAATAATTGTTTATTTAGCAGACACCATTATGCAAAACAGATGAGAGGCCAGAACATTTTATATCCAAACAGCATTTATGTAGTGCATTTTGATAAAAGAATATAGCCCAAAGTGCTTTAATATGATGGTGATGATGATAGTAATAATGATAATGGCTAATTAGAGCTTAGCTACAATGCCCTCATTCCTAGTGAGTGGTAGGTTGAAAGTAAAAGGTCATCTGTAGCTTAAAATAAAGTTCTTAGATTTCCTGTGCTGCTATTTATAATTTTAGGGAAACTGGATTGTCTCACAGATTGAACTAAAATATTTTATGTACTGCTCTGCTATTTTGTAGCCTTTTAGCGCTCCCTTTCAAGTTTCAAAACTGCTTATGCTTTCCATGATAATATTGCTGTGTCTTAAGTTTTTTCAGAGGCTAATAAGTCAACTGCTGCCCTTTGTTTTGCATTAACATTGTTGACCTTACTGTTGAAATTGCAGGCTATATAAGTATAGATTTTGCAGTAATGCTAATTATTTATAATAATAAAGAGTATGATGTCATATGGCATCAAAAACATCTCCAAAATGCCTACATCAGGTCAAAATGTTCAGTGACTTAATAGTGCTGCACCATTTAACCAACCGTTCATTGACTTAATAGTGCTGCATTTTTTTAGTTTTTCAAAATTGCCTTAAAGCTCAGTTTTCACTCTATAATATTCATTCCTAGGCTGTTGTTTTCACTTTTACTTAAGCTCAACCCTAGGTTTGCTATTCGACACTTTTGATTCAGCTTCAGTATGTTTTTTGCACAGTACAGTGAAATGTTAGCTTGTCGCAACACAATATGTGCCAGACATTATGTATGTGCAATCAATTTGGATCACATTATATGAAGCCTTTCTTATCATTTGCAACAGTAAATCATTATTTTAAAAAATGTGAACTATTTTAATCACAAGTTAATTTATTCAATCAATGTATCATAATTGTTAGCCCCTCTTCCTTCCATAACCATTTACTTGATAAGTTATTTTAGTTTTCAGATGTTGGCTTAACAGAAAATTATTCAAACAATGTTTATTAGGAAATATATAGTGGCTATTCCCTATATTACACAAAATACTATAGTGGTGGGCTGCTGATCTTTTTATTTATTTTTTAGGACTGTTAAAATACAAGAGGAGTAAAAGTCTACTAGGAATGCAAATCAGCATTGTAAAAAAATAGTATGTATAAAAGAAATCAAGTCACAGTTAAAAAAAAAAAAAAGTTTCCTTAGGTTATTATATTGCAGTTTGATTCTTTACAGTGCTGTACAATGATACATGTTACAGGCATAAATATGTTGTCAAAATGCATGCTTGAAATGTTGCTATTGTAATTGCTGTTTGCTGGCCAGCAGCTACAGGAAACATTTTATGGAGGTTGAATGAATGCAATGCAAGGGTTGACATACTACTTCCAGCTTGAACTGTGAATGTTTAAACAATGTGCTGGGTGTTGGTAAGAAGTGCGAAATTTGTTTGTATGTTTGATTTTAAGTAGATTGTGTTAGAATATTATTCTGACTTAGATAAGGTTCATGCCACATTTCTATGACGTTTTAATGCAGGAATTCAGATAATTTCTGACCAGCCAGTAACACAGGCTTATATACACACGCTGTGCGCCCCCCACTGTTATTTGGCACCCCTTGTAAAAGTTAGTAAGAAGTCTTAGGAAAAAAAGAAAAAAATCACAGTTGCTGAAGAGCTGTCATCTTGCACTGAAAAAATGAGAAACATCTGACTTTTAATTGAAACAAGTTAATTCGTAGGAAAACAAAGCCCTCATAAAGAAATATATATTTTTAACAAAAAGACATGCCACAATTGTTGGGACCCTTGGAAATTAATGTGAAACAATGTAACTGAAACATGTTTCCCATTTAAATTAGATATTGTTAAGTTGTTTGGCGTGTATAGGAACTTTCCAACTGAAATTGCTGACTTCCTGATTAACTGGGATACAAATGTGTGGAAACACAGAACCAAATTTCCTTAGCCAACCAACAAGTATGCTGCTGCTGGAGTATGTGAAGTTCCCATTGGGATTAATAAAGTATCTATCTACCTATCTATCTATCAATCAATCATGCCAAAGAAAAGAGAGCACTCAATCCAAATGAGGGAGAAGTCTGTTGCGCTCCATAACTCAGGGAATGGTTATTAAAAATAGCTACTTGCCTGAAAATGCCCATTTCTACAGATAGAGCACTAATAATAAAGTGGTCATCAACTGGAAGTGTGACAAACTTGTCTGGAAGACGACCCAAGTTTATTTTACCCCCATGTACAGTGAAAAGGATTGGTAAGAGAGGCAAAAATATCTCCAAGGGTCACTGTTGGGGAATTGCAAGAAACAGTAAAATCCCGAGGTTATCAAGTCTCCAGAACCACCATCAGATGGCATTTCCATGTCAACAGATTATTTGGAAGAAAGAAGCCTTTTCTGTCCGTTATCCACAAACGGAACCACTTGGAGTTTGTAAAACGTTACTACAACTCTGACTGGAACCGTGCTGTATGGTCTGATGAAGCAAAAATTGAACATTTTGGCAATAAACATGCAAATGGGTTTGGTATAAAAAGATGAATGGCTATAATGAGAAGAACCTTATCCCAACTGTGAAATATGGTGGAGATTCTGTGATGTGGGGCTGTTTTTCCTCCAAAGGCCCTGCGAGCATTGTTTGGGTACGTGGCATCATGGATTCCATGAAGTATCAGGAGATTTTAAATCAAAACTTGGCTGCTTCCACCAGAAAATTAGTAGGATAATGATCCGTAACACATGTCCAAATCAACACTGCAATGGTTAACTGACCACAAAATCAAAGTTCTGCCATGGCCATCGCAGTCCTCTGCTAACACAGTTCCATCTCAGATGTCCATCTCCCGAAACAGACAAGACCAAAATCAGATTTGCTCTTGTTTTTGTAACATCTTTAAATTTATTTTAAGTAGCCTTTTCAATGTCGGACGCTCTTAATTTTAGCTACATTAACTAACACACAGTGTTGCATAATCAGAGCTTGAGTAGGCTGTTGATGTGGCCCACGCTGCCTAAAATATGTCTGTTACATTTTTGCTGGAAAAAATGTGACTTAGTTTAATCTCTTGTATTATTCCTTGACCACATGTATCCACCTACAGCACTGAAGTAATGTTGCTACAAAGTATAAACCTACTCTAGCACTTGCTTAATGAACTTTATTTTAAAACTTTCTGTGTTGTTTGTTAAATAAGTGGTTCCCAAATGAACTCTCACTCATTTTACATACAGGTTGCTTTGAATGAAAAGGTCTGCTAAATAAGTCTTAATAAGTAGGAAATATTTTAAAGAATTGTAAAATGCAATATTTAGCGCAGTCAGGCGTTTCATTTGTAAAACACACACAGGGAAACAGTGCCTCTGCTTGTATAAAATACATATTGGGAGAAACGTTCGTCTCTTTTGACCTCTAAATAAAAAGCAGCATAACTGAGACAAAGAGAAATGGTTGTTTTTTTGAGCAGTTACAATATATTTGGGTTTCTTATTTGCAATACAAGTAGGTGGTCAATGCAAAGACCATATTTCACTTGTTGTTTGATTTATGTCACTTGATGCCTAGAAAAGTCTGTCTTTTTTTTTTTTGTTGTTTTTTTAAATGAGCTACATTTTCAAATGTAAATTTGAAAGCTGCAGTTTTCACACACGTCTTTTAAATAACGGGGCTTAAGTCGTAAAGACTTTTCTTAATTGGGTGCACTGTGAACAGAATAGTAAATGTTCTTAACAAAAAATATACATAACTGCACCAAGAGTGCACATGTACAGATAGTATCCAAAATTTTAAAGCTATGGACAGGTATTTTGAATGTGTTCTTGTTTTTATTATAATTATATCAAATTTCCTTTTTTTAAATTTGACCGCTCTAACATTGAAGTTTATTGAAGCATTACTTCACAATATATTCTCAGTCACCAGAATGTTATGTGTTGTTCATAGACAAAAAACTGCTAATTTTAATTAAAAATGCATAATTTTGATAAGTTCATAATATACAGTACAGTATATACTCATAGTATATTCACTTGAGTTAGTGTGAAACTGATATACATTCAGTTTTCTATGCTTCGAAATTATTCAGCATCTATTTCAGATTTGTGGTGCAACACACCACATCTTGTGCATCATATTTTACTTCTATTGTTGGACATTTTGTTTATGCAGTTCTTTGAGGAGTCATCACTGAATAGTACTTATAAATATTTAATCCAAGTTTTTTTAATTCTTTTATTTGTTGCAAAAATACATTTCCATAGAATTGTTTTTGTGACTTTGATAAGTTCCCTGTCTTTCTTGCATACAGTAATGCCGACAACAGCAGCCACTTCACAACAAAAGCCTGGCTTGAGAAAGTGGTGGTGATGGGAGCACAGAAGCCCAGCAAAGTGCATATACAGATGAAAGGCAAGTGACAGATCTTTTTGTTGCTGTTCTGTTGACCATGTGTTATCACTTATAACATGCTACAATGTATGATTGCATTTCTTAGTTTTATACATTGTGTGCATTTCATCTTCAATGCCACTACCGTGGTTCAGGAACCCACTCCATCTCTAATGCTTTGTACACTTGAGTTATCTGTTCCTACATGCTCTTAATGTTAATATGAACTAGTTAGGCAAGGATTTTATATAATATAAAATCCTTGCCTAATGATATATCCTCCATGTTTTTTTTTTCCCATATGTAGAATTGAACTCGTGTCTCTAACCATAAAGTTGCTTTTTATTTAGGTCAGTATGTGCCACAAGTCTAATTGTCTCGTTACTTGTGAGCATCACTGGGGCAACGATTACTTCAGGCTTGTAGAATGTCCATAGCTGTGTTCATTAATATAAAGAAGTACAGTATGAATGTGATCAACAAAGGTATAGAAATATAGAATATAGGACTAGAATATGTCATGGTCAGTCTTTCCTCACATTCTAATTAAAGTTGGGATCTCTTTAAAGGTACCTATAGTATTTAATTCCTTCTACTACAGAATGCACAAACAGTTCTCATATTTTAGTGTTCTTTGACTTGAACAAAAATTCTTTCCGTAGGCTGATCGGACTTGATTTAAACTTAGCCTGCCTTTGTAATCATGCTGATAATTTTCTCATATATAGCGCTTTGAGTACTGAGAAAAGCGCTATATAAATGTAATGAATTATTATATATACATGATAGTTTTGTATGAGTCATGGAAGGCCATCCTGTGAGGCATAGTTTGGATTAGAAGCATGTGGTATTTGCCTTTGATGCTAATAAGTTGACCGAGTTAGATCACCATGTGGAATTTAATTTAAACACGATGGCAAGAAGTGTAGCTGGTATTGTGTGGTTTAATAGTAAATATCACAGTTGTGCCACTGTTTAAGTTTTTGCCTGTAATATTTGAAAGAGTTGATGTATTTGTCACACCCCCTCCAGTGTGTCTAATAGTAGGAAAATCTGTGATTCCAGAGAAAGTAAGGTACTTTGTAATAAAGCACAGTTATGTACTATACATGCCAGTAGTTGAAAAATAATATACAGTATGTATGGATCATGAAAAGACAGCTACATTTCTCACAGCAAATGATAGTATTTACCAGCATTTCCGTCTGCAATGGACTGCTTTAACCTGTTACTTTTATAAGGCTGAAGGTAAAAGAGGCATTCATCTTAACAAATGCAGGAGATGTACAGTTTATCAGAAATTAGTATGTCGTTAGCATGATAAAGACAAGACTCAAATCAAAGAAATGCTCTGGCATTTTATCTTTTCAACTTAAGAGACCAGTTAGGAGTTTAAAAACATTTTTATAACTGTTCATTATAATACAAGACTCATTATTTAATGAGTTATTTAATTAGTGGCAAAATACCTTCATTTTTGCTTTCTTTTGTCTTTCTTAGCCACGGTAACAGCAGCAGATGCTGCCAGTTCCTTCTCTTTTCTGACATTTCAGAAATTGAAACCAGTGAATTATTGTACGTTAACACCATGTAAGAAGGTATTTAATCATATTATACATACATCCCGCACTTAGCATGTTCATTTTTATTAATATGCAACCACTCTTTAGATCCTCTTCTGTTTATACTTGGAGGTCCTGTCATCTGGAGTAGCTGTTATGATGTACACTCATGGATGCAATAGATGTAAATACTGCAAAAAGAAGAAAAAAATAATAATTTCTAGCGGTAATTGATAAAGCTAGTGTCATTAGAACCCTTTCATCCTTGGTTTTCATCCCAAGGCACACATTGCCAACTTCATGGATTTAAAGGGTTGCTATGGTAAAAAATTGACTCTACTGACTAAGATCAATGTGAATTTAAAAGAGAGACCACTTTATTGACTATTGAAAGTTAAACAGAGAGAGGCAGAGTATGGAATATTGTTAAGTAAGAGAGGGAAATCACAGTAAGTAATCTGGAAGTAAGTTTTCTGTGCCCTTCACAAAATAACCAGGCACACTGGTGCTTCTGTGAGGGTATCTCCTTAAACCTTGCAGTGCGTTAGAGGTGTTTTATCAGCACACATTTCTAATTCCCGCCAGACAAACTGCCTGGTAAATTGACTTATTTAGTAATTATGATCATTATTGTAGTTGTTTTCGTTAATGTATTTTGTGTTTACGGTGGATTTCATTCAACAAAGTAGTCCATTTTATGAACAACAATATGTATGTATTTAACACATTAAACTGGAGAGGAAGAATCAAAAATAAAAACACATTAGCTGTATTTTAAATAAAGTCGATTTTTAGTGCAGTAGTGCCAATACATTATTACTAACATTGAGTGTGTTTACAGGCGCGCACACAATCAGGATAGGGCGAATAATTCAGTTAAGGCAAAAATCTGGTTTCATAAAAATGGATAAGTGAATCCAAAAACAAGCATGAAGCCTCTGATAGTTTTCTTGTGTTTCGTAAATGTTTATAGTCAAATTGATGCTTTATAGATTTCTGTCAAAGGATTGCAGGCAGCACAATCTTTTATACTTGACGGTGTGATTGAGACCTGCAAAGAACCAGTTCGTGTGCTTCTAACCTTGCACCCTGCGCTGCTGGAAAAATATTTTTTTTACTTCTGGTTGCCACATACAGTTCTGGTTACTTTCTAGCTCAGAAAAAAATATATTGTGGTATTGTCTTGCTGTGTAAAGGACACAAGTGGCACAAGACTTATTAATTCTCTTTCAATGTACTTGCACCTTTTTCACCAGAAAATGACACCTGGCAGCCCAAGTAACATGAATGTGCTTAAATAAAATTACATTTTATGAGAAGGTGTAATACACATTGTAAATCCAAATTCTGTAGATTTGAACTCTGCCTGTATTATGTAGTGATGTACAGAGACCTTTTGTTGTTTGATTTGTCTTTCCCAGCAACAGCGAATGAAGGATCAGAATTATGCATGTAAAACCACTTCATAATGCACATATGATGCTGGCCAATTACATTTTTTCATAGAAAGAAGTGATATTTAATGATGATTCCAGATTGAGACTTATGCCTACTTGAATTTAGCACATTACAGAGTAGAAAACATGGCAGATGGATTGCAGTGATGGTGTAGTTGCAATTAAAAAGTTGTGAGACAAGATACGATTCCTGCCCCTACCCCTCTCCCTGCTGCAGGGACATTGTGGAGCCATAACAAAATACTGAGGGAAATCCTTAATTAATGAATTAAAGATCAGAGTAAATGCAGTATTCAAGGTGTTGATCGATCCCAGACTGTTTTCTAAGTGCACATTATATGTCATAATTGATGTGTGTGTTATATATAAGAAAGGCACCAGCTTGACTATTTATGTAGATTACTAGGGGTCTCCACCCCCTGCTCGCTTCGCTCGCCAACCCCTGGTGTTGTGACATTACAAAGAGTGTGATGTATGAATGAGATATAGCATAGTGTGAAGGTGTAGATGACGCATATAGGAAGCAAATAAAGTTGTCCATGTCCAAAAACGGGCTCAGAGAGGTAGATGTTAACTTTGTCTATGGTTTGTCCTTGTGATTTGTTGATGGTCATGGTCGAGGCAGGTTTAATGGGGAACTGTCGCCGTTTAAGTGTAAAAGGTAATTCTAGGTCAGAAGTTGTAAGGTAATTGTAGGAATTAGAACAGTATTGTTAGCATGTGATTCTGTAAGAAGTTTTGCTTTAATAACATTGTGTGGCATGGTGTTGACGACTAAACGTGTACCATTGCATAAACCCTGTTTAGTGTTAAGGTTTCTTAATAGCATGATTATTGTTCCGTTTTTAAGGCTAAGATTGTGTTGTGGTAATCCGGCTGGGTTAATAGTGTTCAAATATTCTAAGGGGAAATTAAGATGGTCATTGTCGTCAGAGCTTAGAAAGAGCTGTGCCACTCCAGGAAGTAATGAAATGACCTGGTTATTAATGTGATCAACATTAATATTTTTTGGACATAATATAGTTCGTTGTGTTAAAAGGGGTATTTGGTGTAATGAGATTGTTGTTCCAAATATCTCTGTAACTCTTTTGAAAGCAATGCCAATTGTCTGCGTATTTTAAGGTGGACTGAAGAATAGCCGAGCGCATGGCATATGGAATAATAGCTAAGCACTGTGTAAAATCTCCTCCTAATAAAAGTACCTTTCCTCCAAAGGGAATATTATTATTCATCAACGTTTGTAGAAGTTTATCAATGGTGTTGAGTAAGTGACTGGATGCCATTAGATGCAAAAGCAAATGAACTATTGTAGGATCTAATGCAGTTCATAAAGTTTTTACTTTCAGGTACTTCGTTAGTTAGAAGCTTCTGTAGATATGCAGGATATGAATGTAAAGGAGGCAGTCAAATTTGACCCTTTTGACAATAACGTGTAAATTCATTACTTGTATTGCCAGTTGTTTCTTCAGGGAAGTTAAGTGAATGACAATGATTGCAAATGACATTCATTAATCCCAATGAATTTTCATGAATAGTGGACTCATTATTGAACGCGTTGTCAGCTAACTGGCGCAATCGTTTAGCAGGTGTCTGTCGTTGATGTCCTTGACGTGTGTGTTTTATCTGTGCCGTATTTTGGGACGTGCTATTCTGGAGCTGTAATCGATTTGCCTGTGCTGTGTGAGAAGCCCGTTGCAGTTTACGGCGTTCATTGTATAGAGCCTTGCCCATTTTTGTATGTCGGTTAGTCGACCGACATGTATTGTTTTTTTTCATGCGGGTTCGTGTGTTTGGTCCTGTCACTCGAGCCGTATCGTTTTGTACCCGTGAGCGTGACTTGTTTGTTCTTCAGCTATAGAAATATGGATAAGTAATAAGGAGGATCGCACTCACTGTTAATATGGAGCCTTTTCTGTGGTTGAACGGTTAATAGTGCATCAGTGTAATGAGATCGTTTGAATGTGTTCAGATGACGTATATTTAATACGGACGGTTCGTTCAGTAATGGGGCTTTGTCTCATTTCTTATTTATGTTAGTGTGGTCGTGGGTCCGAATCCTGCTTTTTGTGTATGTTTCGTGTGCTATGTCCGTAGTCTGTCCCGTTTTGTGTCCAATGGGTTTGTGTGGCGCTCGCATCTGACTTTTTTTTTTTGTGTGCGCTAGGGGGCGTTGCCTCACTTTATTTTATCTCTGTTAGTGGAGGGGGTGTGTGTGTGTCGTGGGTCTCAATTCTCTTCTTTGTGTGTGTTCCGTTTCGTGTGCCATGGGCTTCGTGCGGCGCCGGCGTCTGACTCCTTTTTTCTGTGTGCCATGGGCGCCTCATTTCTTTTTTTACGTTGCTTTGCATCCGGTTTCCGTTGCTTGGAAGGGGGGTTTTGTGGGGGCGCCTGCGCAGTACGTCTTTTGCGTCCACGGCCCATGGCCGGATGTCCCTGCGTCCATCCGGTTTACCATTCTCGGTTAGTAATATGGATAATTTTAATTGTATGCTTAATTACAGGCTTGTTCACACTTTATCTCTGTTTTCAACATTCAGTCCTCTGGGCCCCCTGTAGCTGCTGCTTTTTGTCCTAATCTAAAGCAAGCTATTATATCCAAGTTTGTTTTTTGCATCTTATTTGGCAATGACAAACTGGATATGCTATATTTTACTAAATGAAGCAGGAATGTATTTGTTAATATGTATTTTTTTAAGTTCTGGTTTACTAATAAGCGCAAGTGAGTGACAAAGTCGTTGTTCTTTTCAATGTGGTTTACGTGGGTGTCTGCTGTGCTCATCATTGTCTGTATTCCAATATAATTAAAAGAGCAAACTCCATAGAAAAATAATAAAGTAGGCATTTAAAGATATAGAAGAAATGCAAATGTTTTAACTTCCTATAAGTGTAATACTATTACACTTTTCTAAGTGCAAAATTAAAGGGAAAAAATTGGTCAGCTAATTAAACAATGAGATCAATTAAAGGTAACAATAACTGACTGATTGAAACAAAATCCTGCAGCCACAGGGGACCCTGAGGACCGAATTTTGAGAGTCACTGTGATATTTCTTGCAGCCTCTGCTTGCTTAAATTATGTTAGGTAGGGAAGGAAAACACACAGTGTAATTTGTAAAAAGTAAGCTAAAACCATATTCCTGATTTCTAATCCCTACTCCTGTATAGAGTGTGCACATTCTATGTTGGGTTTTTTCCAGTTTGTTCTCTAAGTCAAAAGACATATCCGCTAACCTTACTGGTGACTTTAAACTGGCTTGTAGTGAATATTTGGGTGTGTTACTGAATCGAAAACTGAACTGAGTAATGCAGGCTCAAAAAGCACAACACGCTACAAGCTGTTTCACTGAAACAATGAGAAATTGACATTGCATTACAATTCACATACTGGGTGTGTAACAACTATGTACCAAGGCTGTCAACTACACATGAACATTGTGTGAGCAAAAAATGATATCCTGCAACATAAATGTTAAAGCATAATGTAAAAGGAAATAACATGAAAAAAATACTAAATATGTTTACTCAAATATCAACTGGATTGAAAAGGTGATGTTGTCATTGTGCTTGTTATTCAACTACAATTGATCAAAAGTTAATTAGCCAGTGCTCTAAGTTTCAAAGCTGCATCAACAGCATAACTTTGAGGTTAATTGTTAAGGCCGGATCGTAATATCTGGAATTGCACTGTAGTTTGAGTATATGTACTATATGTGTTGAATACCTTTCATTTCTATTTCTCATTTTGCTCCTTTTTAAAATTTAATGCCAGCTACTTTAGAGTAGAATGGCAGTTTCTTGCATAAGTTTAGTATTGGCCATATTTAGAGAATAGAATTGACTGGCTTTAAGTAAAACTGTAGTAACGGCTTTCAGTGAAGCATTACTTCTTTCTGGGATTTTCCCTATAACATATGAGCAAAGTCTAACATTTTCATTTAGACCAGTCAGAAATTAGCAGTAGGAGTGACAGGTGTCTTTAAGGTTGAGGTGGGATTACATCAGGGATGGGCTCTGAGCCCTTTATTTGCAATGGTGATGGACAGGTTGACAGATGAAACTAGACAGGAGCCCCTTTGGACTGTGATGTTTGCTGATAACATTATCTGTAACAAGAGTAGGGAGCAGTTTGCGGAGACCTTGGAGAAGTGGAGATATGCTCTGTAGAGAGGAGAGGAATGAAGATCAGTAGGAAGAAGACAGAATACGTGTGTGAATGAGAGGGACAGAGGGATAGTGAGGATGCAGGGAGTAGAGTTCATAAATGTGGATGAGTTTAAATACCTGGGTTCAACAGTAGAGTAATGGAAGTGTGTTAGGGACATGAAGTGAATGCAGGCTGGGTAGAGTGGGTGGAGAAGGGTACTACCAACAAGAGTGAAAGGGAAGGTCTACAAGACGGTAGTGATACTAGCTATGTTATATCGGTTGAAGATGGTGGCACTGCCAAAAAGACATGAGACATAGCTGGAAGTGGCAGAGTTATAAGATGTTAGGATTTGCATTGGGTGTCATGAGGATGGACAGGATTAGAAATTAGTACATTACCTGGTCAGCTCAGGTTGGATGGTTTAGAGTCAAAGCCAGACAGGTGAGATTGCGTTGGTCTGGACATGTGTAGAGGACAGATGCGGAGTATATTGGGAGAAGGATGCTAAGAGTAGAGCTGCCAGGCCAGAGGAAAAGAGGAAGGCCTAAGAGAAGGTTTATGGATGTGGTGAGAGATGACATGCAGATGGTGGGATGCAGAGGACAGGAAGATATGGAAACATATGATCCGCTGTGGTAACCCCCTAATGGGGGCAGCTGAGAAGTGAAGAATTAGTAATTAGTTAATTTTCTATTTTATGTACTTTGGATGGATCTTTATAGATCATTTTGAATACTGAATATCTGAAGATTTAAATTGCCGCAGTCATTTACACGCACACACACCCCTCCCCCCCCAAGGACACACAGCATTGTCAATTTTTGATTAGTAATGTGAAATCTTATGAAATGCATCAGGTTTTTGGAATCATGGAATTATTTTTCAAATTGGCAAAACATGACTGTACCAGTGTTAATTCCACTAAAGATATCAAAACTTTATGCAAAAACATAGGATTGAAGTTATGCAAAATATGCTTCTAGTGATAAAGTGATAAGCATTAATAACAGTACAGTTGTCTTCCCCTGTAAAAGCTATGAAAGTACAGTTCTGTCAGACTGTCTTTATGTCCCATATTACTTTCAGAAAAGTGTGTGCTACAGAATTTTTCTAGAGCCTCTAGATAAAAGTAATTGGCTAAGAATATGCAAATCAGTCTGTTAGGTATCATGTTTGAGAGAAAACCAGTGCTGTTTGTTAATTTGGAACTGTAAATGAAAATTTTTTACATGTCTGTGTACTAGGAGAAATCTAAAAGTGTGCTTATATCCTCCACAAACATCTTATAGGGTAATGCCAGTCTATACATTTCAGTTTGCATTAATGTTTTTTTCTCTCCCCCCTTTTAAGATGGAAGTACCTCAGAAGTTGAATATGAATTTGACGCTGCAACTTCGATATTAACGCTTCGCAAACCAGCTGTTAATATTGCTTCTGATTGGACCATCCTTTTGCGGTAATGCACCCTGCTTTGCTGGACTGACCGACTGACAGACAGACAGGGACCAGGGTGCTGCTACAAAAAAATTACCACTCTGAGGAAGTAGAAGCTTCTGATAGACAAATGCAAATCAGAGTCTCATCCTGGAGATCATGTTGCCTCCCTACTCCTCCCCGTGCAAGAAAGACCAAGATGATGCCTTCTTTTCCACCCTGTCCATCTTATTTCATTGCTACTTATGCTAACGGTTAATGACGCATCAACGATTTGTCTGTGTAGAACAAATCCTACTTGTTTCTCATGATTTCCAATTGTGAAAGAGTAAATTAAGTTTTTTGGGTTTTTTTCTTTTTATTACAGCTTATCTTCCTCAAGGGGTTGAAATATTAAATTTCATTTTGGGAATTTAAACTATTGTTTCTTCTTCTGAACTTCACTTACAGAGGCAAAAATTATTTAGTCTGTATACGAAGTTAGACATGTTTATATTTTGAAACTAACATGAAAAAGTATCCCAAATCGGCTTTTAATGTTCTATAAACTGCAGTTTAAACTTGTCCTTCTGCATGGGACCAGTTGTACCAAAAAGCTTTTAGGCCTCTTGCTGTTCACATGAAATGAGTGCTGGCTTTCTTGCTTTAAATGACATTTTGTCTTTCACAGCCACATCCAGTGATTGGGTTTGTTTTGTGTGTAGTGTACTGTATCCCTGGCTCTTGACAAAATCTCCAGGAATGTGTAAAACAAAGCAGCAAAATATATCAATAACTGTAAGAAAGGTTTAAGTGTCTCTACCCCCTACCAAGGTAGTATGGAGCAAGTTTTGCTTCTCTCACAAGACTCTGTAACTCAGTCAGGAAACAGGGATTTTTAATTGTCCTTTTTATGTAGTATTGTAATGGATGAAAGTGTAATTTAAATATGAGCTGTAAAGTTAAACAACACAGTAATTTTTTGCACCTTTTTCTTATCAACTACTTGATGGTGCTCGTTAGCATTTCTTCAGAACTGCTTTCTTGTTTTTGTTAATGTTTAAATGCTGTTTGAGATCAAAACTGGTCATTCCATCAGTCGGTCAGTCAGGCTGCCTTTAGTTTTAATTAATTTGGTGAAGGACTATAATAAAGGAAGACATAGGGCTGAAGTTGTTACCTTTAGTGAAGATATTGAATTCAGAAGTCTCAATTTATTCATCAGTTAACCCCAGAATGTCACCTCCTAATATCTTTTCATCTGTATAATTTAGCAAATATACAAATTGGCTTGTGAATGTTTTATCCTATGGATTTGGCCTTTTAAACTTTCAGTTTGAGTGTGATAGAGTATGACCTCTTTTCTGATCTTCAGTGGCACTATCACCACAAACCTTTTGTTTTATCATGTTTGGTTCACAAAAACATAATTCTGTTCTCCCTCACCCTGCCTCTCTTTAGTTTGCCAGTTCTGATTGTTTCATGTTTAATATTTAGAAGCATTTTTTATCAGAATATTTTTTAGAATTCCATAATATGTTTCTATCCATTCCATTTTTTTCCTTGCAATTTCCAAACCCACTCACCATCCCCCACAAACCCCAAACCATCCTTCACACAGGTTTATACATCTTACTTAATCAAATATTTGTTTGCTATCCAAATAAGTAGCTGGTGAAGACATTTTTGCCTGAAGTGGCAGTGTTTTGATATTGAAGGTTTTTGGTCCCCAAACATCTTTATTTGTGTCTCTCCTTCTCTTCTGTATTTTTTTTTTTTTGGTCTGCTTCTGTTAAACATTCCAGTTTAGTGGCAGTGAAAAGATGTGTTAATGAAGTGACCAGTTATCACAAAATGCACTCTGTTGAGGGGGCGAATGTGGTGTTTCATTATGTGTCTGTGTGGCTCCCATCTGTCAAAGTAAATAAAGCCATATTTATGTAAGAGGGTAGGGAGACTGAATGCCTTGCTAACATTTGGTTACCAGCCACACATTTCCCATTATTACTGTATAGGTGGTTTTATTTCCAGTTTTTTTCTTCTGTTTTGTCAGTGTATACATTTTTATTATTAACTTCTCTGTGATACTAGTACCATCATAAAGCACTTTACCTCATTGGTGAAATAAAGTAATAATATGTGATATGCTTGTTTTAAAACGTTTCAGTTTTTTTTAAGCAAATCAGGTAGGTAGTCCAGTCTTCTTGAGTTCTTAAGGTATTGGCAACTCCATTTTTTATATAATGTACAGGCACCTGGAATTGTTAAATTATGAGTTGACTAGAGAATGAAATTCTGAGCCAGAAATGCCCTCTTTAGCTTATGCCGATTTGCTACAGTATTACAGCTTGGCATTTAATTATTTTTTTTTCCCTTCTGTTTTGCTCTCTGTTGTGAATGCTGTTTTGTTTTTCAGGAGAGCAGGGTCAGATTTCAGTTTTCCTCAGACATGATATTCGGAGTGCATGCACTATCTTTGCTGCTAATTGGTTTACAGATTAAGAGATATAGATGGTGCTCAGTGACACAAATTAAACGAATTAACTGTGGGTGGGGGAGGGTGGCAATTTTTTTTCTCCTCGGTTTTGGTCATTTGTTTAAAAAAAATGCTGTTTCTGACATTTTGATAAAAGAATAAAAGTAAAATTTGAAAAACTTTGTTGTTTTCATCTTTTAACATAACAGTACTGTGCTACTGAATGCTTAATTTTCAGAGAAAAAAATGACATTTTTGATTCTTGAAAAAAATAAACATGGATCAGGTAAAAAAAACTTTCTGTACTTGTTTTTCTTCTTGTTCTGTTTAGTATTAGATAAATGGTTCCCATGATCTGATTCTTTTTGGGCTATTGTTTATGCCTTTAAGTTTTAATTCTTCATTAATTGTTTTATTTAATACTGTCATTTCAATTTCTGTTTTATTGCCAAAGTGTATTTAAATGTGATACTGCATTTGGAAACTTAGTTTTTGAGGATTTTAACTGTGGGTCTGGGATTAAACAGAGAAAAAAAACAAATATGGTTATCATACTGTATTAACCTTCTTAGCATTAGATCCGAGCATCACTCAGCTGTAAAAACACTGCAAAGCATTAGTCTCGAGTCACTTGGACAACAGTATAGAAGCGTCTTGCGTAAGACCCATGGGTTACTATGGGCTGTAAAAATGCCAACAGCATTAGTTTCTAGTGTTAACTCGGGCAGTGGTATAGGCATGTATTGCATAAGTGTCGTGCCCATGCGTTACCCAGGCAACAGTGTAAATGTGTCTTCTCCTAGCCTCATAATGGTGTATCGTAAGAAACGCGACTCATCAACAGTGATGACAAAGTGAATCTGTCTTCAGGCAGTGAAATTGAAACGAACAGGGAAACAAAGCAATTCTGGTGAATCCGAAAATGACGCTTGTATCACTCGCACGTGTACAGTGTGCAGTTCATATTATTGTTGTTATTCATTAATGTTGTTGTTTGTATGATTGTTATACTTTCTACACCTGACTTGTAGTGTTTTGCATGCTTTATGGTAGAAAGATGAGAGTTAATAAAAATGTAATTTTTCAAGCCAAAAAATGCAATGCTTTTTTTTTTTTTTGGGAGAAAAAATAAAATGCTAAGAAGGTTAAGGAACTAATGTAATAATTAATGACATGTTGCAACCTTTATAGGAAGACAGTTTCAGTAGTCAAGAGAAGATGATATAAATGCATGCACTGATTTCTCCACCTTACTTCAAAGTAGCCGAGGTCTTAAACTCTAAAGTATGATGACTTATACAAACAGATGAGATGTGATTTGAAATGTACGTTTTTGTGTAATGAAAGTGGCTATATATTTTGAATCTGTTTTCTAGAGAAGTACATAGGATGCAGGATATGTGTTCACATCAGATTTGTAAAGGTAGTGTAAACCAATAAATCATTCTTATTAAATCTGTTGGAGTATGTTATATGAATATTGTAAAGCTTGTTTCATTTTTTTTTTTTTTTTTTTTTTTTTAACATAGGCTGAATAACAGTAATTGGAGCTGTGTTTAGCAGCTCATTGCCATCTTACTAACAGGATAAGTCACCTTTTTGGCTAGATTTTAGGCAATATATGTTTACTCCAGTTTTACAGTAAATGTCCTAATTCTGTTTGTCTGGTAATGGCAAATGTTCTGAGATTTTTCAGGTAAGAAATGTTGGGTAGTTATTTTAGGTGAGGAAGACTGACATCATGGTAAGGTAGTTGCTGTCACTATTCATGGCATCAGAGAGTGGCGAATATGCAGCATGCTGATTAGCTCATGCAAATGAGAATTTCACTGCTTTGTTTCCGTAAAATTGCTTTTAATATGCATAGTAGCTTTGTTGGTGGCGTCTTTAGCACTGCCGTCTCATAGAATTCAAGGCTAGTGTGTGTGTGTGTGTGTATAATATATATATATACAGTGGAGCAAAAAAGTATTTAGTCAGCCACCAATTGTGCAAGTTCTCCCACTTAAAAAGATGAGAGAGGCCTGTAATTTTCATCATAGATATACCTCAACTATGAAAGACAAAATGAGAAAAAAAAAAATCCAGAAAATCACATTGTCTGATTTTTAAAGAATTTATTTGCAAATTATGGTGGAAAATAAGTATTTGGTCACCTACAAACAAGCAAGATTTCTGGCTCTCACAGACCTGTAACTTCTTCTGTAAGAGGCTCCTCTGTTCTCCACTCGTTACCTGTATTAATGGCACCTGTTTGAACTCGTTATCAATATAAAAGACACCTGTCCACAACCTCAAACAGTCACACTCCAAACTCCACTATGGCCAAGACCAAAGAGCTGTCAAAGGACACCAGAAACAAAATTGTAGACCTGCACCAGGCTGGGAAGACTGAATCTGCAATAGGTAAGCAGCTTGGTGTGAAGAAATCAACTGTGGGAGCAATTATTAGAAAATGGAAGACATACAAGACCACTGATAATCTCCCTCAGTCTGGGGCTCCATGCAAGATCTCACCCCGTGGGGTCAAAATGATCACAAGAACGAGGAGCAAAAATCCCAGAACCACACGGGGGGACCTAGTGAATGACCTGCAGAGAGCTGGGACCAAAGTAACAAAGGCTACCATCAGTAACACACTACGCCACCAGGGACTCAAATCCTGCAGTGCCAGACATGTCCCCCTGCTTAAGCCAGTACATGTGCAGGCCCGTCTGAAGTTTGCTAGAGAGCATTTGGATGATCCAGAAGAGGAATGAAACCAAAATAGAACTTTTTGGTAAAAACTCTACTCGTTGTGTTTGGAGGAGAAAGAATGCTGAGTTCCATCCAAAGAACACCATACCTACTGTAAAGCATGGGGGTGGAAACCTCATGCTTTGGGGCTGTTTTTCTGCAAAGGGACCAGGACGACTGATCCGTGTAAAGGAAAGAATGAATGGGGCCATGTATCGTCAGATTTTGAGTGAAAACCTCCTTCCATCAGTAAGGGCATTGAAGATGAAACGTGGCTGGGTCTTTCAGCATAACAATGATCCCAAACACACCGCCCGGGTAACGAAGGAGCGGCTTCGTAAGGAGCACTTCAAGGTCCTGGAGTGGCCTAGCCAGTCTCCAGATCTCAACCCCATAAAAAAATCTTTGGAGGGAGTTGAAAGTCCGTGTTTCCCAGCGACAGCCCCAAAACATCACTGCTCTAGAGGAGATCTGCATGGAGGAATGGGCCAAAATACCAGCAACACTGTGTGAAGACTTACAGAAAATGTTTGACCTGTGTCATTGCCAACAAAGGGTATATAACAAAGTATTGAGATGAACTTTTGTTATTGACCAAATACTTTTTTTCCACCATAATTTGCAAATAAATTCTTTAAAAATCAGATAATGTGATTTTCTGGATTTTTTCTTCTCATTTTGTCTCTCATAGTTGAGGTATACCTATGATGAAAATTACAGGTCTCTCTCATCTTTTTAAGTGGGAGAACTTGCACAATTGGTGGCTGACTAAATACTTTTTTGCCCCACTGTGTGTGTGTGTATGTGTGTGTGTATGTATGTATGTATGTATGTATGTGTGTGTGTGTGTGTGTGTGTGTGTGTATATATATATATATATATATATATATATATATATATATATATATATATATATATATATAAAAATACTGTATATATAAAATATAAAAATATATATAAATAATTGCAGCTGGAGATTCACAAAGGGAGATGATGAATCACGTATCATAAAGTAGTTTTTATTCCTGAGCTTTCAGCCCCTGCCAGGAGCCGTCATCAGAGAGTAATGCTTAGATATTCAAGAATCAAAGGCAATATATAGCAAAATTAAGTGGTAGGTGGGGGGTTGGAAGGAGTATCGGTCGTAAATTTTTTACTTATTATGAACATGTTCTTAAGTTTGTATATGCTGGGTTTATGTCCAAATGTCTGTTAATGGCGTTTTCGTTTGATAGCCAGGATTCAGCCAGCTCTCTGGCACTTTTAGTACTGGCCTTAAATCTTACTTGTGCATTGTCCCAGTTGAATGCATGTCTGGTTGATTTTGTATGCGTATAGATCAGTGATTATACAGTATATATAGAATAGAGAATGATGGGAATAAGTAATTCATACATTTTTATTTGTGCTGCCACAAGATGCCCTTGAATAAAGAGGAACATAGTTTTCTGATCGTTCTACACATAATGACTGTATGACCAAACTTAGATAGAAATGAAACAAAATAAATAAGCCTTAAACAGATCTTTCTTTAAACAAGAACTTTACTTTTCTTTGTAATATCATTTTTTTCTCTATTTTTGTGTGAACTATTTTGCTTTTCATTTTTACTAAACCTTTTAAAATGAAGATATTTGGCTTGTGGAATTATTTGAAAATGTGTCATACTATTGCCTGAACTGTCCTATGAAGCAAGCTAAAAGCTGCCAAGCTTTGGTAATTTTGAACAAATGCAGCTACAGTAAGAATTGGAGAACAATCACAGCAGAGTTTAACCATAAGCCAATATCATGGAACCTTGGCATTTTTCCTCTTATCATTCTGGATTTCTGGGATATCTTTTTTTGTCCATTTGCAAAATGGCATTATCCATGTGAAGATCAGTTACTGTCAAAAACCTTTAAAATTTTAGGATGATTTAAAACTTTCCATGTGTTGGCCGCACACCTTTTTTTTTTTTTTTTTTTACATTTTTTTAAACTGTGCCCAGATATAAGAAGTCACATTTCATATGTACAAATGTAATTTGCCTTCAACAAATATCAGTTGATATCATTTGAAGTGATTCTTACTGGACTGGTTATTAAATAATTTTCTTGGAGACTTTTGATGAAGTGGCAAAGACAGGAGGAAAAGGTCAAAAGTTGGTTACAAAACCATTTTAACTGACATATATAACACTGAATTCTGTGAAGACCAACATTAAGGCGTTGAGTAATAGCACTATTAGGAGAGTATCCCTCCAAAAATTGCAGTGGCATAGCAAAAGCCCATGAGAGATCCAACCAAGATGCCACGGATCACAATACATGTGCATCTCAATAAATTAGAATATCATCGAAAAGTTAATTTATTTTAGTAATTCAATTCAAAAAGTGAAATGTATAGATTCATTACACACAGAGTGATATATTTCAAGCGTTTGTTTCTTTTCATTTTGCTGATTATGACTTGCATGTAATGAAAACTCAAATTTCAGTATCTCAGAAAATTCCATTATATAAGACCAATAAAAAAAAAAATACAGAAATGTTTTATACTCAATGCTTGGTTGGGGCTCCTTTTGCATGAATTGCTGCATCAATGCAGTATGGCATGGAAGCAATCAGCCTGTGGTACTGCTGAGGTGTTATGGAAGCCCAGGATGCTTTGATAGTAGCCTTCAGCTCATATGCATTGTTGGGTCTGGTATCTCTCATCTTCCTCTTGAAGTCAGGTGAGTTTGCTGGCCAATCAAGCACAGTGATACCATGGTCATTAAACCAGGTATTGATGCTTTTGGTATTGTGGGTAGGTGCCAAGTCCAGCTGGAAAATGAAATCAGCATCTCCATAAAGCGTGTCAGCAGAGGGAAGCATGAAGAGCTCTAACATTTCCTGGTAGATGGCTGTGCTGACTTTGGACTTCATAAAACACAGTGGACCAACACCAACAAATGACATGGCTCTCCATATCATCACTGACTCTGGAAACTTCACACTGGACCTCAAGCAACTTGGATTTTGTGACTCTCCACTCTTCCTTTAGTCTCTGGGACCTTGATTTCCAAATGAAATGCAAAATTTACTTTCATCTGAAAAGAGGACTTTGGACCACTGAGCAACAGTCCAGTCCATTTTCTCCTTAGCCCAGGTAAGATAGTTGTAGTCCATGTCCCATATATGTCTGTTTGGTGGCCCTGGAAGCACTGACTCCAGCCGCAGTCCACTCCTTGTGAATCTCCCTCAAATTCTTTAGTGGGCTGTGCGTCACAATCCTCTCAAAGCTGCGGTTATCCCTGTTGTGGCAGAAAAAAGTGCACAAGCATTTTTTTCCTTCCACTCAACTTTCCATTAATATGCTTAGATGCAGCACTCTGTGAACAGCCAGCTTCTTTAGCGATGACCTTTTGTGGCTTACCCTCCTTGTGGAGGGTGTCGATGACTGTCTTCTGGACAACTGTCAAGTCCGCAGTCTCCCCCGTGACTATGTGGCCTACTGAAGCAAACACAGAGAGAGAGAGAGACCGTTTAAAGGCTCAGGATACCTTTGCAGGCGTTTTGGGTTAATTAGCTGAATGGAGTGTGAGACCATGAGTCTACAATATTGCACTTTTTCACAATATTCTAATTTTGAGATACTGAATTTTGGGTTTTCATTAGTTATAAGCCATAATCGGCAAAATGAAAAGTAAACACTTGAAATGTATCGCTCTGTGTGTAATGAATCTAGAGTGCATCTGGACAGTATTCACAGCACATCACTTTTTTCACATTTTGTTATGTTAAAGCCTTATTCCAAAATGGATTAAATTCATTTTTTTCCTTGGAATTCTACACACAACACCCCATAATGACAACGTGAAAATAGTTTACTTGAGGTTTTTGCAAATTTATTAAAAATAAAAAAAACTGAGAAAGCACATGTACATAAGTATTCACAGCCTTTGCCATGAAGCTCGAAATTGAGCTCGGGTGCATCCTGTTTCCCCTGATCATCCTTGAGATGTTTCTGCAGCTTAATTGGAGTCCACCTGTGGTAAATTCAGTTGACTGGACATGATTTGGAAAGGCACACACCTGTCTATATAAGGTCCCACAGTTGACAGTTCATGTCAGAGCACAAACCAAGCATGAAGTCAAAGGAATTGTCTGTAGACCTCCGAGACAGGATTGTCTCGAGGCACAAATCTGGGGAAGGTTACAGAAAAATTTCTGCTGCTTTGAAGGTCCCAAAGAGCACAGTGGCCTCCATCATCCGCAAGTGGAAGAAGTTCGAAACCACCAGGACTCTTCCTAGAGCTGGCCGGCCATCTAAACTGAGTGATCGGGGGAGAAGGGCCTTAGTCAGGGAGGTGACCAAGAACCCGATGGTCACTCTATCAGAGCTCCAGAGGTCCTCTGTGGAGAGAGGAGAACCTTCCAGAAGGACAACCATCTCTGCAGCAATCCACCAATCAGGCCTGTATGGTAGGGTGGCCAGACGGAAGCCATTCCTTAGTAAAAGGCACATGGCAGCCCGCCTGGAGTTTGCCAAAAGGCACCTGAAGGACTCTCAGACCATGAGAAAGAAAATTCTCTGGTCTGATGAGACAAAGATTGAACTCTTTGGTGTGAATGCCAGGCGTCATATTTGGAGGAAACCAGGCACCGCTCATCACCAGGCCAATACCATCCCTACAGTGAAGCATGGTGGTGGCAGCATCATGCTGTGGGATGTTTTTCAGCGGCAGGGACTGGGAGACTAGTCAGGATAAAGGGAAAGATGACTGCAGCAATGTACAGAGACATCCTGGATGAAAACCTGCTCCAGAGCGCTCTTGACCTCAGACTGGGGCAACGGTTCATCTTTCAGCAGGACAACGACCCTAAGCACACAGCCAAGATATCAAAGGAGTGGCTTCAGGACAACTCTGTGAATGTCCTTGAGTGGCCCAGCCAGAGCCCAGACTTGAATCCAATTGAACATCTCTGGAGAGATCTTAAAATGGCTGTGCACCGATGCTTCCCATCCAACCTGATGGAGCTTGAGAGGTGCTGCAAAGAGGAATGGGCAAAACTGGCCAAGGATAGGTGTGTCAAGCTTGTGGCATCATATTCAAAAAGACTTGAGGCTGTAATTCCTGCCAAAGGTGCGTCGACAAAGTATTGAGCAAAGACTGTGAATACTTATGTACATGTGATTTCTCAGTTTTTTTATTTTTAATAAATTTGCAAAAACCTCAAGTAAACTTTTTTTCATGTTGTCATTATGGGGTGTTGTGTGCAGAAATCTGAGGAAAAAAATGAATTTAATCCATTTTGGAATAAGGCTGTAACATAACAAAATGTGGAAAAAGTGATGCGCTGTGAATACTTTCCGGATGCACTGTATATGAGTTTCACTTTTTGAATTGAACTACTAAAATGAATTAACTTTCGATGTTATTCTAGTTAATTGAGATGCACCTGTAAAGGATCTGTACATGTTTATTGTAGTAATTGGAACTCTTTGAATGTTTTCAGACATTTTTCAGAAGCTGGGGCTTTGGGGTTAGGTGGTGAGATAAGACATTCCTTATTTAAAAAAAGAAAAAAAACTGAGGTGGTTTAAATTTCTCATGTTGCAAAATTTATGTTCCCAATATCAATGTGAGAAAACGTATTATGGTCTGATGAGATCAAGATGGAACTGGCTTTAATTCCAAAAATATACTTGGTGCAAACCCAATACAGTTCATCACCCAAAAACATTGTATTTTTATGTTGAGTGCTGTAGCATTGTAGTGGGAGCTTCTTTTTAATAGTTTCAGATGGCAAGATAATTCATTGCAAAACCTTCTGCCATTTATCAGAAAGTTAAAGAACCACCTCCCCATTAAACATGCCTGTCATCCAAAGTATTCTGCCAACTACACCAAGTGATGGCTTAAAAAAAGGAAAATGAATGTCCTGTAATAGTCCAGTCAGGGTCCTTGAACTCGGTCTTCTAGAAATCAGTGGACTTATTTAAAGGTGACAGTGCACAGGAGATCCTCTCCCCATTTTAACTAAGCTTTATTGTTCCTACAAAGAGTAATTGGGTAAAATCACAAAATCCAGGCATGCTAGGCTGACAGACTTGGATTTATGCAGACTTACTGCAGTAATCAAAGTAAATGGTTCTTCCATTGTGCAAGTGTGTACACCCCTAATTAACACTCAAAGTCATTGTACATTTTTTATTTGTAATTGTTTCCTAAATTATGATCAATTTACTTAAATATTGCTGGGTAAAAGATCTTATTAAAGGTGTCTGCTCATCCATTGGTTTTCTGAGCATGCAGTTTCCATTACCGCATCACAAGGAACCAAGCAGGTATGGGATGCTGGACTATCACAAGAGTCACACACACATACCAAAACTGGGACAGTTTTAGAGTTAACTTTCAGAAGAACAGTACATCTTTCAACCATGGCAGGAATCAAGAATTCCTGAAGAAAGCCATTCCAAACCTGTAAACTCCATACAGAAGCTAGGAATTCATGTGGTGTCCAATCATTGTGAAGCATCAGCACTACCTGATACACCACATGCTACTTCTCATATTCATTTAGTTTATGTACACAAAAGAAGCTAAAGTATGTACATGAATGATCTGTGTATTTTGACCAGAATAGCGAGGAGGAGGAGGAGGCAGCAGCGGTGTTGGTTGTGGCAGAATGTTATGTCAGTAGGATGCTGAGAAGCACTTCATTGCTGGGGCTGCATGTCCCATCACAGCTTGTGAGGTGTGAGTCACCAGTTTTTTTTTGCACAGCCTACGGTTTTCATATATGTACATAGTCACAGGTATTACTTTTTCCAGATGAATTTTTTAATGCTTTTAATTTTCTCTGGCATATTAAAGCATTTAACTCTGTTTGCAGTACTTCTGTTGCTGTCCCAGCAGAGCTTGAGGAGCTAACTTTCTGATGACCTGATTTGTCACTTCCAATCAGAATATGTCTGATCACTTTCCCAGTGTTTATTTAAAAGGACAGTGACTCGCTTTATTATTGGTGAAGTAAGGCTAGCTTTAATAGGATAAAGCAGCGCAACAGGATCAGCAGTAAATAGGTTTCAGCTGCCTGGGACGAAGAAAAAAACAAAGCTCTGAAGGATATGGGAACTGGCAAGTGGTGGAATTGGAAGGAACTTATTGGATCCTGTCAAGCAACTATTTGCTTTACTTCACTCATTTGATCCCCTTGATAAAACAAACTTTCTCCCTAACTTACAGTTTGAAAGGTGGCCCACGTTTAACTTTTGGCTTGTTGACATGGTCCTCCTTAAGGTAAAATTCCCCTTCCAGAGGAGGGTGAAGGTCGCCCAGGGTCTCTGGCTTCTTTCCTGGCTGGCGACAGTTTCAGGTGCTTTCATTTTTACCCTTGGGATTTTTCTCAAATCAGAATTAAGAAAAAGAAGTGAAGTGATGGACAACACAGAGATCCATGCTGTACCCAACACACTCATCATCGTGGGTCTGGCTTCTGTAGTGATCAATTTTTTTGCAGGCCGTATCTGCCAGGACTCCTTGGATGTGGCTCGTTTTCCCCGCTGGCGTGGTTTTATGGTACCCTACTTTGCTGGGGCTGCTTTATTGGCGCTGCTCATGCTTGTGGCTGTGATCATGAGTTATGCAATGAAAGGCAACCTTGAAGAGTCTCTGAAGATAGGACTGAAAAATGGTATCCGTTTCTACAAGGACACAGACACACCAGGTCGTTGTTTCCAGAAGCAAACCATTGATCTGCTGCAGATGGAGTTTCAGTGCTGTGGCAATACAAATTTCAAGGACTGGTTTGAAGTGCAGTGGATCAGCAACCGTTACCTGGACTACAGCTGTAAGGAAGTTAAGGAGTGAGTATACAGGTGAAAAGTGTGTACACACAACCCAAGTCAGTGTATTTTGGAACTGGGTGGCTGCATGTTTTTTTAAGGTTACCTTGGTTTGGCCTGTTCATTAATAGTTAACTCATCTCTAAATGAAATTTGATGAAACCTACATTCAAGATGAAATCTTCAAACCCTACTAGCAATTGTGTTAATTAATAATAAGGCTGTACCTCAGTCTCAAGGCTGCTTTGTCCTCACCTTGGTTAACTCCTGACATATAGGACTGCCTAACAGTAGGTCAATGGACTGTAACCTGCTAGCTTGGTAGTTCAGTTCCTAGTACCAACTAAATGTATGATTCTTAGTAATTACCTTGCTTTACTTGTTGGCTGGTTGTTGAGAAATACATAAAAAAAACTGAAGTTTTCCATTCATTGTGGTTTGGAATGATGTGGTGCACTGCTTTACATAGCCATACGATATGCAGGAGAATTCCAGTCATTACTGATGTGTTAGTTTTAATGCAAACCTGTCCAAGCTCAGGCCGTCTGTAAATTAATCAGAAGGCATAGCCAACATATTCTGGTAAATCTAAGTGTTGGCTAATACAGTGACACTTAAGAAATTGAATAACAGATTTTGTTGTCACTTAAGATTTTACTAGGTCAGTGGTTCTCAAACTGTGGGGCAGGCCCCCCTAAGGGGACGCGAAGATGTGGAAAAAAAGAAAACAAGAATCGAAAATATGAAAAATACATCTATTGAAACCAAAACAAATTAACTTAAACTACATTCTGATACTAGAAAAATAAATATAGAGTTAGATAAATGTCCATAAAAGTTAAGTAGGTATAATAAAATAGGCAACTATGATATATCATTAATTAAAAAAGAACAAATTGGTATTAGTGGGCTCCTTTCAAAAAAAACGTTAGGGGGGGCGATTAAAACTGTCATGAAAACTCGGGTTGCAAATACTTAAAGGCCGAGAAACGCTGACCTAGGTGACCTATTTTGAGCTTTATAATGAAAATCCATACATTTCAGCAAAAATATTAGTTTGTTTTTAGTACCCGTAGTACATGCATTTCAATGACATTTTTATTTAGTCAACAAAAGATGTATTTCTGGTATATACTATATATTCTGATTTTGTAAGTCAGCTTACACATCATAATGGCTAAGATGTGTACTATTTTAATGTTCATGCCTCAATGATTTATGACCCCCCACTTGTTTCTAATAAGCCAACGTCGGTCACAAGGCATGAATCACATGCTCCTAAATTAGTAGTATACACTAACAGGGATAAAACTAAAATGTAGCCATGAAAAAGCCATGTTAAAATAATGAGTTTTTAGCAGTTTTTTTTAAATTGTTCCACGGTACAGGCAAATTTCTATTGGTAAAGTATTCCAAAGTTTAGGTACATAACAGCAAAAGGCCACCACACCACTTCTTTTCAGGTTGGCTCTTGGAATTGCAAGCAGACCACCATTAGATCAGAGTAAATAGTTACCCCTAAATTCTTTACCGCTGACTTGACTTTTATACCTAACGGATCAAGTTTATTTCTGAAGCCCTCACTTATGTCCATTTTTGCCAATCACTAAGATTTCTGTTTTCTCCTTGTTTCGTTTGAGAATGTTGCTGCTCATTCTTTCAGAAATAAAAGAATGAGACAGAATCAGAGAGCCAAGAGCATCGGGTTTATCAGGCCGTATCGATAAATACAGTTATATGTCATCTGCATAGCCTGTGGTAGCTCATCTTGTGCTTTGAGATAATCTGACCTATTAGAAGCATATAGCAGTAGACCCAGAATAAATTATTGTGGTACATCATATAAAAAAAACATAATGGGTCTTCAAAGTATAATCACCACAACTAACAAAGAATTTTGTACCTGTCAAGTAAGACTGAAACCAATTTAAGACATTGACGGAGAGGCCCACCCACTGACTAAATTAATTTATAAGAATAATGCGATCAATGGTATCAAAGGCTGCACTCAAGTCTAAGAGAACAAGAACAGATATACAGCCTCTGTCCACATTAACCCGCCAGTCATTTACTACTGTAACCAGTGCAGTTTCTGTACTGTGATTTGTTCTTAAACCTGACTGGAACTTGTCAAGAACAGAATGTTTGTTCAAGTAATCATTAAGCTGTGTAATGACTGCCTTTTCTAGTATTTTACTTTAAAAATGCTGGTTTGAAATTGGTCTAAAATTACCAAGAACAGGGGAGTCTGGATTATTTTTCTTGAGCTGGGGTTTAACAATTACACTCTTTAAGACAGTCTGGGAAGTCCCCCATATCTAATGATGAGTTTACTACGTCAAGCACACTATCAATTGGCACACCAGAGACCCCTTTGACAAGTGTCTGTTGGTATTTGGTCAAGGACGCAGGTAGAAGGTTTCAGTTGAGAAGTTCTATGTAGTTTGGTTAGATCTATTCTGGTGAAATAATTTAACTTGCTTAAAAAGGAATACTGAGATTCAGTTGGATTAACTATTTCTAATGTCATTAATTTTGTGTTTAATAAGTTTTGCTAGCAGTTTTTAGGAGGCATTCCACTGAACTTTCACCTTAGCACAAGAAATTTTCCACCTTGCTATTAACATTGTTAGCGTTGTTGAGGTAATTACTACAAACAGACAGATTACTTAGAATATCAGCAAACTTTGAAGCTGTAGATGTATCAAAGTAACATTTTTTTAACAATATGTTTCTCACTAGTTATCGGTATTTCTACATTAAACAATATGAAAAAATGGTCTGATATACCGATATCCACAACCTGCCTCACTTCAGTTTTTAATCCTTTTAGCAATGACTAAATCCAGTGTGTGTCCTCCCTTATGTGTGGGCTGGCTGAGATTAAATGAGTGCAAGTGGTTCATGGACCTGCGGTGGGTTGGCACCTTGCCCAGGATTGGTTCCCTGCCTTGTGCCCTGTGTTGGCTGGGATTGGCTCCAGCAGACCCCCGTGACCCTGTATTTGGATTCAGCGGGTTGGAAAATGGATGGATGGATGGTTCATGAAATCTTTCTTTTGGGTCAAACTGGTTATCGACATGAAAGTTAAAATCACCAACAATTAGAAACCTGTCAAAATCATTTATTATTATTAGTTGTTACTAAGTCTGAGAACTCTTCAGTGATGGACGCGTTATATTTAGGAGGTCTATAAATGAATAATACGAGTGACTGCGGCACACCTTGACGAACAACAGCAAGATACTCAAAAGATGCAAACGTACGAAAGTCGACATCTTTACGCTACCATTGCATCTATTTACATAATTTGGTAAATGACAAACCAATTTCAATGTATTCCCTCTAATTTATACCATATATTTTTTTGTAGTGCTTACAAATGTTAATTTTGCATATGATTACTCTTTTTTTGAATACATTAACATTATCTTATAATAAAAGCATGAACTGTAATGGACCAATTAATTTCCATGTTGGAGGAGGTTGGGACCAGACACTGATACAGCGTGGTGCCACGCTCACCACACGACGAACCAAATTAGGGCCCCGAGTGCAGCCATGCGACGGGTGACACAGTATGTGGTGTTTTTATTTTTTTTACGGTGGGCACCAAACCCTGAATTTTCCCTTGCATGTTGGAGAACCGGCTTACAGAGCTGCATGCAGGACGGAGCAATTACAGGTTAAGGGGCTTGTTCAAGAATGGAATCACTTCTGGCATTTACTGGATTCAAACCTTCAAGTTTCTGATTGCCAGTGCAGATCCCTAGCCTCAGAACCACTGCTCCGCCCTACAGGCAGACTATGATAATAACATTTAGTGTGCAGTTTTTTTGAGTAAAATGGTCATTAATAGTAGTTTATTTCTAGAAGGGAACAGTATGGTGATGCAGTGGTTAACTTTAATTCCTCAGAGTTTGAAGTTGTTCATTTTTGTAATTGTATGAATGGAAGGTTATGTCACTGATAACATAATAGTGAATAATTATGGAGATTTCTAAAGTACAGTACCTTTAAAACCTCTGTACAAACTTGCATGATGCCTGTCTATGTAAAAATTCAGTGCTGTGCCTTCTCCGTAGCCGTAAATTAACAAATGTAAGGTCACTTACCCGGCGTGGCTGCTACTGTAGAATTGGTATGCATACCCTGGACTAGAGCTGTACAAAGACTGGTATGATGGACTCCCAACCTCTCTGTCTCTCTATACCCCCCAAAGCAACTTTGGGGGTATTAAGGCTAAATTTTCTCCAGAGGCAATTCTCCTTTAGTCCCAATTTATTACACCCCCAAGAGAGACCGTGACCTTATGCTAACCCTACATCACAGGGATAAGAAGGACTTAAAGTAGTTAAGAGTACAGTGTCAGCTAAGTTAGCCCAGGTAAAGAACAAATCATAGGGAACCAACAGGTTCTTTTTTTTGTTTGACAGTTGTTGTAACAGCAGCAGCAGCAGTGATTGAAGTAATGGTTGCAAGAGAAGAATATAATAAGTGTTGTCTGGCTTACTTACCTAAGTGTTGGGTTCCTTGTTCTTTACCTCAGGCACCAGCCTCAGGAATCACCAATCAATTGCATCCTTCAGCAAACATAAACTGTTCATGAAATTCAAGCAGCAGACACATCTGACACGTCTCCATCAGCTGTTCACGGAAGATGGCATAAATCAGCCTTTCATGAATAGATGAATATGAATATTTTGTTATTGTACAAGTACAATGAAATTGAATGCCATCCTATCAGTGCAAAATACCAAGAAATGATGAAACTACAAAGATATAAATATGAAGATTGATAGAAGGAATTCCAAAAGTGGGAAATCAAAACAAACATACTACACAATGAGATATTTTTCACATTCTGCTGGTATTCATTGCCTAATTTGTTCCCGTTAACGTTTCACAGTATGATCATCATTTAGTGCAGTCGTGGGTATTGTGTAAAAACTATTTTTTAATCTATTTGTCTGTGGGAGTATGCTCGGGGCCTTTTTCAGGCAGTGGAAACTGTAAAGATCTTCCAAGGATGGGAGAGGTTATCCAATGATGATCTGGACAGTGGTGACGATCATCTGGAGCACTTTCCTCTCTTAATCTGTGCTGTTGGCAAACCACACACAGATGTAGTAAGTCAATATTCTCTCTCTATGGAGCAACAATAGAAGGACACGAGTGGTTTTGGATGAAATGGTTCTTCTTGATGATCACCAGGAAGTAAAGTCTCTGCTGTGCCTTCTTTACCAGCGCTGTGGTGTTAGCGCTTCAATTCAGGTCTTCCTTTATTTGCACACCCAGCAACCAGAAGTTCGAGACCCACTCCAAACAATCCCTGCAAATGAAAAAGGGCTGAATATTAATTTTCATCCTCCTAAAGTTGATGGTCAGCTCCTTGGTGTTGGGGATGTTGAGAACCAGATTGTGGTGAACAGAAGCAGGCTCAGCACACAGCCCTGTGGAGAACCAGTGATGAGGAGATGTAGGGGCCTATTCTTGACCTTTGGGGGCGATCAGAGATGAAGTCCATAATCCAGAGGCAGATGGAGTGAGATAGACTGGTGACCAAACAGATCTGGAACTATGAGGGAGGATGTTATTAAATGCAGAGCTAAAGTCTAAAACGAGCAGCCTAGCGTAGCTCCCCTACTGCTCTAGATGGGTTAGGACAGTATGGAGAGTTGTGGCTATGGAATCCTCTGTAGACCTGTTTGCCCTGTAAGCATACTGGTGTGTGTCTAACATGGGTGGAAGGCTTGAAATGACTTGAGTTCAGACCAGTTTCTCAAAAGCACTCCATGATCACAAATGTAAGTGCCACTGGACAGTAATCATTCACACTGCTGATGGTAGTCTTTGTTTGGAACTGGAAGTTTGATGGAGGACTTCAGGCAGGGTGGAATGGTGGACTGTTTAAAGATCTTGGTGAAGACCATAGGAAGCTGATCCTCACAATCCAACAGCATTCATCCACAGACGCCTTCAAGTCTAGCAGCCTTCCTTGGGTTCACCGCCCTCCGTGTTGCCTCACCTCATGCTCCTCCACCACGAGGATATCGCTGCTGTGGCCTGGTGGATGTGATGTACCTGTATCTGGTGACTTCACCTCAAAGGAGGCATAAAAAGTGGTTCATCTCCTCAGCCAGTGAAGCATCACTGTCATCAGCGGGGGTGGGGGGGGGGTTTGGGGGTATAGGATTGTTACTATGCTAGAAATACTTTCATGGTTGATTTGCTGTAAAGAAACCATTACCAAAGGAGACAAATAAGATGAAACATGAGAGGAAATTTCTCCTTTTATCTGAGTCCTAATGTGAAATTTTTGGTTTCAACCATGTGAGATGCAGAGTAGATGAACAGATTAAGACTGCATGGGTGTTGAAAAGAAGTAGGAGGTGCAATTGTGTGGGGATGCTCTGCCAGTGACATTGACTGCAATTTGTTTATTATTGCAGGCATGTAGGAAACATGGCTGCCATGTTATTCTGTAGTGACACCAGGTAATGAACCAGCACACACTTGGGCTAATGCTGCATTCATGTGCTATCTGAGTTTTTGGAGATCTGACATCTTTCTTCTTTGATTAAGATGAAAGCTCAGCATTATGTCACATCTTGGGTAGGTTGTTTTTCATGATTTGTCCCCTTGTAGCTCATAGCTCATACGTCATTCACATGGAACTCCACAAGGACAACAACAACTAGGTGTGGTGATTCAAAACCAGGACATTAGCACGGCTTCTTAGAGGATCCAATCATATCACCAGTGTGTTGACTTTGCTGTTAATTTATTTATATATATATATATATATATATATATATACAGTACTGTATATATTTTTACAGTTTTCATACTGCTTTAGTATTGTAGTAACACGAGTGATGTGCACTTTTTTTTCCATTTTAAGCACAATGACAAATCATGTATTGTTTTAAGTTTTTACTATATATCATTCCCCTCCCAGACACTTGTTACCCACAGACATGCCATGAGCTCGGCTTACCTTCTGCCTGTGTAGCTTCACCTTACCAATGTCACTGTTCGCATGCGGTTTCTCTGCCTTTTAGCTCTGCTTTCTCAAATAACCAATAAAAATATGGGTTAAAGGTCATTTCAATGCAAAGGTTAAAGATGCTATATAGTATAGCCTTCATCGGGTGTGCAACTGAAAACGAAAAAGCAAGTAAGACAGGAGGAGGAGGAGGAGGAGGAGAAGGAGGGAGGGAACAAAGCCAGGGCAGATGAAAAGAGCAAAACTGAGGAAAAGTCGCCATCAGAGAAGATGAAGGAAGATTAAAACGTCAGCTGGAGAAACTTGTGATGTCAGGGTGAGAATGAGCTTAGTTTCCTTTGTGTTTCTTTGAAAGGTGTCTTTGAAGCCCTGCAAAAGGAACACAAACTGAGATCAGTGTGGCCATAATGAAGGGCTGGGGAAGTGTTCCACTACATGCTTTATAAGGTCTTAGATTTTAAACAGAATGTACTCCTTGAAACATCTGTCAGAATACATCAGAAAGCCACATATTCTCACTTTCTTAAATAAAACAATATATTTATTTTTGTGCCCAAGGATAAAAATTGGCCTTGTGTTTGAGTGACCATTTAAAAAATGATCAAGAGATGAAGGGCAAAAGTCACAAATGTCAGAAAAACAAAATCGGGTAATACCAGCCTGATCAAACATACTTACTCTAAAAGTGTAAAGAAGATAATCAAAATTGAAAGCATGCATGAATAAAGAGATTTTTACATTTTTATCTCCCATGCCATCTTTTATGGGTAGGTGGTGCTAATGCATTTATGGCACATGACCCCTAGATCTGGCAATAGGAAAACAATATGGCTGCAACAAAGCAAAAAGCATACAAAATGGTATTAAGAAAAAAAAACATGCAAAAACTATGCTGACAAGTAGAAATCATTGTAAGAACACAAGAATTTTAGAAAATGTTTATATGTATTGTGTTGCATGAGTCACCATCTTGCACCCGAGAGAAGACGCCAAAGGCTTCAAGAAAACCAACTTTATTCCAATCAAAACAGTAACAGTCAGGGTCTTTATTCAAATGGGAGCTACCACTTCAATACATACAGACACAGCAAGCCAGCAGTGACTGGGCCAGGTCAATGACCGGGTTAAAATGTTCCTCACATTAACCATCAGGGCGACAGTTGTGTTACGTGGGGAGGCTGCGAACTTGCAGTTGCCTCGGTGGCACAGACGCGTCAGTAACGTTTTGGCATGAAGCACTGGTGGGGAGAGTCTCAAAGGGGTTCAAAAGTCTCACGTTATAAACAAATCTGCTATTTAGTAAACATGAAGGTCTGTGTGTCCAGTCCCTCTGAGCAATCTGATTGGTCAGTTTCGCTTTGATGATGCAATCGAAAAGAGGAAGTGCAAGTGTGAGACACACAAGGAGGAGCAAAAAGGTATCTGGCACATTAAGAGAGTCACCTTCTAAGATGGGAAGTATAAAAACGGACAGGAGGTGAGAAAGGTGCCTTAAAAATAAAAAGAAATAATAACATAAACTAAGAAGTTGAGAAGGTGAACATCGGTGAAGAGACAAGTGTAGCAGCGCTACATAAATTGTGGACTATGACTCCTGGTAGTTCCTGCAGTGAACCTGATCAGACAATTGTAGAGGGTGCAGGGGCTGGTGGGAGCTTTTAAAGGGAAGCTGTGTGGACAACAAGTAAAAAAAAAAAGAATACCAATCATTTGTCTGTCAGGGCCGTGGCCGCTCCACCTGTTTAGATTACCTGTGGTTAATCGCGGATTACTGTTCCTGTTTGGATATATGGTGTGTCTCATACCTACCTGTTCGTGTGAGTTGTGGATTGGAAAGTTTTCATCTGAGAGAGTGCTCATCAATCACCTATTTCTGTACTGCTGCAGGAAACTGGTAGGACAAGCTTTACACTACCTTCAGCGAGCTGTTCACAGGATTTGTGGTCTGTTGCTGTAGTTTCTGGGGGTTGCCATGGAGAAATTATACCAAGATACGGTTAAAAAAAGTCAGAGAAAGGCAAGTAGACATTGGTTTTCAATACAACTGCAAAAACAGGAGAATAAAACAGCAAACGTAGACTATCCATGGCCAGAGAAAAGATTGCCTCACTGAGATTGGGGTCTATTCCCACTTCTGGAGAAGGCCACCTCGAAGACTTCACCGTTTTCACTCTGGAATAGAAGTGGACAGGAAAGTCAGTAGAAATTAACGTGGGTGAACTAAAAGCGTTTCTTGCTTCTCTGGAACAGCGCATTTGGAGACTGTTGGAAAAAGAGAACCAGGAAAAGGACTAATAATGCCCTAAGTGTCAGAGCTGCTTGGACTTTGTGGTTTGTCTGTGTTAGAGGGTTTTTTTCTTTCCAGTTATTTGCGTACTGATTTTGTTGGAATACAGGGGAAGGTGCGTTCACGGATTTTGTTACTGCCATTTAGTTTTCTATAATTTTATAAGATTGGTTTAATACAATTATTTTCGCTTTGTCTGTTTTCCACTGTCATTCTGTTGATATTGTGTAAACTATATTACTTCATCTATCAGTATCGCATGAGGGGTCTGAGGGCATTTTGGAGTTGACTTGTATTCGACTCATATACACCACCAAAATTGGCAACATATAGCGAAATTGTCTGGGAAAGGGAGAAGCATCATAATTATCTTATGAAATATTTTTTTTTACTTGCAATTGTTGTCTAAACAATTGCATTAAGAAATACTAACCAACCCGTGGCATAGCATACGCCGCATAATTATTTATTGATGGGTGAACACTTCCTGAACGACACAGTTGTCCAAATGGGGTGGGTTTGAGGATACAACTGTGAGTGAATGACAAGATGGAACTCTGGAGAGAGCAACATACAATTGTCCGTGACTGAAAACTGGTTTTGGCAGATACAGGCATATCGTTTTGAAAGTTTGTCCCTGTGCCTTATTAATTGTCATCGCAAAGGCCAATCTAACAGGAAATTGTCTGCGTGTAAAAGTAAAAGGCAAATGTGAATCTGATGGGGTCAGGGATATCCGGGGAATAAGGACAGTTTGTGAGGTAGGAGCTGTGATAGTCTTACACTCCAGTACATTGCGGTGAATGCTGGTAACAGTCTGTCTAGTGCCATCACAGAGACGTCTTGCTGGCATGAGGTTTCTGAGAAGTATGATGACTGAACCTATTTTAATTTTGAGTTTATGCGGAGGCATGCCAGTGGGAGTAAGACTGTTAAGAAATTCATCGGGGAATGAAAGTTGATCTGCGGGATCGTCTGTGATGATGGAGTAACGCTGGTGAAAGTTATTTCGTTGGTAGGGATAAGTTTCAGCACTTGTTCATTAAGGTGTAGCGAGTCTTTGTTGGTGACGCTTAATATAGCTCGCGTACTGAGTTGTTCTGGAGTGACAGTTGAGAAGTCGATGTCACCATATAGTTGTTGAACGGGATCAGAAATAAAAGGAAAACAATGTGGAGGTAATAGACGTGGGAGGAGTGTTAGAGTTGGCAGGTGGGGCTCTGTCTTGCGTGTGTGTGTATCCCATGGTCGGGCAACTTGGTGGATTATATATAGAAAAGGAGCCGGAACCGAAAAGAACAATGAAAAGTCAACGTGGCTCAGAGGTGCATGTGGACTGTAGCAGAGACGAAAGCAACTGAGGCGGTGTTTGGTGAGGTGTTGCGTGCTGGCACATGAGCAGGCAGTGTGCATACCTTGAGAGCGAGGGTGGACGCGGGAGGAGTGTTAGAGTTGGCGGGCAGGGCTCTGTCGTACATATCCCATGATGCAGGAGGAGGTTAGAGTTGGCGGGCCGGGCTCTGACGTGCGTATCCCATGGTCTTAGAGTTGGTGGGTGGGGCTCTGTGAGTTGGCAGGCGTGGCTCTGTCGTGCATATCCCATGGTCTCTGTCTTGCGTGCCATGGTCGGCTGCCTTAGTGAATTATATATGATTGTTTGTTTTTTTTAATTTTATTTGTTTTGTTTACAATAGCTTGCGTGATTTCTGGTCTTTTAAGAGTATTAAATGAGTAAATTGCATGCTTGTTAGTTTCTCAGTGTCGGCATTCTTTAAATGCTGCTTGACTCAGCTTGGGATGCCACAGACAACCTGAAGTGAAAATAGAGCTAGCGACTGCAAGTTTAACAGGAGGAGTCTTTGGTTTTACAAGTTTAGTTTTACTATTAAATTTAGATGAAGAAAAATGTATAAAGTTAATATTTTCTAAACCACCTAGGGCTTCTACTTTTTTCAACTGCTGTAAATAACACCAATAACCAAGAATACACAGGCTAACACATTTGCAGACTTTTATCCTATTTAGGAGAATACATAACATTAGCCTCTGAACTTTTAAGTGTAAAGCAGTAATGAAATTTATATTTTGTCCAGTTTGTGTCACCTCAAGGGCAGGAGGCGATGCTTCGTCTTGAAGACTTCAGGGTCCACAAAGAGATGTGCAAGCAGAGTGCACTTCATATTGTGTTGTTCAGGTCTCTCATTTTTATTGTACTGCAATTAGTTTTCGAGACCCCCTCTTGCTAGCCTATAAATACATTTACCAAGAGGTAGCTATTAGTTACCCCCTTCCTTCAGTAAGACAAATGCATGCTTTTCATATGGTATATGATGTGCTGTCCACCTCACTTTGTTCAGCGAGGCTCAAAGGATGGAGCTGCTGGTTTGATCTTCAGGCTCACTGGCACAGATAGAAGAGAAAAACAATAAGATTGCACTCGGTGTTCAGTTGTTCAGGTTTCAAGTCGGTGTTGGATTGAGGTTTCACATAGTAATCCTCTCTTGCTAGCATGAAATATACTGTATCTGTGACCAGTTAACACTTTTCCTTCAAGATAAATCAACTGCTTTAATGTTTGGTTCCTCTTGCTTGTCCACTTTATGTGTGGCAGAACTCCTTAAAACACCAATGCCAAAGTCAGTAACAGGCTCTGTCTTCTGCTGCTGAAGCGCTCCACTAGAATTCTGTGCAAAGTAAAGCAGCAATGGTGTATCTGATCCAATGCACAGCTTAGTCCAGGCAGACGGTGTGGGTTCTGGTGCTTACACTCACTTATAAAGGAAGGAGGTGACATCTGCCATTAGGTTCTATGGTGCATAAGTCTGACCTTTTGTATTATAATTGGTGCACATGCTTGTCCGTGAAGGTTTGCAAGCCAACCAGGCACCTAACAATGTGGGCTCTAGCAAGAGTGTCATTCCATTATGATTATTATTGACATGTCATTTGGAGATGGAGCTGATTGTAGCAGTTCCACACTCCATTTTATTTTATTTTTTAGCTCATTGAGAAAGTCTATTCTGGTTGAGGGTTGGTTGAACCATCACAGATCTGGAAGAAAAATGAAAGCCTCATTTTCCATGCCAAGAACAGAGGTCAATGTTAGTATTCCCTACAGTTGTCCTGTTGAAACAAGGATCTCTTCTCAGACCAAAGCAGGTTTTCCTTCAGAATGTATGTATTTGCATTCTGGTTCATTTGTTGTTCTCACTATCTTGTAAAGTGTCTCTTCTCCTTACTGTTCAACAGAATTCCTGTAGCACTATGCTACCATGTTAGTTAGACCTTTCTAATTAAGCTGAAGTTTGCATTTTATTTTATTAGACCATGTCTCAAGAGTTTCTTCCAGTGTGAAATTTTCTGACTAAGGTTCCTTTTAATCAATTAGTTGGTTTTAAAGACAATTTGGGTTATTCCAAATTCTTTATGTTTCTTAAGCCGGAAAATATTTCAAACCTTGGTTAACCGGTTTTATTCCTTAACATGTCTCTGCCTTCTCACAGGTGAATCGTGTGCACAGGTCCTTGCTGGTCACGGTGGAGTTTCTGCAGTAATGTGCAGGCTCTCGTACAGTGTTGTCTTTTTCTGAAGTCACACTTGTGCACAGAAATGAAAGGCTTAAAGTTAGAGTGGCTGTCTATCTTCAGTACAATTCCTCACACATTTGATTCAAGTTTGGTCCACACTTCTTGCTTTCCTATGCGTCACTGTCCTGTTCTCCCAATTAAAAGCTCAATAACCACTAACCGCAGCAAACCTTGTATGTGGGCATTACTTGGCTTATGAGTTTGACTTTTGGGGGAAACCTCAGATGTGAGTGTTGTAGAATGTCCATTTAGGGCAGGGATCTCAAACTCCAGTCCTGGAGGGCTGCAGGTTTTCATTCTAACCCTTTTCTTAATCAGTAACCTGTTTTTGCTGCTAATTAACTTCTTTTGAATTCATTTTAATTGACTCAGACCCCTCAATTGTTTCTTTTTCCTTAATTAGCAGCCAATCAATAATGAGATACAAAATGAGCCAAAACAGGACCAGCAAACTGTGACCATCATACAATATCTGAAAATAAAAAGGGTGGAGGTCTCAGGAATGTTGATCTGCTCAGGTCCCCAAAACATTTTAACTGTGCTCTTAGAAAAGTAAAGAAAAAAGATGTTAATTAGGAGCAAAAACAGGTCAGTAATTAAGAAAAGGGTTAGAATGAAAACATGCAGCCACTGCGGCCCACCAGGACCGGAGTTTGAGATCCCTGATTTAAGAGTTCAGGTTATCAATGATAAAGATACTATGATAAGTCTTTAGAGTCATAAATATTACCAAATAAAACTGACAGATACTGTAAGTAATTCATTGGTTCTGAACATGTCTTTACGTTGAATATTGAGACAGTAACCCACAATCATAGTGTGATCAAAACACAATTGTGCAATGTAAAAAATGTTTGCTTAAGAAAATGTGTATAATATATTCATGCAAAATAAATCAAAGCCGCAAAATTCAATGAAAGCAAATAATTAAAAGTTTCACGACATATGTTATAATGTTTGCATTTACACCTTATATGAACAAAACAAAAACGTGAGAGAGCCATTAAAAATCATTTATAATATGCTATGCCCCACTATTTGCTTGAAGAATTATTTTTGCTCAATCGGGAGAATCCCAATCCACCTTCTATAACTCTGTGGGAAAATAACATTCAATATTCGAAAAAAAATCAAATCCTATTTATGAGGATTTTTTTTTCGTAATTTGGCATGAACTCATTAACATATGATTACAATTTCATGCACATCAAGACCATTTCTGGATACAAAGTTCTTTTGTGTTTTCTTATTTTTAGTTTAGGACTTCCTTATTTTAATATTTAAGCAGATACTGTATTGGGCAAACCTTTATAACTAAATATTTTTAAAGTTCAGCAACTCACCATATGACCATATAAATGTGAGCTTCAAAGATACCATAAGACCATATAAAAGATGGAATTACAATTCCACCAGTAAAGCAGTTAGGAATGTTAAATTTAAGGCCAAGCCTAAGCTACATCATTTATTGGTCATCACTGGAAAAATGGCACTGTTCAGAAAACCAAAACCACACTTTCCACTTGTTCCACTTGAATAGTCAATGCTGGAAATATTTTTGGCACATCAATTGGCTTGAACTGCTTTATCTTGTACAGGAACAAGAATTAACACCAAGATGTTTTGGTAGAAACCAGCATTGTTTTGTGTAGTTTATAAACCTCCTTTGTCGACTTATCAAGGTTTGTCTCTGATGCCGTGCCTCTCCTTGACTTATCAACCATTAATGTCGTCAGTCCTGCCACTGTATATGGCTTTAGTAGTATGACGATTTCTTAGAGTGGTGGTCTCTAGCAATAAATAACTTATTGTTTTCCTTCATTTGGACAAATAACATTAAACCTCCAAATAGAACTAACGGGTATAGTAGTAGCATGGTATCGCAGTAATGCTGCTTCATAAATATAGCACAAAGTGGGTTAAGTTCCGCACCCAGTTATTGTCTATGTGGACCTCCAAGTTAGGTTAATTGGGGACCCGAAAAATTGTCCATGTTTGTGCTAGTGGGCCCTGCGTTAGACTGCTAGCCTGTCCAGGGTTGTTTCCTGCTTTGTGTCCAGTGGTGTCATAATTAATTTTTATTTAAAACAATCAGCAGCATATAGAATAACCATAAACATGTTATAAGAGAATATATTAAAGAGCAATGCCCATTCTCCTCACCATACCCAAACTGTGTAAAAGATTAAAATGTCTGAGAGACACGACAGGCCACACAAGACAAGAATTTGAAATCAGTTGAAAGCAAAAGAGAGGGACTGCTTTTGAAGATCAAGATTGGGACAAGGACCACCAGCATTTTAGCTCTTGACCAGCTGGACCATGGAGTGCCAATTCTCAATGTTCACACCAGATGACTAATAATCCTTACTGCTGAAAGATCAAGTAAAGCTATTTGAGAGAAGATGTCAGAGAGTAAAATACATTCAGGAGATGTCCAGCCCTTTCAAGGCACTGAATTGGATTAAAGGAGTTCCTGAATACCGTGGTATGTTATTTATAATGTAAAAATGATAAAGCGGACTGGCTAGTTTTTACTTTATCGTATATAAAGTATAGGGAAAGTATTGTAATCGTCCAAAGATTCAATGTTGAGGTTTTGATGACTCTTGACATTTTAGATCTCCCTGAGTCTGAAAATACCATTTTTGAAAATGTCTGTGTGTCTGTGTAAGTAATAACCTGAGTATGCTTTCACTTAGGTCAACCAAATTTTGCATACAAGTATTAGGTACAAATTGTAGATTTGTTTCAACTTTGAGCTATTTCCGCAAACTGGAAGTGGTACTTTACCTTTACTGCAGAGTCCGATTTATTCACGTTTACTTTTATAATTGTTCAATATATTATTAATTTGATTTGAGTTGTTGTTGCTGATGGTTCTTTAATGTACATTCATCCATCCATCCATTTTCTAATCAGCTGAATCCGAACACAGGGTCACGGGGGTCTGCTGGAGCCAATCCCAGCCAACACAGGGCACAAGGCAGGAAACGATCCTGGGCAGGGTGCCAACCCACCGCAGGACACACACAAACACACCCACACACCCAGCACACACTAAGGCCAATTTAGAATCGCCAACCCACCTAACCTGCATGTCTTTGGACTGTGGGAGGAAACCGGAGTACCCGGAGGAAACCCACGCAGACACGGGGAGAACATGCAAACTCCACGCAGGGAGTAATGTACATAATTAAAAATATAATCATTGTTTTCTTGTTTACTCTTCAAATATCCATCCCCATTTCTGAGTATATGAGAAAGTCTAGGGGAGACCACTCCCGATTTTTTTCTACTGATTTCATTTTGGTGTAGCTGCTTTATTATGCTGGCAAAACGATTATTTAGCAACTGTGGTGGAGACTGGAATATGTTCAATAGTTAAGAGTGGGACAAATTTAACATTAATGTCAAGATAGTGTTAATGGTTCTTCACTTCTGTTTATAATTCTCCCTCTTTCTCAGTTTAGGTAGGTGAAAAAAAACCCCATTAAGATAATTTTTCACTTAACCTAATAACATCCATTTAGGTTTTCTTTTTGTAGTGTTTCCACCTCATGATACTTCTGTTTTAGAGCTGGTTTGCTTTCTCTGTGGAGTTTCCTGGTTCACATGGTCCTACACAGAAGGTTAGTTTTCTTCCCACAGTTCCAAATCATGGTATCATTTGACTGACAACTGCAAAATCAGCCATTGTGGGTGTCTAGTAGTTGTGCTTATGAATGAACTGATATCATATAGGGTATGACTTTCTGAGGCTCAGAGTATGACAGCCAAAACTACCATCACAGGGTCTGTAAAAACCAAACACTCACAAAGCAATTCACATAAGTCACAAAACTCTAGAGGAGAGCTTGCATCCCCTCACTGTGCAGAATTTTGTGCCTCAACTAACCAGGACATGCCTATTAAACTGCAAACCAGATACATCGGGGTTCTAGAGCTACAAGCAAACAGAAAAATGACAATGAGGCAAAGAGAAAGTTTGGATACACTGTCACTCGGAAAATGCAAAAATACTTGCCATTCAAAAATATGAGCATACAACTAAGCTTCACAACTTGATTAAACAGCAGCACCTTAGCATAAATTGATTAAATTTCATGAGAATTGTTTCAGTTGAACAGTAAATCATATCCTGAAGGAAATAAACTGGTAAAAATGAAGAAATGGAGACATTAGCTAACCAAATGAGCTCTATGGACAGAAAGGTCTCTTCATTACTGAAACTTGTTACGTTTCTAACTAAGAATACAGTACAGAATGTTATAAGTGGAAGGTATAACCAATATCCAGTCATGAACATTCTCACAGAGTGACTTGTGTTAATCATTAGCATGCCCTGAGAGAAAGCAAGTGGAGCATTTTTAAAGCCCTTTCCTCTGGCCATAAGAGGAAATTTTACCCTTTTTTAAATTTATTTTGCAAACTAAATATATACAGTGCATGCTGTATTGCAGGGGTGTCCAACTCCAACCCTGGAAGACCACTTAGGCTGGAGGTTTTCTTTTCTACCACTTTCTTATTCAGTGACCAATTTCTGCTAAAACCTTTGCCCTAATTTTAATTGACTTGGTATTTAGATAGATAGATAGATAGATAGATAGATAGATAGATAGATAGATAGATAGATAGATAGATAGATAGATACTTTATTAATCTCCAAGGGGAAATTCACATACTCCAGCAGCAGCATACTGATACAAAAAAACAATATTAAATTAAAGAGTGATAACAATGCAGGTATAACAGACAATAACTTTGTATAATGTTAACGTTTACCCCCCGGGTGGAATTGAAGAGTCGCATAGTGTGAGGGAGGAACGATCTCCTCAGTCTGTCAGTGGAGCAGGACAGTGACAGCAGTCTGTCGCTGAAGCTGCTCTTCTGTCTGCAGATGATACTGTTTAGTGGATGCAGTGGATTCTCCATGATTGACAGGAGCCTGCTCAGTGCCCGTCGCTCTGCCACAGATGTCAAACTGTCCAGCTCCATGCCTACAATAGAGCCAGCCTTCCTCACCAGTTTGTCCAGGCGTGAGGCGTCTTTCCTCTTAATGCTGCCTCCCCATCACACCACCGCGTAGAAGAGGGCGCTCGCCACAACCGTCTGATAGAACATCTGCAACATCTTATTGCAGATGTTGAAAGATGCCAGCCTTCTAAAGAAGTATAGTCGGCACTGTCCTTTCTTGCACAGAGCATCAGTATTGGCAGTCTAGTCCAATTTATTATCCAGCTGCACTCCCAGGTATTTATAGGTCTGCACCCTCTGCACACAGTTACCTCTGATGATCATGGGGTCCATGAGGGGCCTGGGCCTCCTAAAATCCACCGCCAGCTCCTTGGTTTTGCTGGTGTTCAGTTGTAGATGGTTTGAGTCGCACCATTTAACAAAGTCCTTGATTAGGTTCCTATACTTCTCCTCCTGCCCACTCCTAATGCAGCCCACGATAGCAGTGTCGTCAGTGAACTTTTGCACGTGGCAGGACTCCGAGTTGTATTGGAAGTCCGATGTATATAGGCTGAACAGGACCGGAGAAAGTACAGTCCCCTGCGGCGCTCCTGTGTTGCTGATCACAATGTCAGACGTGCAGTTCCCAAGACGCACATACTGAGGTCTGTCTTTAAGATAGTCCACGATCCATGCCACCAGGTATGAATCTACTCCCATCTCTGTCAGCTTGTCCCTAAGGAGCAGAGGTTGGATGGTGTTGAAAGCGCTAGAGAAGTCCAGAAACATAATTTTTACAGTACCACTGCCTCTGTCCAAGTGGGAGAGGGATCGGTGTAGCATATAGATGATGACATCCTCCACTCCCACCTTCTCCTGGTATGCGAACTGCAGAGGGTTGAGGGCATGGTGGACCCGTGGCCTCATGTGGTGAAGCAGCAGCCTCTCCATCTTCTTCATCACATGTGACGTCAGAGCGACAGGCCGGAAGTCATTCAGCTCACTAGGACGTGATACCTTTGGGACTGGGGTGATGCAAGATGTTTTCCAAAACCTCGGGACTCTCCCCTGTTCCAGGCTCAGGTTGAAGATGCGCTGTAGAGGACTCCCCAGCTCCGACGCACAGACCTTCAGCAGACGTGGCGATACTCCATCTGGACCCACTGCTTTGCTGGCATGAAGTCTCAGACACCTAATTTGTTTTTTGTTTTTTTTTTAATTAGCATCCAACCAATAATGAAATAGAAAGTGAGACAACACATGAAATCTGAAACTACAGAAAGAAGGGTCAGAACCCAATCATGTTGATCAGTTCAGGTCAGCAAAATATTTTGATGGTGCTCTTAGAAAAGAAAATCAAAAGTTTTGTAAATGTATGGCGTGGGAGAATAAGAGTATCCACTAGCCATGGGATTAATTAATGGGTTTAACTAAAAACATGAACTATCTTCTAATTAAGAAACTGGTTGGAGCTTGAGGCCCCAGCTTAGCTGGTCATCTGTTACCTTACTCCACATCTCAGATTTCTTTGGCTGCCATTTAAAGAAAAAAGAATAATTTCAGAGGAATGAATCTTTAAAAAAACAACAATTCAATTATAAAGAAGGGAAAAAAGTCAAATAAGAGCAGAAATTTGTGTGTGATTATGAAGGTGGTAGGAAGGAAAACCTGTAGCCAAGGTAGCCCTCCAGGATCTCAGTTGGACAAATTGTCATGAAGTTGAGGTCCTCTCAGAGGTTTCTGGGGTCTGAATACACTGCAGTGTTTTTCCCTTCCAAATGACTATTCTTTAAATTGCTTTAAAGTTCTGCTACATGTTTACTGTCTTATACCTTGCATTTTGTGTATGTACTGTGCGTGTATGTATGTATTCACACACACATGTAATGATAGTTGATTAGTTAGGTCTATTAAGGAATACTTACAATATGATTAGTAATGCCTACGGATGGATGTGTGTGAAAGCTGATGCAATATATAGATTGGATGTGGACTAAAGAACCTGTAGTAAAAGTAATAATTCTTTGCATTTATATAGCGCTTTTCTCACTACTCAAAGCGCTCGGCAATTACAGGTTTAAGGGCCTTGCTCAAGGGCCCAACAGAGCAGAGTCCACTATTGGCATTTACGGGATTTGAACCAGCAACTTTCTGATTGCTAATGCAGATCCCTAGTTTTGCCTCAGAGTATTGTCTATTAAAAAGTTATTATCTGTTTCTATCCTGTGTAATGATTAAACTACAGACCTAACAAGATCACCACAACACACACACACACACTTTATATAAAAACCCTGTGCTTTTAACTAATTTGTGTAATGCTTGTGAATGACCATTTAGTCTCTACAGCATACACAGAATTTAATTTTGAGCAGTGCATTCTAAAAGCAGGTCAGTTATATAGTTTTGCCATTTATGCCTTTTTTTTCCCTCTCAGCCGTATCAAGAGTAATGTAGATGGGAGATACCTTGTGGATGGAGTCCCCTTCAGCTGCTGCAATCCCAGCTCCCCAAGACCCTGCATTCAACACCAGATGACCAATAACTCTGCCCACTACAACTACGACTATACAACAGAGGAGCTGAATGTGTACCGACGTGGCTGTCGTGAGGCACTAGTCAGCTACTACATGGGCCTCATGAACACGATTGGGGTTGTGGTGCTACTGTTCTTCTTAATTCAGGTAAAGGAGATATGAAATTTTATAGACTGATAGTTCTAATAAGACAAAGTTGGAGTTTTAGTATGTTGAATGCCTGGTCCTTGAACATTATGCGATGGTTTTCTAGAGCTGTGCTGTTTTTTCATTTTTATTATTGACAAATTTGTGATTTGAAGTGTTCTTGCATATTCGAATGTTCTTCTGAAAAGGAGGTCTAAAATGCATGTGTGATGGGCATGTTAACATCTAAGAAGTTCATAAAAATTACAAGATTACAACAGCCCTAACTGAAATTTTAAAGGTAATAAATCACAAAATGTCTTGATACGTAAACCGAATAGAAACTTAATGCCTCGCCATGCACACAGCACCGTGTAATGACAGTTATTTTCCTTATATTCAGTATGTGCTGCGTTCAACTAAATTCATAAAAATAGCATTCAGGTTGTTTTCAGGGACTGCACATAACGTTTAAAAGGGAACGAGTGAAGCATTAAGACACTAAAAATAAACTAAAATGACATTTTATACACTTCACATTCAGACATTTTCATGTCTAGCTATTATAGCTTTGTGAACCTCATTTTTATGTGAAATGACACAGTATTTTTTTTACAGGTGGGCCTGTTCTCTTTCTAAACTTTCTCATCCTTTTCAAATGATTTAAAAAGCACTAACCTATACTCATCACAATCCAAAAAGTACAGGCAGGCAAGTTGTAAACACCCAACTGTTAACTATCCATATTGCAACATCATATTTAAAGTCTAAGGTAGGCTGGGACGTTTAGTGTAATGGAAAAGGCATGTCTTGAGTTGTAGAGTAGCCAGCACACGTGGATATCTTTTTATAAGGTTGGCTGGTCACTAAGATTTATGCTTGGCAGGTCAGATATTCCATGTTATGTTACACTATCTGGCATCTAAAAATTCTGCACATGCTATAATGATCCTTTGGTCTACTCAGTCAAACAAATTTCTTTGTATTATTAAACCTACACCTGTTTTTTAGTTAACTGAATATTTCAACGTGTTTTCCAAATGTGTAATGCAGCAGTACTATCAGTTGTTATCAGTGATTAAAAAAACTGATGCAAGAACACAAAATGGTAAAATGTAAATTGCATTCAAAATTTAAAAAATAATGATTTTTTCAATTATTCTTTATTGTGTTAAATTGAATGCAAAAAATCTGCTCTCTCTGTTAAGGAACCATCAATTTAATAATAATTTTGTAACATTAAAATATTTAAAGGAGTATTTCGATTTGTTCAATTAGATTATTTAACCTACTCATGAAGTGCATTTATAGCAGTTTTTACTCCTTTATATCTGTTAGTGCTTAAAAAAAAGGGGAAAACAATGGGACTGTAGCCTTAAAATATTTAATGTTTCTTTAAGAGAGGAGTGCAGGGTATTTCTTTTTATGTTATTAAACTGTGTTATCTACTTATGGGGTCTGTTTAACCACATTTTTAGTTTTTTATATCCAAAAAAAAAAGTTAAACAGCAAACACGTTTACGTTACTGCATTATCTTGCTCATTGATGTTATTTTATGCTGCTTATTAATTCTACCGTGGATTAGCATTTTACTTTAGAACTGTTGTAATTATAATCCATGGTCATGAGTACTGCATGACACATTGTGACATTCAGAACATTAAATAGTACTTCTTAAGTTCTATTCAACAAATAATCTCTTTAACCTCAGTACTCTCTTGAGTATGTACGCATTCTCAAAAGTTGTGACAACAAAGAGCACAAACATCTAACTAGACTAGCAGTAAGATAGTAGCACTGATAGAATAATTGAGCCATATTATCATTTTAGACATAGTCTTGACAACCTCAACATACTGTTATGTATGCCAGCATGCAGAAAAGAAAACAAAGTTTTATTGTACTGAGGCATGCTGGAGATGTTAATCAACCTAACCTGCGTGTCTTTGGGGTGGAAGAGGAAACTGGAATTTCTCCAGAAGGTAAGATCTTTGTCCACATGGAGCAGTGGCTTCTTCCTTGCTAAGCAGCCTTTCAGGTTATGTCGTTGTCTTTTTATTGTGGATAGAGAAAGTTGTCTACCTGTTTTCTCCAGCATCTTCACAAGGTCCTTTGCTGTTGTTCTGGGATTGATTTGCACTTTTCATGCCAAAAGTACATTCTTCTCTAGCAGACAGAATGCGTCTCCTTCCTGAACGGTATGATGGCTGTGTGATCCCATGGTGTTTATACTTGCGTATTATTGTTTGTACAGATGAACATGGAACATTCAGACATTTGGATGACCCAGATTTGTGGAGGTCCACAATTTTTTTTCGGAGGTCTTTCTTTATTTCTTTTGATTTTCCCAATATGTCAAGCAAAGAGGCATCCACATGTTGACTCCAATTAGGCTAACTGGCTAACAGAAAGTAACTCTCTAATTCACTAAAGGTTTGACATCATTTTCTGGAATTTTCCAAAATGTTTAAAGCCACAGTTAACAAAGTGTATGTAAACATGTGACCCCCTGGATTTGTGATATAATCAATAAAAAGTCAAATACTCTTTTGGTGAACATTGTTGGAAAAAAATGCTTTTACCCAACACAAAGTAGATGTCTTAAAGGATATGCTAAATTTATAGTTTGTTATGTGACACATGTGCGTTTAGGAGACAGTCAAAAAGCATAAAGGTGAGTGAAACATCGCAAGACAAAGGGTTGTCATGTGGTACTTACCCGAATCTCTTAATCTCCCAACAGGAAAACCGAAGAAAAATAAGTCCTTCCATTTCCGGGTTCCAAAATGGCCGCCAAGACGTCACTTCTGGCGCCAGCCATGACATCACTTCCTGTTCCATTCAAAACGACATTGCTTCTGGCTCCTGAATTCGATGTCATTTCCTGCCAACCACTTCCTGTTTTAATTCCCATACTGTATATAAACGCCATTTGTTTCATGTACTTTGTCAATTGCTACCATTACAGTACTTTTGATCATTTCAACCGTTTTTTGTGCTTTATTTTTGTCCGCTGGACAATATATGGGGACGGTCCCCAAAACTTCATTTTTGTGGAGCTTCTTTTTTCTTTAATTTCCACAGTTAGTATAAAATTTGTGAATGGGTTATAAAGTGAGTTTTAAAGAATTCACCCTAAGTGTATGGAAACTTCTAACTGTAACTGAGAAGTTCAAAGTATTTTGCATAAAGTACTGCTAAATTCTAAAAACCTCTAAGGCCAGCATGTACAAATGGACAATCTAAATGTTGACCACTCTAAGCAAAGGAATCCAGCAAAGTACTTTATCTAGGCATATAATCTCTTCCATCAGTGATACTTAAAGTATCTATATTTATGGACCCCTTGTAGAAATAATTGTGTGTGTGTGTGTTATATGCATCACACACAATAGCCAAAGTGGTGTGAGGCCTCCAAAATATCAAACCAGGCAGGAATTCAAACTAACCTGCCCAGAAAAGGTTCACTCCTAGCCGCCCATGTGGCTACTCAACTAGCTGGCTTTGGCCTAAACTCGCCCAAATGGGTTTTGTTTTGAAAAGATCAAAAATATACAAGCAAACTGCAAAAATGTAATTCAAATGTCCCAGAAAGGGAGGGGGATTACTGGCTTGTGATGCAAGAGGTGGTCCCACCTCTTGAGGTTCTAGCCCCAAAATATAGGAAGCATAGACATTTAAAAAAACAGTGCATGAATTATTCTAAATGTAATAAAAATAGTAATACATGAAACATAATGACTAAATGATAAATGAACAGAACAATATTAACAGAAATAAAAAAATAAATGATTCAAACTGAAAATAAATGAAAAAGATAAGGAAAAGGAACATAAACAAAAGTCCAGGGAAGAACACTGGCTAAAACATAACATTGCGGCCCTTTTTACATGAAATGATTTTGTAGGGTGGGGTATTGGCGCTTAGTGTTATCAATTAGCCATCACAACCAGTAAACCTTTTTTGCACAAGACTCTTCTCAATCAGTCATGGAATGGTTGCTCTTGGTTGTACAAATGTAATAATTTCTGAACTAAGAAGTTTTGATTATATTATTTTGCTATATTTGTCATACAATTAGAAATGTTAACTGATGGGTCAACATATATAATACTGTAGCTACAATTTTTATTTGGATCCTGCAAATAGAAATGTATTCGTTAAAGTGAAATTTCTAACCATCTTAACAATGGAAAGAAAATGACATCATATAAATGCTGATTAAAGTATGTAGGATAATGGTTATAATTGGAGAAATTTTCAAATTGAAAGAGTAATTTTTTTTAATCATTTAAGGAATCTATGCATTTTAATTGAATTGAAGTAATTCTTTTCTGGACTCCCATTGATTTTATTTTTAGTCACATATGACCAGCAAAATCTTAGTACAAGAAAAAAAAAAAAATTTTTTTAGTGCATTTTTTAATAAAATTGTGTCACTTATAATATATATATATATATATATATATATATATATATATATATATAGCCACCCTAATGCCACACAGTCCTTGGCATGTTACGAAAACCTTGACTTGGGTGGGAAGGTGATTTGACAGAAATGACATTAGTGACAGAGCAGAATCAAACCTACGATCTTAAAGTGAAACGTAACATTCATTCCTGTTCATTTCTCATTTCAGAAAATCCTAACCACAGTGAAACCTTACATATGTGAAGTACTGGAAATGTGCATTTGTCTGTTGGAGAATCGAACCTTCAATCTTTATTAGAAAAACCCAACTTTTACCCACTGAGCCAATATCGCCAAATCACTGAGAAGAGTATTTCGGCAAATTTATATATAAATGATGAAAAACTGGTAAAATAAAAAAAAATAAAAAATGAATAGTTTGTGAACGTTGGTCTCGAACCTTCAACCATTTCATTGAACATCCAACACGCTAACTATTTGAAAAATGCTTCTTAACTATCATAAAGTATCTATCTATCTATCTATCTATCTATCTATCTATCTATCTATCTATCTATTGAAGTAACTTGACAAAACTTCAATATCAATTAATCAAAATGATTTTTTTTTAAATTAATTTGTCTATATTGGTCTTGAATTGCTGACCGTTTGATTGAAAGTCCAACACTCTAATCACACTAATTTTTCATATATCATATATACTTGCGTATAAGTTGGGTCTTTAAACCCGAAATATCAATCATAAAATCAGACCCCGACTTATACACCCGTTCAAAAATGCAACACTTAATTTTTTTTTTTTTTTTTACATCTTCTTGCCTCCTCCAATCTCATAACAGTTTCTCAGACACATCAAATTTTGTTGCCAATTTCTTTCACCACTTCAACGACTTTTAATTTAAAACCTGCTTCACATTTTCTTCTGATCGAATGCTCCATCGTAGATAAGGGATGCTCTTACAATAAAGGTGTATGAGGGTGTGAGATACAAAAAACACAAAACAGTGCAAACGTCACTTCGGAATAGTTTGGGTATTACCGTGTGGTCACGTGGCACAAAATATAGAGAAAAACAAAGGCAGTGTGCTCTGTGGTTACTCTCTATAGTGGGCATTAGCATAGCATAATCTCTTGGACCAATAGCGTGAGTTTTCTGTGTTCGACTTATACGACCAACATTATAAAATACTGGAAATTATACGGTAAAATCAAGCCCCGACGTATCCATGGGAAAACTTAAACGCGAGTATATATGGTATCTGTGTGTTGGCTAAAAGCACTGTACAGTATATATGTGTATTTCCTAAAAGTATTATATAATGAAATAAAAAATTTCAATTTGATGTAATTAACATACAGATCCTTGGTCAAAACTGATGAAATATTGCATTGTCTCCAGAGATCAGCATGCGTGCAAGGTGTAAAGGAAATCAGTTTTGTAAATGTGGGTAAAAAATGATTGTGAAATTTGAACCTGATAAACAGAGAGGGAAAGTTTAATTAAATTGTGTAATAATAGTAATAATAATAATAAAAATTTGTTTAACATGTTGAAAAATTGATAGAAAATAATATGTAGAAGTTCTAGGTTTTTGACGAACCCCTGGAAATGTGGGACTATTGGTGGTTTTTAAGTATCTACTAACTATACAATCAAAGTAAGAATGGTATTAAAATATTTAATACACTAAAAAGAATGCATTGGAAATGCATTTAAAAATTAAAAACAAAGAACAGTAAAACCAGGAAATTAAGTATAAATGATAACTAAAGAGCTGAATATGAAAGCACACAACCTTGGGTATTGAACCCACTGCTTTTTCTAACCCTGACTAGTTCATGCTCATTGTTGAAGTTCCAGCCATCCACTCGTACACTGAATACACTTATTACTTTTTGGAAATCCTGGCAGCACTGGCTACAAGATAGTAACTGTATATAAAATAAAGACTGGACGCTGATTCGAGTAGAAAACATTTAAAGCAGCAAACTACACTGCACAGCAATAGCCAGTGAAGGTAAAACATCTTCCAATATAATAAAACTGAATTGCAACTTGGGATGCACTTGGGAGGCTGGTCAGCAGTCCTAATCTGTTTCTCATGTCACCAGGTTTGTAGCTGCATAAACAATGTGAGTTTCTGATTCATGCCAGTTCTAGTCTCCTGGTTGGTGGTCGATATTTCTGGATTGTTCACAAGCCAATTCTCTCTAGCTGAAGGTTTTTATGTTGTGTTGTTCTTCTTTCAGATGGGTGTACTTGTCAGCCTTCGTTATCTTCAGACAGCCATGGATGGTGTCGTTGGCCAAGAGAACACTGAGTGTGAGACCGAGGGTTATATTTTGGAGAAAGGGGTGAAGGAAACAATTAAACTTACAATCCAGAAAATTGCCAAGATCTTTCAACCCAATCAAGTGCAAAATGAGCAAGCAGAAAGTGCACCAGGAACTGCTGGGTAGGCTTCTGTAAACTAAATTATCCTCATTCAGACTTCAATTTCCATGTAAACCTTCATTCCATGTCAACAAACCCTAGATGATGGAACAGACTCTGTCTACTGAAGATGGACTCTGTTGACTAACAATGATCAAATTGTTTATCCATCTGTTTCTGATTTAGCCTCAAAAACTATCATATAAAACAAACGTAGCACAAAGACAAAAAGGAAAAAAAAAAAACCCCTTCCTTCATCCTTACCCTTCACTTTCATCCAAACCTGGGAATTACTAACTGTAGGCCCTTCTGCATTTTACAAGTTGACAAAAGAAAAGAATATTTCCTCTCTTTTGTTTTCTGCTTTCTGTCTTCCTGCTTCTGTAAATAAATCCTCAGCCATCACAGTCTTGTTTTAGTTTGTATAACCTTTTCCAAGAATGTAAATCATATTCAATTGCAGAGTAGTGGCTTAGAAGTTAATAAACGTGTAAGTATATAATCAATGTATTTCTTTTTATTTTAACTCCAGAGTTAACATTCTTGTGCTCTGAGATTACCTGCTTTATTGCACCCACTTCATCCATCCATGTTTTGTTTCTTTTTCTATCCCAAGGTGTTTTACTAATAGAAAGCTATAATATAGACTTTTGTTTGTTAACAGGTAGATTGGCTAACTTACTGAAGATCTCATAGCAGAATGGGTTTTCATATGGCATTCCAAAGACGTAAAAGAAAAGTTACTTGGCAACTCTAAACTGGCCTTATTTTTGTGGGTGTATGACAGTGAGCCCTGCAATAGACTGGCACCCCATCCCATTTTGTATCCAATTATCATTGTAAAGGTATAGGCTCCTCACAACTCTGAAGAAGATAAGTGAGTTAGAAAAATGATAGATCAACAGATCAACATCCCAGGCACAGGGGATGCACAAACCAATGTGTTTCTTCATGCCGGTCCCAAGCCCGGATAAATGGGGAGGGTTATGTCAGGAAGGGCATCCAGTGTAAAATTTTGCCAAATCAATATGCGGACAACAATACAAATTTCCATACCAGATCGGTCGCGCTCCGGGTTAAAAACGACCACCACCAGTACTGTTAGCCAACAGGGTGCTGGCGGAAATTGGGCTACTGTTGGCCAAAGAAGAAGAAGGAGAAGAGAAGGGGGGAGACGTGTCCGGAGGCAGAAGGAGAGGAGGAAGGTAAAGGGAGTGGAACTGAGGGTAGGAACTTTGAATGTTGGCAGTATGACTGGTAAGGGGAGAGAGTTAGCAGATATGATGGAGAGAAGGAAGGTTGATATATTGTGCATGCAAGAGACTAAATGGAAGGGGAGTAAGACCAGGTGGATCGGAGGTGGATTCAAATTGTTCTATCATGGTGTAGATAGGAGGAGAAATGGGGTAGGAGTTCTTCTGAAGGAACAGTATGTCAAGAGTGTTCTGGAGGAGAAAAGAGTGTCAGACAGAGTAATGATTATGAAGCTGGAAATTGGAGGTGTGATGATGAATGTTGTTAGTGCATATGCCCCGCAAGTTGGGTGTGCAATGGGTGAGAAAGAAGATTTTTGGAGTGAGTTGGATGAAGTGATGAACAGTGTACCCAAGGGACAGAAAGTGGTTATTGGAGCAGATTTCACTGGACATGTTGGTGAAGGGAACAGTGGAGTCGAGGAGGTGATGGGTAGGTATGGTGTCAAGGAGAGGAATGAAGAAGGTCAGAGGATAGTAGATTTTGCCAAAAGGATGGACATGGCTGTGGTGAATACATATTTTAAGAAGAGGGAGGAACATCGGGTGATGTACAAGAGTGGAGGAAGATGCACACAGGTAGATTACATCCTATGCAGAAGAGTTAACCTGAAGGAGATTGAAGACTGCAAAGTAATGGAAGGGGAAAGTGTAGTTAAGCAGCATAGGATGGTGGTAGACAATAGTACAAGGAGATAAGGCGCAAGGTGAAGAGGGAGGTGGCAAAGGCTAAAGAAAATGCATATGATGAGTTGTATGAGAGGTTGGACACTAAGGAGGGAGAAAAGGACCTGTACTGTTTGGCTAGACAGAGGGACCGAGCTGGGAAAGATGTGCAGCAGGTTAGGGTGATAAAGGATAAAGATATAAACATACTCACAAGTGAGGAGAGTTTGTTGAGCAGATGAAAAGAGTACTTTGAGAGGCTTATGATTGAAGAGAACAAGAGAGAGAAGAGATTGGATGATGTGGAGATAGTGAATCAGGAAGGGCAACAGATTAACAAGGAGGAAGTAAGGACAACTATGAAGAGGATGAAGAATGGAAAAGCCGTTGGTCCAGATGACATACCTGTGGAAGCATGGAGGTGTTTAGGAGAGATGGCAGTGGAGTTTTTAACCAGATTGTTTAATGGAATCTTGGAAAATGAGACGATGCCTGAGGAGTGGAGAAGAAGTGTACTGGTGCCGATATTTAAGAATAAGGGGGATGTGCAGGACTGTAGTAACTACTGGGGAATAAAACTGATGAGCCACAGCATGAAGTTATGAGAAAGAGTAGTGGAAGCTAGGTTAAGAAGTGAGGTGATGATTAGTGAGCAGCAGTATGGTTTCATGCCAAGAAAGAGCACCACAGATGCGATGTTTGTTCTGAGGGTGTTGATGGAGAAGTACAGAGAAGGCCAGAAGGAGTTGCATTGTGTCTTTGTAGACCTGGAGAAAGCATATAACAGGGTGCCTCGAGAGGAGCTGTGGTATTGTATGAGGAAGTTGGGATTGGCAGAGAAGTATGTAAGAGTTGTACAGGATATGTACGAGGGAAGTGTGACTGTGGTGAGGTCTGCAGTAGGAGTGACGGATGCATTCAAGGTGGAGGTGGGATTACATCAGGGATCGGCTCTGAGCCCTTTCTTATTTGCAATGGTGATGGACAGGTTGACAGATGAGATTAGACAGGAGTCCCCGTGGACTATGATGTTTGCTGATGACATTGTGATCTGTAGCGATAGTAGAGAACAGGTTGAGGAGACCCTGGAGAGGTGGAGATATGCTCTAGAGAGGAAAGGAATGAAGGTTAGTAGGAACAAGACAGAATACATGTGTGTAAATGAGAGGGAGGTCAGTGGAATGGTGAGGATGCAAGGAGTAGAGTTGGCGAAGGTGGATGAGTTTAAATACTTGGGATCAACAGTACAGAGTAATGGGGATTGTAGAAGAGAGGTGAAAAAGAGAGTGCAGGCAGGGTGGAATGGGTGGAGAAGAGTGTCAGGAGTGATTTGTGACAGACAGATATCAGCAAGAGTGAAAGGGAAGGTGTACAGGACGGTAGTGAGACCAGCTATGTTATATGGGTTGGAGACGGTGGCACTGACCAGAAAGCAGGAGACAGAACTGGAGGTGGCAGAGTTAAAGATGCTAAGATTTGCATTGGGTGTGTCAAGGAAGAGCAGGATTAGAAATGAGTACATTAGAGGGTCAGCTCAAGTTGGACGGTGTGGAGACAAAGTCAGAGAGGTGAGATTGTGTTGGTTTGGACATGTGCAGAGGAGAGATGCTGACAATATTGGGAGAAGGATGCTAAGGATAGAGCTGCCAGGAAAGAGGAAAAGAGGAAGGCCCAAGAGAAGGTTTATGGATGTGGTGAGAGAGGACATGCAGGTGATGGGTATAACAGAACAAGATGCAGAGAACAGAAAGATATGGAAGAAGATGATCCGCTGTGGCAACTCCTAACGGGAACAGCCGAAAGAAGAAGAAGAAGAACGACAGAAGAATATAGGCTAAATTATCAAAGCCTCATTGGTGGTTTTGTTTTGTTTGTCTCATCCAATTTTATGTCCACTTTTTTTAATATGCTGCCGTCAGTTGAGTGATCTGCTCTAAATGTTCATTCATACATACCTATGTCCAGTTTGTAAGTGAAAGAAAAATGCATGAAGTTCACATCATGAATTGTTCAGCATTTTGGCCTGCATCAGGCAGTTCAAAGAGAACAAGTACCACAAGACTTCCATCCATGTCTAATCAAGACGTGCCGCCCAATTCTCTTCAACAAATTAGGCGGCTGAATTGCTTGTATGCCTTTCTTAAATGCCTGATTTAATGGTGTTTATGATTTTATTATTTTCAGGTACTGTGATGCATTGTAATTTTCGTGATAACAAAGGAAACTGTGCTTTGCACACATTAACATATCATATGTCACAAAACACATAACTTAAATTTTTATCATGGTTTGCTTAATTCAACTTCAAGTATGCCTTGTAAGATAAAATCACTGCAAAACTGCTACAATTATATTATTACATAATTAAAGTTTTTATTCTTTTGGCAGCCTGTGATTCTGGGTTGGGGGAGTGCGATTGAATGTTCTCTGTATGAAATAATGGAAATGTTTGACTCGATATACAAATGCTTGGCTTATAAACTGTTCATCAGGAAAAAATTAGGTTTGTATAGTAGCAGCTAAGTGTACTCCTACTATTTGATCACAAGCAAAAATATGTCATCTGAAGGTTCCACACAAAGCAAATAAGTTTGCGGTCCTGTTTGGAATTGATTGTTACAAGACACATAAAGTGTGTGAGGATCATTGTGATTGAACAAAGACTGAGAGATGGTATTCTTAGAGAAAATCAAAGGCCGGGAGAAAAATGTGTCAACAAAGCAACCAGGAATCAAAGTAGAATCCGGATAATATATTGGGAAAACGTATATATCTTGTTTATTTCTTTACGTTTTCCCATACAGTTGAACCATTTCTAATCAGTTATAAAACTGTAAGCCTACCCATTTACAAACTGCAAATGGGTCTTTCAGTCCATGCTAGCAATGTGTCTATTCCAAACTGACTCATTTAACACACTGTATTGCAGATATAGCTAAGAAAGTTCTGTCTCATATTAACTTACAGGGGGTAAAAGGTTATACCATAATCTATAGCTATGAAAGAAAATTATATTCTATTCAAATTACGCAAACACTAATACGAGTTTGATTTAAACTTTGTAAGACTGGATCTTACAGTTTTCATTGTCACTGCCATATCGTTTTGATGAGAGCGATCCCGTTGCTTCCTTGTGACTGTGTGTAAGGGGCAGTGACTATTTTAGTGAGTGGTGCCCATGCTTCATTATTCTACCTTTGGATTTAAGTTTCTCTCAAAAAAACTAAAATTCTAATGTACTTAGGGGAAAGATTTAATGTTAATATGAGGAACACCTTGGTTATCAACTTACCTTTTGGTTTAGACTTTGATTTTGCCCTTTTATTTGATGATCAGTCTTGCCTTTTACTGGTTTTGACCCATGTCTGTTAGTTGACTAACCACTGCCTCATCTCTCCTATTCTCTTTACATTTACAAAATACCTCTCACAGACTTCAGACTCAAAGCACCGTGTTCATAACAGTGACTCAGTAATGCACATTGCATACCAGATAGTACAAAAATAAATAGCTCTAGCAAGCAAGAGTTGGCTTATGAGTTTTCAGCCTTGATGTAAATAAAATAAAATGCAATTTAAGCGTATGAGTGATACACATACATACTATCGAATTGTCAGAGAACGAAGCTCATTTATAATAAAGTCAGCATAAGATGTGCTATGGTGCTTGTCCAAGTTCAAGTACCTGTCTTCTACAGTGCTGTGGAAGCCATTGTGCAACTTCATATACAGAGTAGTTATCTGTCATCGATATGGTGCATACTGCAGAGCACCAAGTTATTATATGCAAGTGGAGAGTTACATGTAATGTGTAGCTGTGACACCCCATGTAGGGGGAATTAGGAACACCAGCCTACACTCTAGGTGTCTAGTATGTGGGACCGAGCGTGACCAGGATGATAGTGTAAGACAGGGAGACACGAACACAATCTCTCTGCGTGTCTCTAGAGTGTAAGTTGGGTTATGCAAAAAATGACAAATTCCAAATGCAAAAAGTTGTACATGGCAAATCATGTGAATTATCATTATTATATTATCATTAAATATTGCCAGTATGTCACAAAATGGTGTAGGAACTGCAATACATACAGTAAAATAAGCTAAAAGCTGGAGAAAAGAAATGCCACTTTAGTAGAGTCATTGGAGTTAGCATTGAGTCATGAAAGGAGTCGCTGCAGAGGCAGCATGGATAGGCAACCCTTACCAGCAAGCACTTGGTGCTTCTCTAGAGTGCAGGGCCACAGGGAAGTCACCTTAAGGATTTCGTCTTGGATCAGCTTATGGATTGGGGGAAAGTGAGGTAGATGAGTGTGTATGGAGTCGCATAGAATAAGCAATAGGAGAATGGAGTGACAGGAGTGGTGCTGGAAGTTGGCCAAGGAAGGAGATATATTCCATTACATCATCTAACCATATTCCACCTGTGCTAAATCTAACTCAGATAATGAAGTAATCTTACAATAAAAAGTCCTCGAAGGCATCTACTTTGTTAATGGAAGCACTAATTGTGTCAAGAAGTATTGCATATAATGGCAATTTATTTAAAGGAGTGTTGTTCAAACATGTCAACAGTATAAAAAGTTATTTAAATACAAAACTGGCAGGAAAGAAGAAAACAAAAGGACAAGTTAAATGGATGGCATGAATGGAATTGGGAGAAACAATGTTCCTGAAAGACAATGTCTGAATATCTGAAAAAGTGCACACATGTGGCGGAACACCCTTTAAACACTCTTTCGACTGCATTTTTTGATGAGCTGTGCAACGGTTCAGATATGTATGTAGAAAGTCTACAGAGATGGCCCGATGATTTTGGAGCAGTTACATATGCACTAAAGTTGGGTTAAAGGGGGTTTTAACGGGGATTTGGGAGGTGGCGTGAACAGTTTGGCATTAGTTAAGCTGAGGTGAATAAAATTCAAACTTCAGACTATACTGGGATGAATCCTGAGAACAACAGATAATCATATGTTAAGCTAGATGGCACACTAAATCCAATTTATTGCTAGGGGCCAAAAGGCATCATGCTCCCTGTAGTTTGAGGACTGGCCCCATGAACTTCTGCAGCATATAGTGAACACCAAAACCTTCTTGTAACAGAAGTAATATGAATCCAAATGAACAGACTGCAACAATGGGTGATACAGCTCAGATCTGAAACAGGCAGGCACAAAACAGATATGAATGTAGATACAAGAACAGAAGCTGAACTCTAGGGACAAACAAGGAGTCAAGGGTATAAGAGATCTTTGTATGGATGCTGTCAGAGATGAGAATTGAGGATACAGATCTGAGAAATCATAAATGGCTAACTGATCCGAAATGGCTTGGTTGCAGACCAGGTGCACACAGGAGTCAGCCTGATGTTGCACACAGAAGAGAGTCATTGAAGCTTGGAAGCTGCCCCATCCACATGCTTTATGGCTCACTGAGAAGGGCTGCATCTTTGAAATCTGAAGGACTGTGAACTGCGACATCAGTGAGACAGGCTTCAAGCCTGAGTAAAGTGCAAATGCAGAGGAACCTTTTAAATCGGGCCTCAAAAATGTCATGTGGCCAACAGACAGAAGAAGCTGTTGCCTAGCAACCAAGTCAAAAGCTAGCAAAAAGATAAGGCAAAGAACTGTCACGTGCAAAAATATGACATTTTTAAGTATAATTCTACTTTCAAGTGCATCATGAAAGGTACTTGATTTTCAAGGAGCCTGAAGTGGCATCAGTATGAAAGAATAGTGTTTGGCTCATGAGGCTGTAACTGAGATTAGATGCCATGCCACGGAATGTGCAGCTGGGGTACAAATTCTAGGCCTTTCTATTGTTGGAAACAATAACTACTGATGCTTTGCACCAGTAGGGCCCACAAGCCAGATATCTGCTTCTTACTTGATTCATTCCTCAGTGTCTTTACAGAATGTCGTTAAGAAGCTAAATATACTGATATGTCTATAATCCACAACATTGGCAATGCTATAATTACTTTAAATCTAGTACAACGATACAAAACTTTCCAATTGTATCACAATATTAATTGCTTTCAGTTGGCTAACACTTCACTTAAAATGGTTATCACTTTGCTTTCATGTTAATTTTGCTCAAATCCTAAATGTTGTGTGGTGCTATGGAACAAATGCAACAGCTGCTCCTTTATATGGGCCAATCCCTGCTGAGGCCAGTTATGCTAGGCCAGCATCTGAGGTATTAAATGGACTTTTATAATGAGAGACGTAAAGGTGCTGGCAAAGCCAATGAAATCACCATCTAATCCTTTGAGCTCCTTCTACCCAGCTGACTCAGGCCTGCATGGTCATTCGCATTGCACACCAAATAAAATGCATGCACCGTATTGTCTTCTGCTGTACATCCATTTATGAAAGAGTTCTAGCTTGGCACTTTAAGTGCAGTGTGAATGATTGTAGGGAACAATCACATACTCATGAGATACGTATTCATTTTGAGGATAGGTTTCCAACATAAGTGTTTAAGTATGTCTGACTTTTAAGTTACTTGGTCAAGTATGTTAATAAATGTAAATGTGAGAAATTATTTAGAATGAAAATGAGTGCCACATAGAAATTTCCAGGCCTCATTTTAGTTTACAGATACTTACATAATCACAGGAGAAATGGTCTTTATTAGCCCCATCATGGAGTATCCCCTGCTTTCCAATTAATTCTAAACCTTAGAGTGTTCTCTGAAGTGCCTTGACTGGCAAATCTCAATCAGATTTGTCTTCTCCAACGTGCTGCTGCCTTTTGTGGCTCTTCTTGTACCAGATATAAAAAGACTGTAAACCCCCTTGGGTTTAATTGGGCCACAATCGTTCAACCCTGGATACCAACTATACAGCAATTAAAAAGCCAAGCAAGGTCCTTTTAATCCTACAACTTCTTTGTTCTGCTTGCACTACATCTCTGGTCCAGAGCAGTGAAATTCAAAACAAGGCAAATCTTTTAAAAACAAAGAGCCAAACAAACCTTATAATGCACACTTGGCATCTGCATGACAACATCAAGAGTGACCTGTCATTGAATGTGACATCTGTTATACTATGTTTTGTTATTTAAGTTTAATGCCACTGTTCTCTGTGCCCACTGTTATGGACTCATTCATACAGGCCGACCAAGTATGGTACACAGGGGCACAGCATCAGCATTTAGAATTGCCAAACCAAGCCCAGGACAAAAGAGCCAAAGACAACTGGAGAATTGAATAGTCAGCCTAAAGACACACTAGTATATTTCTGTCTTCTGTCAGTACACTATCCTCTTTCCTTGTTGGGAGAATGAGAACTGTATGTAGGCATTGTGCTATTCCTGTATTTCTGAAGGTGGGGTTTGAGTCCTTTCCTGTCCTTGTTTGGATCCATAGAAGGAGCCTGCACATGGAGCGACCAGAATATAAGGGTGGACCTACGGCCAACACTTTGAAGGTCCGGGCGGAAGATTATGTCTTCCGTCCGAGGCCGGGCGGCGGAAGATTATGTCTTCCGTCCGGTTAAAATCTTTTCAACGTGGTGACGAAAGATGGCAGACTGCGTAGGTCAAGATACCCACATGCTTGATATGTCTGTCATAAGCTTCCTGTTTGTAATACCGTGTGAACCCGTCAATAAAGAGCTAAATTATCCTTTTTACTTCTCGTGTAATCTTGTAACCATCTTATTGCATGCTGGAGGGGGATAATACCTTTTTATTATTTAAAGTCAGGTTAATTAAAATGCCGCAATTGAAAAGAACACATTTCCAGAGAGCTAATGCCTCTTAAGGAAACAACATCACCATGTCGTCTTTGAGACATTCGTAGTTCGGCATGGGTTCCACACAATGCAGGAACTAACTACGTTGAGAAATTTACCTTTGTTTTGAGAAGCATAAGAATAAGTTCCTCCTTAGCCAGTTCTGGTACAAGTGAAAAAGCTGCACATATCTCTCCTGTATTATAGCCAACAGGACCAGGTTTAGTGTGTTCATTTACTTCATTCTCCTACATTTTCTTTGCAGGCGCCACCATTTTATAATTGTTTGACAAGGTCACCACACATGACATCATCATGCAGTCACTATTGAAGATGGCAAGTTTCCAAGCTTTTGAATAAATGCAGACCTCCTCGCGATTCCTACTTTGATTCATTAGTGTTCTGGCTAAGGCTTTCTGATCTGAGTAGGACAATTTGCAATGAACTTTTGACTAATAATGTTTTGTATTTCGTTTTGGTGTTCTTTATTGCCATTTTAACATTTTCTCAGTATTCCTGCTAATGTAAGATTTTGCATGTTCTCAAATAGCTGTTTCATCTCCTGGTCTATTTTCTATTACTTTATCTTGATAGCACCAAGGTATTTCCTAGCACCTTGCACTTTTAAATTTACTCCTTTTTAGTCACATTTGAATTTTTTTTTGAACGTGACAGCACAGCAATTGTATTTTCCATTAGTTTATGAATTTGATTTTAAAATCCAAAGTGCTATTCAGTCCTTTGTATGGCTCACGGTTACCATCTAGCTCTACCACGAGATTATCAAAAATAATAGTAAAAACTTTAACGTCAAGCACTAACATTTCCTGACAACTTGGCATTTGTTTTAACAAACTTGTCTTGTGGAGTAAGGCTCAAACAAAGGGAACCTGTTTCAGTATAAGAACCCTCCCTGAACAGTCACAACAGCAGAAGCAGCTCTTGTTTGTCTCAGGTGGTTAAAAAGTCACTTGTGTTGCTTTGCAGTGCAGAGCCAGATTGAAGTGTTGGCTGCAGAAAATGAACCCCCATGTCTTTCATATTTTTGTTTTCTTAATGCCTACTGACATGTATTCATCCAATTTTTATTTTTAAAAACCTCAGGTAATGTATTAGCAAAAGTGCTGATTTTAGAGGAGGGCATCTATGGGACAATGATTATAAAAAAGACATCCATCCATCCATTTTCCAACCCGCTGAATCCGAACACAGGGTCACGAGGGTCTGCCGGAGCCAATCCCAGCCAACACAGGGCACAAGGCAGGGAACCAATCCTGGGCAGGGTGCCAACCCACCGCAGGACACACACAAACACACCAACACACCAAGCACACACTAGGGCCAATTTAGAGTCACCAGTCCACCTAACCTGCATGTCTTTGGACCGTGGGAGGAAACCCACGCAGACACGGGGAGAACATGATTACAAAATATTCAATATTACTAAAGAAAAGAAAGAGCATGTCATTAAGCTTACCGACAGCATTAATTTATTGTTACTTTCGATTATATTGTGACAGTGAGTTCAATCCATCCATCCATTTTGAAACCTGTTGATTCTAAGATTTGGGTGGCTTCGGGTACACTTAAAAAAAAAAGGAATAATGGGTGCAACTCACCAGATGCTTCTATATTTGGTCAATTATTTGACCATTTCTGAATAACTCAACTGTTGCAGGAACATAAAGATTGCAAATGCCAAGGTGAATGTAACAGTGCATTTTTGTGTTACATCCTTTTAAGTATTGGGACAGTTGGCTGCCAGTGGTTTCCTATCTTTGTCCCAAATCACTCAATTTTATTTTATTTTTTAAATAATCCTGTCTATTGGCAGGTCACTGTCTAATATAGTTACTCTTTACAAGACAAGCAAGTTGGAAGGTGTCACATTCATCACAGTATCAGTATCATCATTGTAAAAGTCTGATAGAACATTAAAGCAAGATCTTCCTAATTTGGAGTGAAAGGTAAAACAAGTGGATAGTTTTTTTAATATATAGAAATAGTGTCTATATGTCTATTCACACATTATCACACCTGTTTTTATCGTGTAGGGTCCAAAGATGACAACTATTCTCGCTTTCAGACTCTATTACATTAACCTTAACAAATTGTCCCAAATGTCCACTACAGTCACAAAGCAAAACAACCAGGAGAGAAGGTTTACACTTTCATTTATGCATTATGGATTGATTTTCTATAACCTGATCTAAATTTTTCTAGAACAGAAGCAAATTAATGAGTGTGACAAATCATATTGAATGCAACCTGGATGAACAGCAGCTCATCTTGCATCCTATATACCTAGATAACTAGGTGACTCTTAATCTCAGTGAGATGATTGGTCTCTGCTTCAACATAGCCTTTAGATGGGTACAATGACAGAGATTCTGGACTTTTCTGTTAGTCTGAATTTTATGCCAGTGTTAAGCTCCTTGATGTACCTCTTGGGTCAACAGGACGTCATAGTGTGTTGCTGACTTTCTTGTCCTGTTCAGACCTCTCTCTGACCAATCCTGTTAGGAATGACTTATGTCTTTAAAATTTCTACAACCTCAGCTTTTCACTGTGCCCTTTGTTTATGCCTAGGTCATACTTGTTTTTTTTGTTCCTGCAAACCTGGTTTAATTTATACTGGTTCTGATCTGCTATTCTCCGAGAAGAACACACACATATCTGAGTAGTGCAAGTTTTGATTAAGATATGTTAATGGTTAACAAGATCTATCTGAATTGGCATGTGGCGAGTACATAGTTTATCAAAATATTATATGTTACACCATGTTATTATCCAAATTGGACTGGATGCAAGATGGGAATTATATATGGATACACACAATTTTTATTCTCAAAAAGAAAATAAAACCAAACAAACAAACATGCAACAGAGAAGTAAAACCATCTTATTTATCAAAAGCATTTAACCACCTTTACAGAAGCTAGTAACAAGTGTAGCATCAGCATAGGATGTAATTTGGGATAACAGTAAAAGGCAGCACATCTGTAACTTTGAAGAGCCATGTCAAGTAAGACATCACCTCTACTTTATTATTAATCATTTGCCATAGATTACAATATCATTCAACCACCTACCAAAAGTTTATCCAATTCAGAGATTTGTGGACTCAATTACAAAACGATTTTACAAATAGATTTCACATTAAAGTCTATAGATTTGATTGTACATGAAAACTGAGGTACAAATTGGGTTTATAAAACCGGAAACTAATGTAAAAACATTTTTATTCACATGAAAATTGAATAGCATATGTACAAACATTTTGTAGGCATGTGCACTGGAAGGCTACAGTTTGGTCACTTCCAGTTGAATTATCCATGATAATGTAAGATTTATATGAAAGCAATAAGAAATAAGAATAGAATATATACATATACATGTTCTCCCCGTGTCTGCGTGGGTTTCCTCCGGGTGCTCCGGTTTCCTCCCACAGTCCAAAGACATGAATGTTAGGTGGATTGGTGATTCTAAATTGGCCTGGTGTGTGGGTGTGTTTGTGTGTGTCCTGCGGTGGGTTGGCACCCTGCCCGGGATTGGTTCCTGCCTTGTGCCCTGTGTTGGCTGGGATTGGTTCCAGCAGACCCCCGTGACCCTGTGTTCGGATTCAGCGGGTTGGAAAATGGATGGATGGATTACATTCTCTTAGCATTAAATGTGAAAACCTTAAAACCTAAAGAAAAATGGACAGCACAATTGAGAATGCATTAAAATAATTTACTTATGTAATCCAGCAGAAGGACAATGAAGGGAAACTCTTAGGAACATACCACAGAATGAATGTTTAATTCTATTTAAATAAGACATCTGCAATAATAAAACGCATTACAATGATTTTACAGAGGACCATTATGAAACATCCACCATTTTGTGAATCATTATTTCAGAGATCACTTTGTTAAAATGTGGCATTCAACTCATCAGTATATAAATTAAATACAACCGTCTTCCCGCCATTTTGGAATGCAGGGCAGGTGCTACTATCTATCGGCAACAAAAAGAATCCATCCATCCATTATCCAACCCGCTATATCCTAACTACAGGGTCACGGGGGTCTGCTTGAGCCAATCCCAGCCAACACAGGGCGCAAGGCAGGAAACAAGACCTGGGCAGGGTGCCAGTCCACTGCAGGGCACACACACCAAGCACAATTTAAAATCGCCAATACACCTAGCCTAGGCTTTAAAAGGATGGCCGCCCAAATTGAGGCGTTTTTGACCAAGGAGATGATCCCAAGAGAACCTCCTTTAAGAGAATATGAGTCACTGTCCTAACTATTGAGGCCACTCTGTTACGTGGCAACTACCTGTGTTGTTATTTCATGCCATTGTGCATTATTTTTGTTTGAAAGTTATAGTACTAAATGGGGAGGGCTGTGTTATCACCCTCTTTATCATGCTCTTTGTCAACTCTTCATCCTTCAACTGTTACAATCTATATATATAAAAGCCAAATACCACTGAGCCACTCATCACGAAATCTCCCGAACCATGAGGACTTGGGACTTGAAATTTGGAATGTAGGTTACCCTTGGCCCATAGGTGCTCGCTAAGAAATGGTTTTAAAAATTTTGTGGTCCATGCGCGTTCCGTCTGTATGTCTGTCTGCTTTACACGAGAGGATTACTTAACGGATTTACATCTGGTTGTTTTCTATAATTTGCTTGAACTTTCCGAGTTTTCTGCGACTTCACTCATTGCGCTAAGTACCATAGTTTTCTTGCGGTACCAATGTATTTATGCCAAGAAAGGGGCTGTGGGCCAAGAGCAGGGGGGTGGGGCCTGGGGGCGGAGCCTCCCTCATTCACTTGCCAGCCTCTGTTTCAGTTAGTCTGCGTCTAGCCACGTGTTGGAGTGCACCTTGCCTCTGCTTAGCTAGCGATACTTGTTTCATCTACAGATTGTTAAGGAGTAACGTTTGATGTTTTTGAGAGAGAGATCAGACCTCCATGTGTTTTTGAGGGTAGCTGCTGATTGCCAGAGATATCACGGCCATGTGCTTTTCTCCCCACACGGGGAACGCTCTCCCGTCAGAGCTGAACACGATCAGATATAGTGCCAACGTCTATTGATTTTTAAAGTTTGTCCTGTTTCATTACTATGTGGGCACAGCCACGGGGTACAGTTAGTATATGTATAAATAAGAACAGAAATTTTTGGTGGGGCCACTCCACAATTTTTATTTATTTGTGCAGACTTCTCTAACATAAACACTAGCAATAACTAGTGAGATATGCTGATTCAATTACGGCTTGCCTGAAGAAGGGGCCTGAGTTGCCTCAAAAGCTTGCATATTGTAATCTTTTTAGTTAGCCAATAAAAGGTGTCATTTTGCTTGACTTTTCTCTGTCCCCAAAAAAGAAAATCAAAAATTGGGGCACTGGTTGCTGGCTTTATGTCACTGTGATACCTTCTGACATTGTCATCATCTGGCAAAATACAGACATAGAGTTTTAAAGGTAAAGCTAAATTACACCCACTGCTTAGGACAATCCATTGGCAATCAAGTGCCTACTGAAATGGTAAAACCTTAAGTTTAAAATCAAACAGCCTTGACAAGCCACAATAACACAGAAAGGACAGGCAGGCATACTGTACGACTCGGGGACTGTCCGGTAGCAGAGCTAAGCACCATGGGGCTAGGTGTTTGCTAGACAGAACAAGGCCAGCAAACAATTAAAAAAAATGACCTTTTACATTTGTACCTGTTCTTTTCACACGAGGACTCTGTGCTGCTTTGAAACAGAGGCGTCACACTCCTGCCTTCTTTTCCAAAAAGTCGAGAGAGCACATGTAAACCGTTCTGGTGACTTTTTCAAATTTGGCACCATCAGGTGGCCCCCCTCATCATGGGTGAAGATATGGAAGGTAAAAAATGTATACATTAGGCATAAATAGCATATTAGCATAAATAGCCATAAAAGTAATTAATAGCTTCTGAAGCATTAGATTTAACATAAATTAGAATGTTAAGCAAATAAGATAGGTCAAGCAAATGGTTAACTAAAAAATCAGTCATATTGCATTATTTTTTAGGCTTGAAGCAGAATTACCAGTATTAAGAAGGGAAGAACAGAATAGAAAGAATATGACGCACAGAAACTACCCAAGGACAGAATAAGGAGGAATGAGAACATCTGTTCCTTGAAGGCCAGAAAACAAGGAACGATACCAGTAAGAAAATGCAGGAAAAATAGTACTGGTAGACACGTAAGAAGCCAGCTGGAATAGTCAGTCAGCAGAAACAGCAAAGGCATTGATACAAGGTCAAGATGATGTCATGTATGGAAAGTAAAATTAGTGCATTCATTTATTAGCATAAATAAATATAGACAAATATATAAGCATTAACCTTAGTGTAGATACTAATGCAAGTCAGGACTGCCAAGTAAATGATTAAATAAAAGCACATACCATATTTCTTTTTAACTAAAGCTTAGCTTTGACCACCAAATAGACTAGGAAGGGAAAATGATGAGAGGAAATCCATAAATGGAAGAAAGGCCTTGACCAGTGAAAGAAATAAGCAAAAACAGAAACTAGAGATGAATAATAGACAGTAGAAATACCGGGGGGCCAGCTGCAGGGAAGTCAGGAGATAATAATGGTTCCCATGGGAACTCAAGGTATCGGCCAATGGGAACTCAAGGTATCGGCCGATGGGAACTCAAGGTATCGGCCAATGGGAACTCAAGGTATCGGCCGGACAGGAGCAGAGGGGAGTCAGAGAAAAAGAGCAAACGAGCTAATTTGAGCGAGGTCGGAGTGATAAGAAATGACTATATAAGTTTAGAGTCCAGAACTGTTCAGGGCTCAGCTCAATTTGGCCGTATTGGGTTGAGTCCGTGTTATTATTATTATGGTTATTTTATTGCAATAAAACTATACTCTGTTTGCCTATCCTGAGACTCCTAATAGCCTTCATTTCAGGTAAAAAGCCTTCTGGCTGGTGACAATTTTTCGCCATGACAAAGATCAAAATGCTGCATAACCCCATTCTTATTACAGTGTGTGTAATGCTGTGTGATTGTTGTATTCAGTTGCAGTTTTGAGCTATGTGTCTGGATCAGGGATGTCAAGCCTTGGCTCTGGACAGCCACAATACCCAAAAGTTTTCATTCCAGCTGATTTCTTTATTCTAACCAATGCTGTTTACTTTTAGCTCTCTCTGTTGTTAAGATTTATTAGCACTAACTGGTACTTCTCCCTCTTACACAGCTGCATTCAGAGTCATTAAGTATTTATTTTGTTATTAATCAGCTGTAAGCTGACAACATGACAAATAACAAGGAGGCCATTAGTCAAGTGTGCACCAGCTGTGGTAAAATATCTATTTCAATTAAACATCTGGCAAGAATAAAAATGAAGTGGTAAGAAATGAAAATCAGCTCTAGTCAACAAAACATTTGGATGGCTCCTCAAAAAAGGAGAATCCACAACTTTAGAAATGTCTGATGTGCTACTGAAAGAAAACACCAGTAAGGTATAGAACTACAAACAGTAAAGACTGATTTCTATCTAAGAAATAATTTAGAACAAAGTCCTTCGATCTGTGTCCCTCTAGGAAGTGCATTTGATGGCCCAGGTCTTGGTGAATCACTCAATGACTTTGTTCTCACATCAGAAATACTTACGTATTCTAGTGTTCATCACCAACAAGAAAAACAAAGGTTCACAGCTTCATTACACAAGCAAATTACCTTAAAGTCACACTAATGTTTACACCAGAATACATAGCTGAGGTCCTACTAGACTTCACACTCTTTATAGCGAGATAATGGATGGATGGATGGATGACTCTGCCTGGGCTGCAAGCCTCCCTCTCCCTATAATGATGGGTGAAATTTTTAAAATCTGAACAGCCTCATCCCAGCCTTAAACAATCTGTCATTTACAATCTTGGTTTTAAACAAGGACAAGTCTGTCCTGGATGTGCTTTGCTTTTTTTCTTCTGGGTGTTGTTGGGGTCTGAGGTTTGGTTATGTCTGCAAGTTTCAAGACATCTTTTACTAGGTGCTAGGTGGACATATCTTCAATGCTCCAGATCATTTGCCGGATTGATTTTAGCCAGGCATAATCTCCTGTCCTTTAAAAAGAAGAAAAGAAAGAATGAAACAAATGGGGTGGCACGGTGGCACAGTGGTAGTGCTGCTGCCTTGCAGTAAGGAGCTCTGGGCTTGCTTCCCGGGTCCTCCTGGCGTGGAGTTTGCATGTTCTCCCCGTGTCTTCGTGGGTTTCCTCCCACAGTCCAAAGACATGCAGGTTAGGTGCATTGGCGTTCCTAAATTGTCCCTAGTGGGTGTGTGCCCTGCGGTAGGCTGGCGCCCTGCCTGGGGTTTGTTTCCTGCCTTGCGCCTGGATATAGCAGATTGGATAATGGATGGATGAAACAAATGTTGGAGCAAATTAAATTGTTACATAGTTCTTTCAGTCCTCTCTACCTAAGGAGATGGAGAAAACTATGAAATTACATTTTTATTCTTGAGGTTTCATGAAACTTACAGCTTATTTTTTTTAAGGTTAAAGCATTGTGCTAGGGTAGCATGATGGTGCAGTACTTAATGTCACTGCCTCATAGTTCAAGATGACTGGATTGAAGTCCAAGCTCAATCCAGTGGTGTCCTTATGGGATGGCTTCTGGGGCTTTAGCTCCAATATCAGGTGTCCAGCCCCCCCCCCTACTCCCCATTGAATGGATTGGGGCTTCCAGCCCTTGATGTTTGAGAGTCAAGCCCCTCTATCCTGTGTGATAACTCCATGCTTTTTCATCTAACACTGATGTTGAAGTAATGGCATTATCATAGGGGTATAGCCCCTAATAAGTGCAAACGCTAGCTATGCCACAGTTCAGACTACTGATATAATTGTGGAGTTTTGCACTTACTCCACATGACTTTGTGGGCCTTCTATGTGTAGAAGAAAAATGTATATTTAGGTTCACCGTTAAGCTTACGTAGGTCTAGTATAAGTCAAGCAATCAGTCAAGTCTGTGTTGTATATATAAATGTTCCCTTTTCTGGACTATAGTCCTTTCTAGGGTTGAATCCTACCTTGTGACTGCTGTGGGTATAGGCGACTGAAAAAAATCAGTAACTCTCGAATGGAAAAGGTAAGCTCAGAAAACATAGTGTACTACTATTGAGCCAGCCAGTCACTCAACAACCTGCTTCATCATTAATGCTGAAATCTGTGAGTAAAATATTCCACTAGGTGGCAGTGTAACCATACGATGGAGCCTCTCATTCATTATTCAGCAGATACTCCCTTGGTACTGCCCTCTGAACATAATTATCATTTTGTCAGTTTTAATTTTATAGCTGCTCACATTTTTATCATACAATACTGCAGCCATTTAAGAAGAATCAAAGAAGGCATTTTTATTTAGAGGGAGCTGCGACAGAAATCCACCATCCTGGGTGTGAATCCTGTGTCTGGTTGTTAACCCTTTATAATCTGCACACACATTCTCCCAGTGTCTGTGTCACTACGGCTGTGTGTGTGTTTAGGTTAACAGGCCTGGCAGCTCAAAACCGGCTCTGCAATGGACTGGTTGTGCCCATTGCTGCCAGAATAGGCTCTTATCTTCATGATCCTGAACTGGTTTAGATATAGAGAACGGAATGCTATGTCATGTTATGTTAAATAGCTTTATCTGGAAAGTGCTTTGGTTTTTTTTTCTCTCAGCTAGTTTAATGTCCGTTTCTTAGGTCCACCCATACTGAATGGACAAATGCTCATTGCAAAGGATGTTTTGAAACAGAAATATCTACATGCTGATGCCCTTCCTGACTCCAACCTTGTTTAGTTGCTTTTTAAGACACAAGTACAGTGGTATGAAATATGAACTGATGGTAGACACTGCGGATTTGGGTACCTGAAGCATCACACCATGATTGTTTACAATCACAAAGCAAAGGCTTTTATTTGCTCAGTGTAGGTGCATCCATTGATCCACTTGTAGCACTAGCACTGGGTTTACCATTAATGGTACTATGAAAAATAATTATGTTCATCTGTTTGTAGGGATACACAATGAATAGGCCTTTTTTGATATCTGCTAATAATGAAGTAAAAAAAAAGACCTTTCAACTCAAACTCAAAATAATTTCTAATATACTAGAGTAGTGGTTCTCAAACTCGATATGCTGAAGTTTGGTCCTTGAGGACTGCAGAGTTTTTGTTCCAACCTAGTTACTTAATTTGAAGCTGATTCCTACTGGTAACAGATATTACTTAATGTTGTTTAATAGTGGTTTCATTCTGCCAAATTGGGCCATTATTATATTGCAGACTATATCAATATTCAAAGAAAATATCCACATTATTTGTTCCCCAGAGCGGATTAGTAATTCTCAGTCATTCACTTCTTGGTCTTCCATTTTTTCCCCCACATATTTTGTTCAGATACATGGTTTTTGGTGAATATATGCATGCATAAATTAGTCCATGTAGGTGGTGAGCTGCTGTTTCTTTCTCATTTACATCTCACCGTGAACTGGCAGCTGGTTAAGAAAACAAAAAGCAATTAGAAACTGAGAATGTGGCTGTTTAAAACTAAAAGAAGAAATTAAGATAGATAGATAGATAGATAGATAGATAGATAGATAGATAGATAGATAGATAGATAGATAGATAGATAGATAGATAGATAGATAGATAGATAGATAGATAGATAGATAGATAGATAGATACTTTATTAATCCCAAGGGGAAATTCACAAGGATGAATTACCAAAAATAAAGCCCAAAAGTGTTGCTTGAGCCAAAAACTGGTTCCACAGCAATAGCTGTCTTCTGATTAAGCAACAGGGTTGGGACAAAAAACCTGCAGCCACTGCAGTCCCTGAGGACCAAGCCTGAAGACTAATTTAGAGTGAAAATTTTGAGCAACTGATGTAGCAGAAATAAAGTACAACAAAGTTACTTAGACTCATAAAGAGCTTTTAATATGGTTAATCCTGAAACGAGCCAAAGGTGTAAGTGGTCACTTGCAAACTGGTGACCTTTTGCATATAGGTCCAACAAGTAAGAATTTCATGAAAGAACTATTACTACTAATACTACTGAAAAGTCAAGCAAAATGACACCTTTTATTGGCTAACTAAAAAGATTACAATATGCAAGCTTTCAAGGCAACTCAGGCCCCTTCTTCAGGCGAGATGTAGTGATAAGGGGGCCTGAGTTGCCTCGAAAGCTTGCATATTGTAATCTTTTTAGTTAGCCAATAAAAGGTGTCATTTTGCTTGACTTTTCACTACATTCATAATGGCTAACACGGTACAACACCCTAGTACTACTAATGCTACTGCTATTATATATTGCACAGTGTCACTTACTCTAAATCGAATGGGTTGAAGTTGAAGGTATAAAATTCATCCACAGATTTTATAACACAGTTTTATGTTTTTACAGATGGCGCAGTAATGCAATGCTTAGTACTTCTGCTCCACAGACCCACTGTCCTGGACTTCCATCCCCTAACTTTTATCTTTCTGGAGTTTGAACATTCCACATTGGTTCCCTCTGAGTTCTCCAGTTTTCCTCCCACATTCCCAAATATTGGTGTTGAATGACCCCAAAGGATTCTTTGCATTATGGAGAATAAAGGATGAAAGTTTGGATAGCAAACAGCCAAAATGGGTAAATGTGGAAAATGACAGTTAAACTGATGATGATCATCATCATGATTTCCCAACACTGACGTCAATATGACTGTGTGTGTGTGTGTGTGTGTGTGTGTGTGTGAGTGGGCTCAGCGAGGTGTCCAAGGCTGTTTCCTGCCTTACACCCAGTGCTGCCATGACAGACTCTGGCCGATCACAACCCTTAAATTAACAAAAGCAGTTTGGAGAATCTTAGAGCTGAACTGTAGCCCTAGATGAGTATTAAATTCTTTAATCTGCATAGGATCGATATTTCTGTCAAAGACTAATTGGTGTCATAAAAAATGCCTAGATGCTTCATCCTTCTTACTGAATTTACTTTCTTTCTTTCTTTATTCTTGAGTGTGCTTTTCCTTTCCCTTCTCCATGACCGTGTGACTCCCTATAACCCAGCTGGCAGGCAAATGTGTGCTCTGGTAGAATTGTAGCTCTTTAAAAAAATAAAGGTTATCAGAAGGGTAATGATGAAAACAGTAACAAGGAGCAATGTCAGACTACAACATTCATCAGCTGGTTGCCTTTTCATGTCTTGGCACACTAATACAGTACATAGTATTAGATGAAATGGCACTTTTTACATTTTGTTGACAAAAAAGAACAGAATTTATGCTTTTAAATTATGCTATCATTACTGAAAACAGATGGATGGATAACTGGATGTTGGGTATTGATCAAAATGATTCTCACTCATGGTTCAAATGGTCATCTCAGGAGTGGTTCCCAGTGTCGCAGTCAATGTTGTCACTATAAGCTATGGCTGTGAACAAAAATAAAAAGGTATGGATAATGGTTAGGCTGCATATCCAAAAAAGCTGACGTGGCTCACTGTAAAACACTTTGATATTAGCTGCTTTTTTATTTATATGTAGATAAGGTGTCTCTGTTTTCTAAAATTTCAGTTTTTAGAAACGTAATTTTCCAAGGATGATCGTATTGAAACGTGGCACAAAGAAATATGTCCAAGGTCAAATGAAATCATCAACAAATGATGCAATAGTTTCCTTTAAAAAATGTCTACAAAGTGCATCGGAGAGGGAAGAGGAGGGATTTCTAACCTTGCACTTGCTTTCTTGTTATGGTTTTATGGGTGAATATTGAGTAATCAGGTGGTGTTAGTCACTCCATAATAAGGGTGATCAGCTGTTCAAGGCTACCACCCAGATGGGGCGGAAGAGCAAACTGATCATTTCACATGTCAGGTGAGCTAAAACCCAAGCGAACAAACAGCACACTAAGTGGATTTTTTACTTTTATATTGTGAGAAGTCAAGCAAAATGACACCTTTTATTGGCTAACTAAAAAGATTACAATATGCAAGCTTTTGAGGCAACTCAGGCCCCTTCTTCAGGCAAGATGTAATAGTTTATTGTAATGCAATTACTTTTATATTGTAAAATAATGTATGCACTAGAGTACAGGTGAAATGTTTCAGATGTTGATTAGAAAATTAAGAAAAACTGAAGCTTAATCATTACATTGTATGCCATCTCCAGGATGCCGTAGGCTGGCAGTGTGAACCACGGCTATCTGCTACTTTGAACACATTTACAAACTGGGCCCCCTAACCCCAAACACAAAGCCTTTTACAATATCTGTATTCTCAAATCTCCCACTGGACTCACCACCTACATGTAGTATCAACACATTGTTACACGTACATTTTTGTGAATTTCATTTTTTTTTAACACAAAAATTCCAATTCTGTGGTCCGATTTTTTATTTTAAGTTAAATTGACAAAGTGTATTTTTTATTTACACAACGCTCTTTGGAGGCATTATGTGACCGCTGTCATGCCGATGACGTCACAGAGGCGATAATATATAAATGCCGTGTTCACTTTGTGCAGTATCCCGCATTGGATAAATCTGCTGTCAAACTCTTCAATAGAATAGTTAGTTTATTGATTCAAGTATAAGACCCTTTAGCTAAGTTTGTTTTATCTGATTTCTACTTTGTTTTGCTCCTGACTTTTTTCTCATTTTCTGGTTTTGACCCCCTTCTTTGTCTGACTGTGTTTTGTTTTTTGACTCATTATCTCTTGGTCTCTTTTGCTCTCTTACAATAATCCTCGGACACGATTTGTGTCCCAACACTACATCACTACAGGATGAAGGAGAATCCCACATTAAGCCAATAAGTGTTGCGATTTGGGCCCAGCCAATAATGTCACTGATATGAAGGCAGCAAAGATGACCAATTACTGATGCCTGTTTTACCGGTATTGCTTGCGTGCTTAAGTATTAGGTTTTCCTACAAAAAATCAAAATGAAATAAAAAGTAAATGATGTTTACAATGAACATGATTTAATTTAACATTTTATAAACAGGTTAAATTATAGTTTTTTAATGAACCTAAGGCACAGAAATGTATGACACTTATCACTGTCTCTTAAATGAATTCACCCAAAAATAAATTTTTACATATTACTTATCTAATGTAGCTTGTAGAGATGGGCAAGAAAAATTTTTCATGGCGAACCAAGATAAAAAAAACAGTTTCTGAAACAATATAAAAGTCTATGGTAACTAATGTTAGACAACAGCAAATATTATCAAAATAAAAAGTCTCACGCTACTTGTGTCGAATAATGCACATGTGAAGTCATCTTGTCACATGATCACAACATTGCAAACATATTCTTCTTTTTGATACTTTGAAGCACTCAGGGCATGTGTGCCGTACTATATAGTATATAGTGCATTTACAGCACATTCTAAATATGCAAACTGAGCGGAGTTTGACAAATAATAATATTTTTAAAAAGCCAACTGTGTGTTAATTAAATTATTTATTTTAACACACCAACTATACTCTCCCAGTCATCATGATAGTTAAAGAATTAATAGGTTAAAGTGATCCATCAAACTATTCTATCATTTTCTGAAAGCCATTTTCTCCAGGTTTGGGGGAACAAGAGCTTAAAAAAGATATTAGTTAAATATGGTGCTTCACCTTGTGATTGTTGCTACAGAAAAAAAAGCATGTATTCATCTACACTAAACAAGGAGCATAAAAAAGAGTCCTGCTTATTTTATTAACTTAAAAGTATTGCACAGTTAAGTGGGATTTATATTAGTTGATAGATACTAAAATTATTTGCTAGTAACAAAGAATAATAAAAAATGCAGGAAGTTTCAGAAGACGAAAATGCTTAATATACAAATAAAGAGCTCTGTGACACCGAAATCATATCAATATAATTGTTCAAAACAAATTCATCTACTTAGAATACTAAGATGAAATGTAGTAGCAATAATGTATGAATCGTTGCTTGTAATTTTCTGTTTAAAAAGATGTTTTGAATTTTGTTTGTATTACGATTTTCTGAAATCTCCACTCTTCATTCCTATACTGTGAACTTTAAGCTGTATAAACTTTTGCTTTACAGAGCCACGTGGCTGCACCCTTTGGCAACAACAGTAAAGTCATGCTAAGAATGTCAGTGGCAGCATGGAATTTTTGGTTCATAACTCATCGTTACTATTGGGCAGACCCAGAGACTACCAGCAAGCTGTGTGGGCAGCTGACTACTGGTGCATTAGCGGACGTTGCCCTTATTGTCTTTAGACACATAAATATTTGTAAAATCAACAGTGCCTTTTAGCCCCTTTACTAATGTATCTGCTCAGAGCCCAAGGTTCCAAACTTTTAGAGTGATTATACGGGTATTTTAAAAACTGTTTTATTAAACTGGCTTGGTGAGCTTATAATACATTGCTGTGAGGGTTTGCAAGCGGCCAAGTTTTTATTAAATGCTGCTTTAGAAATCTCACCACTTTGAAAAACATATTTTTAAGGTAAATACTACCTTACATTTTGGAGGAGGCTCAAGAGGTTATTTAGGGTGTAATTTAATTCATAGGTTAATGAGGTCAACATTATCATGTGCATGGAGTACAGTGAAGTTCCCCATGCATGTGTTAATCATCATGCAACAATATGTTGCCATTCTCCAACGCTATGATCAGTGAATATTACTAACTTTCCTTGAAACTCCTGTCTGCTTTATTTCAAATATATTCAAAAGAACAATTTCCAATTAAACATGCCATTCAGCACAACAAGTCTCATCAATCCAATTAATCTGAAGCAGGGCTAATCACTGAGAAGGTTTCTAATTGCTGTGCTCCCTATAATTTTCCAGCCACCCCTTTCTGTAAGCTCATGGATACCAGTCTTTTCCCTCTTTTTATGATGACATCAATGAAAGCTAAAGCAATTTCCAAATTATCATTACCTGTAATTCTTTAAAGATTATGAACTGGCTTTTTTCAACAATATAAAAAAGTGGCACAGCTTTCAGTCGGCTGTGGTGCTTTTCTTTTCCAGAGTTGTGTGCGCGCTTTGCAGTTTAAATGAATCATTACACAGTCATCTAATGCACAGCAGTGCAAACTGGTGTATGCATAAAAGTTGTTCTAAACAAAGAGGCAACTCCCTTTTTTACATACAAAAAAAGGGAGGAATATAATAAACTGCTGCAACCTGGCAGCGTCAGATGGACCGAAACATAATGTCCCAGAGGTGTTCTATTGGATTTAGGTCAGGCGAGCGTGGGAGCCAGTCAATGGTATCAATTCCTTCATCCTCCAGGAACTGCCTGCATACTCTCATCACATGAGGCTGGGCATTATCGTGCACCAGGAGGAACCCAAGACCTCCTGCACCAGCATTGGGTCTCACAATGGGTCCAAGGATTTCATCCCAATACCTAATAGCAGTCAAGGTGCCGTTGTCTAGCCTGTAGAGGTCTGTGGTTGGATATACCTCCCTAGACTATCACTGACCCCCCACCAAACCGGACATGCTGAATGAAGTTACAGGCAGCATAACGTTCTCCACGGCTTCTCCAGACCCTTTCACGTCTGTCACATGTGCTAAGGGTGAACCTGCTCTCATCTGTGAAAAGCACAGGGCATCAGTGGTGGACCTGCCAATTCTGATATTCTATGGCAAATTCCAATCAAGCTCCACGGTGCCAGGCAGTGAGCACAGGGCCCACTAGAGGATGTTGGACCCTCAGGCCACCCTCATGAAGTTTGTTTCTGATTGTTTGGTCAGGGACATTCACACCAGTGGCCTGCTGGAGGTCATTTTGTAGGGCTCTGGCAGTGCTCATTCTGTTCCTCCTTGCCCAAAGGAGTAAATACCAGTCCTGCTGATGGGTTAAGGACCTTCTACGGCCCTCTCCAGCTCTCCTAGAGTAGCTGCCTGTCTCCTGGAATCTTCTCCATGCCCTTGAGACTGTGCTGGGAGACACAGCAATCCTTCTGGCAAAGGCATGTATTGATGTGCTATCCTGGAGAAGTTGGACTACCTGTGCGACCTCTGTAGGGCCCAGGTATCGTCTCATGCTACCAGTAGTGACGCTGACTGTAGCCAAATACAAAACTAGTGAAAAAACAGTCAAAAAGGATGAGGAGGGAAAAATGTCAGTGGCCTCCACCTGTTAAACCATTCCTGTTCCGGGGTCGTCTCATTGTTGCCCCTCTAGTGCACCTGTTGCTAATTTCATTAACACCAAAGCAGCTGAAACTGATTAACAACACCCTCTGCTACTTAACTGTCCAGATCAAAATCCCAGAAGTTTCATTGACTTGATGATATACTCTGATTAAAAAGTGTTCTTATAATTTTTTGAGCAGTATATTTTACTGCATTGTTCTTTATCATGGTGATGGGTACTGGCGATTATTGCTTGTTTCTCAAGAATTTCACTGTATTTGGTACACATGACAATATTACTAGGAATGCTCACTAGGCCAGTGCTTTAAGTAAGGCCATCTGATGACCCCTCACTGCCTTTCTACTTTTTAAACATGACATGAAAGACATGATACACTTAATCATCCATCCATCCATTTTCCAACCCGCTGAATCCGAACAAAGGGTCACGGGGTTCTGCTGGAGCCAATCCCAGCCAACACAGGGCACAAGGCAGGAACCAATCCCAGGCAGGGTGCCAACCCACCACAGGACACACACAAACACACCCACACACCAAGCACACACTAGGGCCAATTTAGAATTGCCAGTCCACCTAACCTGCATGTCTTTGGACTGTGGGAGGAAACCGGAGCGCCCGGAGGAAACCCACGCAGACACGGGGAGAACATGCAAACTCCATGCAGGGAGGACCCGGGAAGCGAACCCTGGTCTCCTAGCTGCAAGGCAGCAGCACTACCACTGCACCACCGTGCCACCTACACTTAATCAACATACAATAAATACATGAATGCAAAATTGAATAGAAAATGAAACACATCTCTTCCGCAGCTTTTCCTGTGTGTAGTGTCTTTGTCTCCTTGCTTGGTCATCAGTTATTGACAACCCATAATGATCATCAACATAGGTTCAGGGCATTAGGTTTGTTCACATCCCCTTCTAGTACCTGAGCCCTAGATTGCTTGAGTCCAGTTATTATGTCAAGTCCATTCCAGGCATCGTTCATTTATTCTGCATGAGTTTGTTTTCTATTTTAGCTTTGGAAGCTTCCTTTCTGTCACTCAACTTTTTCTTCAGCACTCAGAACGTTCAGGAAGATGATTCCTAGATGTTTTCTCTAACAAGCAATAACTGAAGGTGGGCTTTGTGTGTCTTAATTTTTTGTTCCGAGGTCTTGGTTTTTGTATTGAAGTACTGACCACAGTTGCCAGAGTAGAAATGCTTCAGTGTGTATGTTAGGTTTATTGCCAGTTAAGTGGGGAATCAATAGTGTCTTAGAACAAGACAAATATTTTGCATCTTTTCAAATTTAGTACAAATACTAAATCCAGAGCAATTCTTAAATCGAGACTTAACCCTTTTGGATGTTCCAGTCTTTATGAAGAAGAGTTACTTTGGAGAATCTACTCTTTAGGAGTTTCTGATCTCTGTAAGATACAGTACATACTGCTCCACTATAGGCTATTTGATTCTGTAATTTATTTCCAGCCAATTAACAAAGTTTATTGACAGAGACACATATTAAGTGTTAATTGCCAAAAAGACATTATAATTTTAAAAGACAAACTTGTTCTATTGCTGCTGAATTTTTGAAAAGTAAGAGGCTCAAGATTCAAACTCAGTGACTCAACTGTTTTATCCTCATTTCCTGTTAAGCTCTGTTCATGCTGAAACCCAAGTGGTAAAAGAAGGTCAGCATTCAAGATTTAGGCCAAAGTGCAATGGCTGAAAGTACACAAATGTTATGCAAGGACGAAAAAGACCCTGAGTGACAGTTTCTTGGAAATGGTTGAGGAAAAGACGATCAGCTGAACAAGCATAAACCCTTAGAAAGAGGAAGTGAGCTTACACAATATTTAAAGAGATCTTTTAAATCAGTTACTTTCAGAAGCATTATAAAAAGAGGTGAAGGAGTTCAAATGTGACATCTGTTCTTTGGAATTTTTGCATATCCAACTGCTCATCCAATGATTTATTTTAATCAGTTCCCTTTGATCACTACAATACATGATAGTGCCTTACTGTATACTACCCCAGTAGCATTAGACACAAGAAAGGAACCTGGCCTGACTGAGACTCTAGCCTTCCCTAGGCACAGAGTCAATCCACGCAAGGCTACAGGACCTGACAACATACCTGGTCGTGTGCTCAAAGAATGTGCTAGTCAACTGGCTGGTGTCCTCACAGACATCTTCAACACATCTCTGAGCCAGTCGTCAGTCCCAGCATGCTTCAAGTTGACCACCATCATACCAGTGCCGAAGAAGTCATCAGTGAAATGCCTGAATGACTACCGACCAGTTGCACTCATGCCAATCATAATGAAGTGCTTCGAAAGGTTAGTCATGTCACACATAAAGACTAATCTCCCTGCCTCCCTTGACCCTCTTCAGTTTGCATACTGCTCAAACACGTTAACTGAGGATGCCATATGCTCTGCCCTTCACCTCTCCCGGACACATTTGGATAAAAAATACACATATGTCAGGATGCTATTCATAGACTTTAATTCTGCCTTCAACACAATCATCCCTCAAAAGCTGGTTGTAAAACTGAGCAGGTTGGGCCTGAACACCACCCTCTGCAATTGGATCCTGGACTTCTTGACAGAGAGGCCCCAGTCAGTTCGGATGGGCTGCAACACTTCCAGCATCATTACACTGAGCACTGGAGTGCCGCAGGGCTGCATGCTTAGTCCACTGCTGTTCACCCTGCTGACTCACGACTGCGCAGCCACGCACAACACCAACCACATCATCAAGTTTGCGGATGATACAATGGTGCTGGGACTGATAAGCAGGGATGATGAAACAGCATACAGAGACAAGGTGCAATGGCTGTCTGCATGGTGTGAAGACAACAATCTATCTCTCAATGTCGACAAGACAAAAGAGATAATCATGGACTTCAGAAAATCACGTCCTGCCCACATCCCACTCAGCATCAACGGTATAGATGTGGAGACCGTTAGGAGTATCAAGTTCCTTGGTGTGCGCACATAACTGAGGAACTTACGTGGACGCATATTACCTCATCACTAATCAAGAAAGCCCAGCAGAGACTACACTTCCTGAGGTGACTGAAGCGAGCAAGTCTTCCCCCTTACATCCTCACCATGTTCTACAGAGGCACCAATTAGAGTGTTCTGACCAGCTGCATCACTGTCTGGTATGGCAACTGCAACATATCCAACTGCAATCGCCTGCAAAGGATAGTGAAGACAGCAGAGAACATTATTGGGGTGCCTCTCCCTTCACTACAGGACATATTTTACAAACACAGTGTCCACAAGGCCTGCAGCATTGTTCAGGACTCCTTACACCCCTCACATGGACTTTTCACACTTCTGCCATCCAAGAGAAGATACTGTAGCATCATAGCCAGATCTGCCAGGCTGCAGGAGAGTTTTGTCCCCCAAGCTGTCAGACTCCTTAACACCAGGCTGCCCCCTGGGACCTTCCACACGGCCACTTCTAAAAACAGAACTTTTATATATGCGAGCCACTGTCCTGCAAAGACGAGTGTGCAGGTAGGAAAAGAACTGAAAATCTCATACTGACCTTTAAGTATTTTGACACTCTTGTTATCCTTCTGCTGTGAAACATTCTGACCTGTCATTGTTTACACGTGTCTTAAACAAGTATTATCATATACTGTAGATAATACAGTAATTATCAGTGTATCTTTTATTCATTTATTATATTACATATCTTACACATCAATATTGCTGCTACTTTTTTGTCTTGTCTTTGCACAATGTCTTGTCTTGTTTGTGTTTTAATTTTAAAAATAATTTTAATTCTGTTTTTAATGTATTATTTGCACATCATGTTGTTACACTGTAGACCCTGAGCTTCACAATTTTGCCCATCTGTATACAGTACTTGTATATGGTTGAGATGACAATAAAGTTCACTTTGACTTTTGACACTCCTGCAGACACCCAAACTTATTTATACAATAATAGCTGAAAGTAATCAACCTAATGTGCACAATATTTGTGTTGTCGGAGGAAACCAGAAAACTTACAGAACACCCAGGTTGACTTGTGGAGGCTATGCAAATTTCAAACAGAAAGTGATGTGGTTAGGGTTTTAACATAGGTCCCTGAAAATGTAGGCCGGTGTTAATCGCTGTGCCGCCCGATAAGTATCTATTTCAAGAATTTGCTTATGTTTGGGTACACTTCAGCCTTCATGGAGGTGTCAAAAGAATGGAGTTTAAAAAAGAAGGGCCTATTTTTATAGTTAAAGGTAAAGTGTGACAGATTGTCCTGCACATCATTTTGAAAACAGTAACAGTAAATGTACAGTAGTAACAGTACATTTGATAATGTAGCAAGACCTGCTCTTTGATACTGTGTTTTCCAGGATTAAAGTTGTAAAATTGGTCAGAGGTTGCTCCTAATCTTGTTTCTAGAGCAAAATTACAGTAGATTTGAAACATAGCAGGACACAGTGACATTATCACGTTGCCATGTTTGAACTCTAGTTTCATCTTATGGCTTGGATACCTTCCTCTAATTATTTACAACTTTGATATAGAGAAATCAACAGACAAATTTAATTAAGCCTACTTAAAAACATGACTAGACTTAGTCATAGACTTAGAATATAAAGAAATATACTGATGAGTCACTTCAAACAGTCTGGTATAAAAAAAATGTCATTCACAGTGCAAAAAACTGTTCTCCAGAACTTCGCCCCTAACCATGATTGCTTATGGATTTGGACATTGTAGGTGTGATATGCACACTGCATGTTTGACCTAAGATTGCATTATACGACACTAGAATAGAAAGGTAATGGATGTTGAAGAGTCTGCGTGGGTTTCCTCTGGGTACTCCGGTTTCCTCCCACAGCCCAAAGACTAAGAAGCAGGTTAGGTGCATTAGCGATCCTTAATTGTCCCTAGTGTGTGCTTGGTGTGTGTGTGTGTGTGTCCTGTGGTGGGCTGTCGCCCTGCCCAGGATTTGTTCCTGCCTTGCGCCCTGTGTTGGCTGGGATTGGCTCCAGCAGACCCCCGTGACCATGTAGTTCGGATATAGTGGGTTGGATAATGGATGGATGGATGGATGGATGTCGAGGAGGCAGCAAACACAGTTCAGAAGGATCCGGACAATTGTCAGAATTAGGCAAACAGTAGGAAAATGAGCTTTAATCTAGAGAAGCACTGTTAAATACAGACAAAAGAAACAACCTTTGAAAAGAATTTAGGAATTTTCATTGATGCAGTCATTCTCATCTGGAAAATGTTAGTTTATCTTCTAAAACTTTTAAACATGATTAAGGGGACATTGTGCTCAGACTGCATAATGCATTAGGGATACTGCATCTGGACTACTGTGTGCAGCATTATAAAAAGACACAGCAGCACTAGACAATGTGCAGAGTTAAACAACAAAGTGTGTGCTGGGACTAGAGAGCATGTCCTACTCTGACAGGGTAAGGGGACTAAACCTGTTTAGTTTAATAAAATTGATCCAGCAGAAATCTTTTAATTAAATAATGAATCGTAAGGAAATCAGTGGAAATTAAGGTGAAGTGCATTTAAAACAGAAATCTGAAAGTGTTTCTTTACGCAAAGAGTCACAAGAATCTGGAACAACAGAGACATTTAGTTAAAGGAGACACCTTGACAACTTTGTCACAGTTTACTCTGCCTACTCACAATATCTGGGACAGCAGCACAGACATAACCATAAGGAGACGAATGGGGAACTCCAGACACCTCAGGACAGGTTCTGCTTTAATTTCAAGACATAACTAGAAGCCTATAGACTGAGATACTGCCTAAAAGGTCACTGGAAGTGGCGGTGTAGAAACTACACCCCAAAAGGTCTCAGAAATGTCAGGCAACACATGGTCTGGGCACCAGATAAAAGGGTGTCCAGGGACAAAGTTAGCTTGGTCTAATACCCACACTGTAGAAAATGATGTCCATATATACATTGCCAGTGTAGGTACCAGCTTTTTGTGACTCTGTTGAGATAAACAATCTATGAAAAATGACAGATGAAAAAAAAGGTAAACTTTATTCTCATGGTAAAAGACTGGTTGGCTGCAACGCCTAATTCATACTGGCTATTGAAAGAATTCAGAGGTTGTTTGTGGAGAAACCAGGAGACAAAAGGCAAAAGGAAGCAGGCAAAAACGTGACGTCAAAGACCAGTAGGTTAAAAAGGCAAAAGTACTTCTTACAAAACAAACATACTAATGCTAAATCTGTGATCAGAATGAAATTTTAAGTCTAAGAGTCAAATTAACAAAAAAAGATTACCAACCAAAAAAAAGTATGAGGCACAAAAAAAAGTTTGTTTTTAGTTATCCCAAAGTTAGGATACTGATCCTGCCGCACGGCTAACTTTTATTCCCGGGCCTGATGACTGGCAAACAGTATGGCAAAGACAGCCACAAATTGGAGGCAATTGTACAAAAAAAAAAAAAAAAAATCAATACAAACTGGAATTGCCACAATAATCCATCCATCCATTATCCAACCTGCTATATCCTAACACAGGGTCACGGGGGTCTGCTGGAGCCAATCCCAACCAACACAGGGCGCAAGGCAGGAAACAAACCCTGGGCAGGGCACCAGCCCACTGCAGGGCACACACACCAAGCACAATTTAAAATCACCAATACACCTAACCTACATGTCTTTGGACTGTGGGAGGAAATAGTACAAAGCACCCGGAGGAAACCCACGCAGACACGGGGAGAACATGCAAACTCCACAGAGGGAGGACCTGGGAAGTGAACCCGAGTGTCCTTACTGCGAGGCAGAAGCGCTACCCACTGCGCCACTGTGCCGCCCAGGAAAACTTGTATTTTACTAAAATATATAAAATGATTCCATCTACTCACTCTTACAGTTCAAGTTAAATGCTTTACTCCATGCTGCTCTTGGATGCTGCATTATTTGTTCAGGCTGCCCAAGAAGTCAGTGATGAAAAAACCAAATCACAAATCAAAACCAGCAGAAATAAGATCAGCTAATGTTGTGGATTGAAGCTGAAGTAGAATATTATATATGAAAATAAAAAAGGGCCCAATTTTTGTTTTTGTCAGGTTATATGCAAATAAATAAATTGTCCCTAGTGTGGGTGTGTGTGTGCACATGCCCTGCGGTGGGCTGGCACCCTGCCCGGGGTTTGTTTCCTGCCTTGCGCTCTGTGTTGGCTGGGATTGGCTCCAGTAGACCCCTGTGACCCTGTAGTTAGGATACAGCAGGTTGGATAATGGATGGATGGATAATAAATGTAACAAATGCTTAAAAACCATTTATGATTCTTTTTAATTTAAATCAACAGCATTACATTTGGTGAAAAATGCATTATGTTTGGGACTTTAAGTTCAAGATTTGAGACTTGACTTGGGTATAAAAACCTTGACTTGTTACTTGAAAAACAGTGTATGGTTCCCACCTCTACTACCAATTAATTTTAAGTGTCCACCCTTACACAACCATAGGCAGCATCTGGCAAATATGAATCACGCCTGGCTTTGTTAGGCCATATATTCGGAGAATGCCCCATAGTCACTCCATTTTGAGGAAAACGACTGCCTGTCAGATAGAGTTGGATTTACAAATACTCCTCATTTTCAGTAGCATTATTTGGTGTAACACCAGATTATATTATACAATAAAAACGATTATGATATTTTACACTGCACTGCTCATGCAACAACTTATCTATTCACCTGGAAGAATACAAACCCACATTACATAGGAGCAATGTCACAAGTTTTCTAAAACGAGATCAACCCCGGTTCAAAGATTCTTCAGAATCTGGCAATAACAACTGTTTTAAACCAAGCTTGCCAGTCACTGCATAACGTTCTTTATCACTTAATGTTTCAATATACATGAGGTGCTATATCATTTTGCTTACATACTGTAGCTCTCTGAATAATGTGGGGAGTGGATGTTGAGCGTAGACTATGAATAAAGGTAAATTACATTTTTACATTTTTTTACCCCAATGTTGTATGGCTGTATTTTTCACTGAACTGTATTTTAATTCTTGTATCAGCTTAGTAAAACACAGTCCTTTCTTCCAGTTTTGAAGTAAATTTTCTTAGAAAAAGTCGTAGCAGTTACACTAGGCTTAGAGTGTGGATTGTGAGAGCTGCACCCTGAAGAGTTAAAACACTGCCATGGTTTTGCATTAGTATAAATAAGAGCTTTCTTGTCCATGTGTACAAGTGAATGCTATAAAGAGTAGTAAATGTTTTTTTTTCCCTTGTGTGACTAGCAATGTTTCAGCTTTAAGTGTGAATTTTTAGTGACATTCAAAAATGTTACAAGTTGTACTTTGCAGTAGGAAGTAGGACGACAACATGAATGATTATTAAGGCAAGTGAAATTAAGGTCAAGGCAAGATCTTTTTTTTCTAGACTTAAAACGTAGCATGGGGGGTGGGGATTAGAATACATGTAGTTACTGGAATAATATTAGTAACTTTACAAAGAGCATAGAAAGTCTATTATATGTTGGATATATTTATTTATTTCAGGATAGCTTAAATATCATCATGGAAGATATTTCCTGAAAATGTACAATATTGAAAAGGCCCATAAAAATATTAAATAATTATAAAAAAATGAATATACAGTATATACATGACAATAAATGAAACGATTGAAAATAAACAGTATTCTGTTACAGTAGATGGAGAATGCAGAACATTATTAAACAGTCAAAAACACTCACAGTCATTATTAATAAAATGCACTGTGCTGTAATGATGAAATACACAGTTCTTATACTGTATATTTATAATACAATCTTTTTATAATAAATTCAAGGCAAAATCTTGCAAGTCTACTTCTTGGTGTCGATGCCCTAGTTAGCTTGGTGGATAATATTTTGTTCATAATTATTTATATAAACACACAAAATGACTGAATTGATATTTAGTAAAAGCTCAAGCATAATAAATATTTTTGTCAGTGCACACAGTACTGTTCAACCACAGGTAGGCTCTGGCTTCCTGTGATCTTGAACTGGAATAAACACATTCAGATTAAGGACAGATACAGTGATCTACCAATTCAAGTTACCCATCCACCCATTTTCTAAACCCACTTATCATATTACAGTCTTTTAAACAAGGTTCCCAGATTTTACTTTTATTTTAAACTCTTTGGCATGAGAATTCCGAGTTGCGCAGAATATAAAAATTAACAGACTGGATGGATTTCTACCATCCACCACTCCATAGATTAGGAAAGTTTAAGAAATATTAAAATATATAAAATAACATTAAACATGTACTTTTAAACATTCATATTAGGAGGCAATGTGTGACTGACTGATTATATTAAACATGGAATGTCACTTGGATCTCTAAATACCTTTTTACTTGAATCATTTGCTTCTTGTTATGGCGAGGTCTTAAACTTAATTTGCAGTGTTCACTTTTCATTAAGTCAGATTTATAACAGAATTCTAACAAACCATAAACAAAACATAGATTCCCCAATTCCCAGGGTTTTTACTCAGAATAGTCTTGTGCAAACGAGAATTGCATTGTTAATTTAAAAAAAATAAATTAATCTATAATTGAGATGTATATTACAGTTACAGTTGTATGCTTAATTCTGGAGAACTGCAGAATAATGCATTTTTGAAAACTGATGTTAAAAAACATCATGTCTCCACCGCAAACACAGATATTTCAAGATTTTCAGTAAATTGTCCTTCTGAAAGGTCTCTGCAAATTCTTCTGCTCAGTCTCTTGGTGATGGCTGAACTAGATTGTAAAGTTTCACAGCTCCCTTTGCGGATGGACATAGTTCAGACCACATCGGGGTATTCTCCAGTCGTAGAACTTCCTGATAAGGATAATGCACATAGACTGATTTAGTACATTCATAAAAATGGCCACCGCGAAAGGCCAAAAATAACTACTGTATAATTAAAGTTCATACAACTTATTAGATATACAATTACATAAACATTTTACTGGTTTTATATGCCATTTTGTCTCCTCATAATAAAACACAATTAGTTACTGACTCATTAACTTTCTATAAGCTTTTAGGGTAGAGATTGAGATGACAACATGCAGAGCTGAACAGATCAGGCAATCTTACCTTCCACGGCTTTAACTTAATCTAACAAATTCCCAATGGCTCTTACACCAGCCAAAGTATAATGCCTTCATAGTGTCCTGGGTCTGCCCCAGTGTAACTCCTATGGGAGACCCTCAGGAGACATCCTAACTACAAGCCCATGTCACCCCCACTCCCATAGCCAATTGTTTTGTTCACTACCAATAGCTCATGAACATAGTTCAGGAAATGTAGACTGACTAGCAAACCAAAAGCTTTGTCCAAGAACAAAGCTCCTATTTCACCATCACAGTTCAGAACAACATGCCCTACACATTCTTTGCTTAATCTCCTCTATCCTTATTAGCTAATAAGGCTGCAATGTAACAGAACTTATTCAAATGGAATGGCTGCTCCGACCTTACGCACAAACAGCAAGCTACAATTTTTAGATTTTGAAGTACCAATTATCTTCTCACCTGCTTCACAATCAGTTATGAATCAGTTATGGCAACTAAAAATCCTGTGATGGCAAAGAATATGCTTATACCACAATGTTTTTATTAAGACAGATTCAGGCAGCAAAATATACACACCTACTTTTAGAGGAGTAGCTCATATAAGTTTCAAAAATGCAGATTTACATGAGACAATTTCAAACCACAATGTTACATCTTGCAGATAACTGACAATTTTCAAACACTTTAATGTAATATGGTATTAGGTTATTGATTTCATTCAGTAATATGGTCACAATCTAGTATACTTCTAGATCAGTAACAATTTTTATTCTACTATGTAAATTTTCTTAAGAGAGAAACGGAGGCATTATTTTATCCACTTTATTCTCAGCACCACAACAGCGCCCTTTTTGGAATTTTGTGTTCCTTGATACATTTTTAAAGACAACCTTTTGTCCTCATTATATGTCCTGTTAGTAACTGCCACAAATATAGTCATGCAGCTGACTGAGTTAAGGTGATTTATATACTTAGAGCTGGGGGTCATAAGAAAACAATAAGGTAATAATGTTTTAGAAATTGCCAAAACTAGCCACAGTAATAAGTCTAACCATCTCACTTAGAAACAGGGAAGCACATGGCACAGTGCTCTTGACTGCTTAGGCAAACTACTGTGACCCGCGAACCTCCAGTGTCAACTCAGATTGTGACCCACTGTCTTAGGCGACCCATTTGTTAAGAAACACTGCCTTACATGGACCTGCCATGCACATGGCGAGATTCAATTATCAGTTAATTCTACTCCGCCAGTTAAAGTATGCATACCAGTCCCAAAGACCCTTAATTTCAATGGACCGATATACTTTGTAATGGGCACATGGCCAAATGAGTGGTCCCAAATGGAGCCATAAGTTGGTGCACAGCTGTATTTAAAAAAAGCCTAAGAAAACAAAAGCTGATCTTGGGCCGAGTAGATTTTCAAAGTTTTACAGAGAACAAAATTTGGTTTTAGAGCTCTGATCATTTTTCTGCATCATCAGCTTAGATGAAGGCAGTAAACTCAAGCCAGTCACCAAGGCAGCCATGTTGTCCTTTAAAATGATGCATGAAACATCCAAACAATAATTATCAAAAATCTGACTGCACAAAAGTTACAACACACTGATAACTAGGCACGGCTGGGTAATATTATTGTCCGTTCTACTTACAAAATGCTATAATTATTAATAGTTACTAATGTTAATTTTTCATATTAATGTTTTCATTTAATAGAAGATTTTAGGGTTTAGCTACCTTTTCATGCTTCAAATAGAAATATTTCACAAATGTACTGTAAAATCTGAGAGTCCCATAGTTGTGTATAGTTTATCACAGCAATATGACAAATCCATATGGTGCCCCCCCATCTCCATTGCCATTCATAAGACTTCTTTACTCTGCAGCAGTTGCCTACAGGCCCAACATCTAGCAAAGATTAAAAAGCAAGATGCTGATTTTTACAAAAACAAATTCATATTTTGTCACCTTGGGTATAGTAGAAAGATAATCTTTGAAGAGAGCCGTCCAATTAACCCTTTAAGGGGGATCAAGCAAGACGATTAATGCTTTTCTCAAATGAATATTACATTTAAATTATTATGGTGTGAACATGTATTTGTCTTTTATTTTAGAAGATTACATCACTTCATTTTAACTAATTTTGCTTTTGTTAATTAAGTTAGATTAATCTCAAAGATGCATTAGAAATTTGGAAAATTACCTTGAAAATCATATGTTGGTCTTATCAAAAAGGACCGACAGTTTCCTAAGCTATGTTGCAAGGTTATTCCCACAACTGTGAAATAGGTAAGCATGTTCGAATAGATAAATGGTTGTAATCAATACACAATTTCATATACACACACACACTTGATCTTAATTACATTAAAATTTTATGTATATGCATTGTGAAAGCAAAAATTACTAATTAATGGTATTTACCTTCCACAAAATGGCAGGCATTGTTATAAAAAAAAAAAACTTAAATGTAGAAAAAAAAATCCTTCATTGGGAACATCATAAACAAGTAAATATTTTTCTGTTTGCTTTCAAGGATGGGGAATACTTGCCTCCCTTTTAAGAAAGATGATATTTGTAGATTCTTGAGCCTCTGGTCCTCCTTCCCAATAAAATCGATTCACCTCTTCTGCTGTGAGAGCACACCTAGACATATGTGTAATGCAAACCATAATATTTCAGCAGGGGCTAATGAAAGTAAGAAGTCTACAAAACACAAATTAAGTCTCAGACATTGCATCATACCCTAAAAATACTATTTTGATAATCAGCTTCTTAATCACTTTAATTACAAATACATTTCAAGATCATATATTGAACTGCATTTACTCTACAGTTTAAAATACTGTATTTATAAAAATCATGCAGTTAAGTTTAAAATCTGTTTTCTGCTGTTTCACAATGGTAATGGTATAAAGAGAAAAACATAAGTGATAAAGTTTAAATACAAAATCGATCAAATATAATGAACATGTTACCATTCAATTGATTTCATTACACAGACCCCCAATAATGAGCCATCTTTAAAACTCTGATTCTGATTTATGAAGATTTATGTTCAATGCCTTAAGACTAGTGCCATCATTGCTTGCCTCATCTAGCTAGTAAAGAGCATGTGATCTTTCGACTGTTTTATTTACAAAAAATTAATTGACTACCCTTTGATCTTTGTGACTCATAATTACTACAACATATAGTCAAAACCAAACAAGTCAGATCCAAAAACATTGTTTGCACCAAAACCTAATTGCTAACCAGTAAACAAACTCATAGGGAAAACAATAAGATCAAAATCTAGCAATCCAGGGGAGAAATTTACATTATGATGGATTGTGTTTATATCCAAATCATAGATACAGAATGAACCCTTTAAGAGAGATATCATTTTTTCCCTGAAAGTTATCATGCTTTTGGAATATTTGTGTTGTACTTGGCTTTGAACTTTATACTTCTATACTTTGCAAAACATTTTATAATGGTGTGCTGTTTATAAAAATGCGATGCATAATAAGTATTAACTATAATCTGTACTTGAAAAATAACTTCTGAAAATGCTGTATTTTCTACATCCAAGCAAAGTTGTAACTAAAACTGACACATTTTCATTATTTAATCTTCTGTTTCAACTTTAAAGTAATCAAAGCAGCATTGTATGTTTAAAATACCAGAAATAAAGGATTGTCATGTTTCTATTTAAGTGTACAAAATACTGCAGCTCTGGTCAATACTACAAGCCCATTTTACATATTCGAACACAAGTTGTAATCCAAACAGGTGCAGTACCAGAAGAGTGTGTTATCTCCAGTAACTGAGCACTTAAAACACCCTGAACAGGCTTCAGAAGATTCAATTGCTTTCCTGATGTAAATACTGGTTATTTTGATCTTAATTTTAATAGAATATACAACACATAGATGTCTACAAGAGCAGTATTTTTTCTGTACTCTAAATAGTTCACTCTTCTCATTCACTTAGATTGTTATAATTTTAGAGGTTATAGATAAACTGTACTACAAATGTTAAAAATTGGGAGTGGTCTCCCCTAGACTTTTTTGTATACTCAATTATGGAGATGGATATTTGAGGAGTAAACCGCAAGACAATGATTATATTTTTATATTATGTATATTAAAAGAATGATCAACAACAAATCAATAATTTATTGAAAAATTATTATAAAAGTAAAGTTGAATAAAAGGTTAAAGTACCGCTTCTGGATAGCCTAAAAGTTGAGAGAAATCTACGTTTTGTACCTAATACTTGTATGCAAAATTGGGTTGACCTAAGTGAAAGCGTACTCTAGTTATCGTGTTTACATACACACACACATAATTCCAAAATGGTATTTACTGTACTCAGGGAGATCTAAAACTTCATCAAAATCTCAAAATGGAATTTTTGGATGATTACAATATTTTCCCTACACTTTGTATATAAGAAACTAAAAACACAAGTATAAAAAATGCTGCTGTCTGTATATGTAGATAATTCTAAGTTATTTGTTCCAGTAAATGGACAGTATTTATTAGGACAATAAGTATTAAATGAAATTACTAAAACTGTTATGCCAAACTGTAATGCAATGATGCTGTAATTTTATTTCACAATTCCCACTATGCTTTAAAAAGCCAGCACTTTATAATTACACAGGTAAGTTCATGGGTGCTACTTCATTAAAGATTCATAATTAAACAGCCCTACTCTAAATCTATAAATTTAACATTTTCCTTAAAGAAAAAAATGACTGCAAATGATTTATATACTCATTCAGCCACAAAGAAACAAGAAGCAGTAGATATAATTACATACTGTATGTACAGTATAAATGACACAAGTAAATTGTTTTTCTTGTAATCATGCTTTCTCAAGTAAAGTTTCCTGAAGTTAAAAAGTTAAGAATCCAGCAGTTAATGTGCATGTTTCATCAGCCTTGCGCCAAAACTGAAACACAATTTCATATAGCCTCTATTTTCTCTAATTTAACTACGACTTAAATCCATTTATGCCACAAACCTCAGACTATAGGGCACCACCAGTCAAGTATTTTTTTTAATGCATGAAGGCAAATGAAGGTACACTGCTAGTAATACTTTTCACAAGCCTTTTTCTGACATCTGGCAGTTTTAGACAGCATAAATGGATATTAAACTATTTTACGGCTCATTATGTTGTGGATAGTTTGTTTGCATACGTCTGTAGAAACATTCTGACACAGTACAGGAAAAGAACAGATAGCTAGTATCAGAGCAATACTTATTGTTCTTTTTTGAAACTCCACTTTCATTGAAATAAAAGTAAAGTATACATTGAACAACTTATAAGGAATAAAATGACAAAAGATGAAATATTAACATAATATAATAATAATTCTTTGCATTTATATAGCGCTTTTCTCACTACTCAAAGCGCTCAGTAATTGCAGGTTAAGGGCCTTGCTGAAGTGCCCAACAGAACAGAGTCCCTTTTTGGCATTTACGGGATTTGAACCGGCAACCTTCCGATTGCCAGTGCATATCCCTAGCCTCAAGAGACACCACTCCAATATGTCTCTGCACTATTTTCCAACAGATGGTAGTTTCAAAAACTGTTGTGAAATGTGATTTACAAAGGAGGTTTAATATTACCTGATATAAAATTCAGCACTGGCACGACCAGCACTGGTATTATTGCGTGCTATACCCATTAGAATAGGCTTCTTCAGGAAATTCAGGGGAATGTTTACCTATGGAAAAAAGAATATATTAAAGTATGAAAAACGATCTGTTCATTTTAAATGAATTAATTATATTATCAAATTAGGGTCCACATAAAAACATTACAAAATATAGTTAAAATGTAATGTCTGTTTCAATTTGTCATTTCTACACAGAGTCAGTGTAAGAACATTGCCTTATAGGTTGATGAACTGCATATGCTAGAAATGTGTTTAGATTTCACTGGTAAGGAAGATGTTGTGATGGTCACATTATTACAGTGTTGTATTCAGAGATGGATACTGATATTTTTACACAGTTATATGAAGGTTAACAATTATTAATAAGAAAATCTCTAGGAATGTGTCTGCTTTTTATATATCATAAAAATGTCCAAACATTTCAAGTAGTCTTTTCAGCTGCCCAACTCTTATTTACAGATATTTAATAGATTACTATTCAGGCTTAAAAAACAAAAAAATTACATGAATGAAGTAGGAAGAGGATGTAAGTAACCAAAGCGAATACCTCATCTCTGATTTCTGCCATCACAGAGAAAAACAACTCCTTCACAACAAGATCTTGAGAAAGATGTTCCAAGTGGATTGCTTCCTCTGGAATGCCTTGTGCAACTGCCTGGATAAAACAAATTGAAGATGCTAAAGAACATAATTTATCAGTCAGTCAGTCATTGTCCAACCTGCTATATCCTAACACAGGGTCATGGGGTTCTACTGCAACCAATCCCAGCCAACACAGGGCAAAAGGCAGGAACAAAATCCCCAGGCAGGGAGCCAACCCTCCACAGGGCACGCACACACATACACACCAAGTACACACTAGGGACAATTTAGGATCGCCAATGCACCTAACCTGCATGTCTTTGGACTGTGGGAGGAAACCGGAGTACCCGAAGGAAACCCATGCAGACACAGGGAGAACATGCAAACCCACGCAGGGAGGACCCGGGAAGTGAACCCAGGTCTCCTTACTGCAAGGCAGCAGCACTACCACTGCGCCACTGTGCTGCTGCCATAATTTATCAACCAATCTAAAATTTATATCTAACCTCTAAACTCACTTCATTAGGTACAAAACATTTACAACCGAACTGAATACTTTAGGCTTAGATGTAAATGGAAACCTCTCCATACAGCTCTTTCAAAATGAAGTTGTTTAGGAGTATAAACAATATTGGCATATTTATAGAAATTAAATATGTTTGAATTGATCTAATTTTCACTGCTTGTTCAACCTTGTAGCTTCTGTCGTGTGGGGAGGTTAATGTAAAGTTTTCTTGTGTTGTGTTTTGAAATGGCCACTCCACAGACACAGACACACACAATGATATTGGTTTAGAAATTTAAATAAAAAACTGTGTCATGCTCATAGCATCATTTGTAAGGAATGTGCTTTTGTTCATTTTGTTGTTGCATAATATTTGCTTGCAGAAAAAAAAATTATCAGTGCTTTTATATTTGGATTGATTAAACAAATGTATTATCTTTGTGCATACTCTTTCAGAAATAACTTCTACACTTTGTTCCCATATCACTATTGTATTTCTACATGATATTCCTTTGTTAACTATACCAAATAAAGTGTGTTTCTGATAGTGACACATACTATCTTATCAGTTTGGTCTGTTATCTGCGATAAGGAACATAATTGCAATGACAGCATTTTGGGAGCATGTCTCGGCTATAGATCATAGCTTTGTGCAAACATTCATTATGCTGACACCAACATTGTATTTGCCAGTATCAAAATAAGAAGCTTGTTCTTATTATTTTCGTTCAGATAAACACGGCTCTTCCTGGCAAAAAATCGTCTGCTCCCTCATAATTAGATATTGCCCTGTTAACATATATTAGCACTAAATTTTAAGCATGTCCAACTGCAACCATAGGGCAGAAAAGTAGTTCACTGTGCTTGCTGCACTATGTTCTATTTGGAATTCTGTTATTATTAGCTATTAGCAATACTAATAGCATTCAAATGATTGCAGCTTCACAATAGGGTGTTCGTAGATATGGAACAATTGTATGGGTTCATGCTGCTGCAAAAAATGAACTCTGATGTCCAGGTACATGTCATAAAACATGTAACTGCTTCAGATATAAATGTATAAAACAAAAAAAAAAACTAAACAACAGAATATAAAAAGTATGAAATACTCTTGCCCCAAAAACATTTCACAAGTTGAAAACTGTGAAATTTGGGTGAACTGTTCTATTAAGATTTCTTCATGGCTTCCATACATTTTTCTTAGAGCAAAGGCTACATAATAACCATCGTCTAGAAAAATCCCTATGGCACATAATCTGCTTCACTGATAGGATATATTACTTACTGAGCCGTTTCAGAATTCTTCATGCCAATTTATATTACTTATCTCCTGAAATATAGGATTCCCGGATTACTCATTTTTCGCATGTCACTATGGGAATTTCTATAGGCATCTAGTTTTCCACAAAATATGTCTGTGAGATTAATTGACAACTTTAAAACAGACACAATATGAACGAATACGAATGGAGATCAGCATTTAACTGTATTCTGAGATGGACTGGAATACTGTTTTGGCAAATTCTAGTGGTCTGCAACCCTTTGATGAATAAAAGGAGATTCTGAAAATGGATGGAAAAGTTAAGTAAATATGGTATGGTATGGTATGGTAAGTATTTTTAAAAAGCTGTATATATATATATATATATATGATGATGAGGTACATCTGCAGTTGTTCATATGTCTTATAAAGCAACAGCTATTATTAAAAATCTTTCCCACCTCTTCCCGATGTTGAAAGCTGATAGCATTTAAAAAGCAACTCGGAACATATTAAGAGGAAATGGAGAACAATGAATGCATCCCACTTTAAAAATCAGAAAATACAGTAAGCCTTCAATTATACACTAAAGCATTCTTTACTGTGGGACTGTATTATTGCCATCTCAAGTAAATGTGTCCTTTAGTAGAAAATCACTGTGAAAAATTATTTATATAGACATATTACATTTGGAAATGCTAAGTAGTTTGTTATCTGTGCTATTTGCACTTTTCAAAGTGTAAAAATAGGATGTAATCATGTTCTGTACAGCAATGATGAAATTGACAGATGACAGTTACTTGACAGCTTAGCCTTGAAAAATGAAGTACAGTATGGACATCATGATTGAAGAATATTTGCTTTGGACTACAGGTGGCCTTTTGCTGATGCTCTTAGATACTATTCCTTATGAAACGTCAGCACATTTAATTTTCTTAGGCATTGAATGCTTGTCAAATACAGTATGCCCTCTAATAATAACCCATCTTTTGAATACCCAAAGGTCTTTCCAGATTTTTTCATCTTTTTAGCCTCTAACTACACGGGCAGGCAGAGTATAATTGTTTGAAATAATACAGAGGGTTTAGTTAGAAAAGTGCTTAAACAGATTAAACTTCTTATAATAAAGTCTATTTTAATTTAATATACATTGTTTAAGCTAACTCAGTATAACAAGACAGCAGTTCCTCAAAACTCTGATATCAAAGCACCTTACCACTAAACCAAATTATTCTATTACTAACCGATTTAAAAACAATCAACAATATTTACAATGCCAAGCAAACAATGTTTGAATTGCTTTCCACAATTTATCTGTTATATAGATTAGCAACCCAAACTCTGACATTGCTTTAATGTGTTAAGCAAAGTAAATCAGAGGCTAACCTTAGGTTCTGGATGCCCACCAGGAATGTCAATCTGGCCTGGTGCCTCACCAACTTGTTGACTGCGTCTGAGAAAAACAAACTTGTCATCTATAGTATGGAGCATGGCGCCTACACCCAGTGGCTCTGCCAAATAAGCCTGTGAATTTCCAAGATCCTTTAAACCTTGCTGTTGTAGAGATGGTGCTTCTAAGGCCCAATTGGTAGCAATAAAGTCCCGATAGCAGGTTAGACCCAAGCGAATGTACAATATCCCTCGCTCAAGGGAAACAGAGTGGATCCTGAACTTGGAGCCATTGAACAACCATGGCTTCTCCGAACACTTCTGCTGCCAAATCACCTCAATCTGTGGCTCATACTGAGGCAGTCGGCAGCGATTATACCTGGAGAGAAAGTCCAAAAAAAAAAAAAAAAAAAAAAAAGACCACTCACAATTTATTCCATTATATATTGCATTTATAGGTAAACACTTGCTTTTTAACTGTCCACCTTTATTCTTTCAGCAGAGATATTTTAATGGTTTACAACGAATCCTGCATACATTACAGATATATTATCATGGATATGTAACCAGATTTTCCTTGCTTCGTTTGTGCCCCCTCCCAGGATGCAAACTCTGGTCTGCACCACTTGCAAAGTGTAGAAACCAATCTTTTTAACCAGCTGGGCAAAAAGAGAACTCCTTGGCTCAAGTGACTTGTTGGGCTTCCAAATGTGAGTATGTTTCTTCTTCATGGTGGGCTTGTCTACTTGTGCTCCATTGCACATAATGAAAATTTAGTTCAACTCTTTTAAAATATTTTAATCAATATTTGAGAAGAAACTCTTTTAATAAATAGCAATGGTATTTAAAAATTTTAATTCAGAGTTTATAATAGCAAAACAAATAATTTATCATTGCTTGTTCAATAGTGTAAATTAAGTGATCGTAACTTAAAGGTAAAAAGAAGTCTATAATATTTCTAAAGTTACTATTTTAATAAAATGATTAACAATTACAAAAATGATTGATTTCAAACAATCTGATGCATAGTTATTACATTAAAAATAATTCAGAAACAAGTGTTAATGATGGCTTGTTTTGTAATCTATTGATTCCAATTCAAACACAATCCAGTGTGCTGCAAACCACAGTTAAAGAAAATGTCTAAGAAAAGCATTTTTTCTAAGCTATGAAAAATGTTTTGCCCTTGCTGTTATGGCAGTTTTTTCTCCTCAACCATGCTCACTTTGTAGTATATAGCGTAGCATATATCAACGTACTGTATTTTAATTAGTACACAAGCTGAGAAGGGATTTTACCTGGGTGAAAGATCAACATGGACTTGCTCTTCTGTCAGGCCTTGAGATGATGGACACTGAAACATGATCGAAATTTCAGAATCCATCATTTTGAATGTGTTCAAACACACTGGTGTAAAATGTAATGTGCTTTCTCAGTAATGTGTTTCTGGGACAGGAAAGAAAGGAAAAAAGGCAGTTCACATTAACAAGTGATAAAAAAAATGCATGATTCTTAATGTTACTGTCTCATAAATTAATAGAAAAAAAGGAATATTCATAAATTGCACATATAGAGGACATTCACTATACCAGTGTTTCCCAACATCAGTCCTGGGGGCACACTGTGGCTGTAGGTTTTTGTTCCACCCAGATTCCTAATCTGTGACAACACCTGATAACATTGATCTCATTTGATTAGCTGGTATTATTTTTTTTCTTTTATTCTACATTCAGAAAAGCACAACAGCATGATTTTTACATTGATAAGACATTTAGAAATATTTCTGCTTTTGCTATAGATTAAAATACTTAACTCTCTTTTGTTTATTTCATTATATGTTGCCCTATCTTTGTGCAGTTTTTTCCCTTCTTTGTATCTTATTAATGACAATTAAAAATGAGCAGAGCAGACACACTGGCAAACAACACTGAATAATCAAAGGCTGCAAGTACTTTAGCATCAGACCCACTAATTAGTAAATAATGGATTAATTAAACAATTAGAACACCTAGAAATGTAGAATGAAAATCTAGATGAAAATATTGTTAAAAAGAAAAAAATACATTATTCCCATATAACTGCTTGGTACATTTTAATATATATATATATATATATATATATATATATATATATATATATATATATTTTTACCAAACTTAGTTTTCTAATTTCTGCATTGTTCCCAAAACACAGAACTTGGGAAATAACACATCACTTAATTAGCCCAGGAGTCCAATTAAAAACAGAAGCTGTTTGGAACAAAAACCTGCAGCCACAGTGGGGCCACAGGACCGAGGTTGGGAAACACTGCACTATACTATACAAATATATCAATGCCTCCCACTTACTCTAAAACTTAAAGAAATAAAATAATTTTTAGATGAAATCTAAAGTAATAAACTGGATTATATGCAATATATTCTTGCAAAATACTTTGTTGAAGTAACAGTTATCATATTAACTACCAGTGGTTCATAGCCTCTTAGAAAGACACACATTTTTATATAGGCTCTTTTTCACATTGCACTTTATTGTTGTTATTTGTTATTTTTGAATTTTTTCAAAAATATGACAGACTTAAACTTCACTTGAATTGGAGCACAAGCAGATTAAGTGACTTGATCTAGGTTACATGCTGAACTACTGTATTTACATCAATACATTAAGCAAAATGATGTGTTCCCGTCTAAATCCTCCATCGAATACATAATGTGTTTTAAGGCTAACTGATTTTTTAAGGTTGCCTCAAAGTTAGTGAAACCCAACTCAAAATGCAATGTTGAATAGCTAACCTTTGAAGGTATTATTTAAAATAAGTAATGTTTATTAAAAAAATTATCCATTATCTGATAATATTCCTAAAATAATCTGATGGAAAATATACATCTACTATAAATTCCAGCACATTAAGTAGATCATAAGCTGTATTCATTTTACAAATAACAACCACAGAATGTTTTAATTACCACCTGATAATTATGACAAGAATACCACTAAACACACTCAGTTTTATATATATATATATATATATATATATATATATATACACAAAATTTGTGACAACTAAGACAAAGACTTGAAGAAAGAAAATCAACACTTTCACCTTTCAAACCATATTACAGATTACTAATGAGTTACTAATAGCAAGCTAAATTCTTGATATCAAGAGGTAACAAAAGCTACAAAAAATTAATTTGTGTAGATTGAAACTTACAGCGTACTAAGGAGTCGTGTCTGCAGAAGACTTCAAATAAGAATTCTCCACTTGAATAAGAATTCTTGAAGGAGAAGACGCTTTAAATACCCATTTTAAATTACAGAGGTGTCACTAGGCACCAAAGCAAAATATTTAACCACCTTATGCAATACTTGGGTGTGGCCGAGTTTCTATATTACTTGTCTAAAAGCCAGCAAATAATTACGAGCCACTGCGGTTTTACATATAAATCCACAAAAATATATAATTGCTATCTATTTTGCTTGTTGAGCATTCAGATAATTATAATATATGTATGAAGATGTGGCACATAAAACTAAAGATAAACATAAAAGGTAAAAAAGAGTTGCTTTGTTAACAAGTTTATTCTCCATAACCATTAAATGAAAGATGAAAACTTGTTTTAGGTTTATTCTAAGCTGGTTATTTGATAGTGGTTATGTATACTTTGTATGATAGGCAAATCTCATAAAGTGTCCTTCACATTATTTTCCCACATAAAGTGCAAAACTGGCGTCATGCAGCGCGTTTGTTTCTAAAATGATATTTTTGTTTCCCATCCAACAACTCACACAAACTGTTAACAAGTGAAAGTAGGTAAAGCTTATATAGCTAAAGAACAGGCTAATCAAGATTGTTGCAATGAAATGTAGTAATACTAAACTTTCCAGATTCTGACTGGAAACAGTGCACTGAACAGTGGTTTCCAAGTTCTTACAACACACATTTTTTATAATTTATGGATGGAAGAAGGCCAACATTTACACTACCGGTCAAAAGTTTTAGAATACCTCAGGTTTTCTTCAAACTTAATCAGTTGAAATGCAATGAATGACCTAAAATTGTGAAAAGGTAAACAGTAAACTGCCAGAGGTTTAAATTTAAACTTTAGGCCATCTTCAGGGAACAACTAATAGGTTACAATCTACACATGTTCTGTAGCAATTAAAGTAAATTAAGCCTTGCAAGTTGAAGCAAACAATTTGCACAGGTGTTCCGACTTCTGTTGATTACTTAAAACCCTCTGTCTTAAAGCAGAGTTGGAACAGACTATGTTACTACCATGGTACTACTTGGACAATATTCCAGTGATAATGGCAAGAAAACAACAATTAACAAATTAAATGAGACAGAGCATTATTACCCTTAGAAAGGTAGGCCTTTATTTAGAGAAATTTAAAAAAAAAAAAAAAAAAAAGTGTCAGTCCTTCTCAATCCAAAGGCAACTGGAAACTAGAAGAAACTCTGATAGGAAGAGATCTGGCAGATCAAAAGTGACAACCCAATCTGAAAACAAGTTTTCAAGGGTCACCAGCTTTCATGATATGTACCTCACAGCAAAACAGCTTCAAGCACAGCTTAACAGTAATCAAAAAAAGCTTGGTTTCTGCTTTGAAGAGGAGACTTTGTGCTGTGGATTTGACAGGGTGAGTGGCAGTAAGAAAGCCATTCCTTAAAGGACAAAATAGAGCCTGTGGACTACTGCAGACTGGAAGAAAGTCTTGTGGAACAATGAGTCAAAATTTGAAATCTTCAGTTGATTACACAGGGTGTTTGTACCCCATTGTGTTGGTGAAAGGATGGTTCCTCAGTGTGTGACACCAACTATCAAACATGGAGGAGGAAGTGTGATGGTCTGGGGTTCTTTTGCTGGAGACAGAGTTGTTGACTTGCACAGAGTGACTGGCATTCTGAATCAAAATGGTTACCACATCCTTTTGCAGCACCATGCAATATCTTCTGGTCTACGGCCAGTAGGTCAGCGGTTCATCCTGCAGCAAGATAATAACCTGAACTACGTTAAAAGAAAATAACACTTCAGAACATGGACTGTCCAGCACAGTCTTCAGACTTAAATCCCACTGAGTTAGTTTGGGATGAACTGGAAAGAATGGTGAAAGGAAAGCAACTTACAAGTGCAACATACTTGTGGGAACTTCTGCAGCAGTGTTGGGAAGAGCTTTCTGACCAATATTTGATTTCCCTTATAGAAAAAAAAATGCCATGTGTGTTTTTGGCTGTTATATCAGCAAAAAGTGGCTACTTTGATGAATCAAAATTTTTTTTAAAAAGTTTCAACATTTAATGATTCCTTGACTTATTTTTTTTAATTTGCCATTGTTTGTTTGTTCTATGCCTTGATTTCATGAAACACTAAGACATTAAACTGTGTGCATTTCCATAAAAACTGAAAAAAGAGGTGTTCTAAAACTTTAGACCAGTAAATATTGATTACCAGCTAATGATGATGCAATCATACAAAAATCTGTTACTGCTAAAATATGACATTACAATTTGATAGTAATACTCAAGAAGAAACCACATTATCAGGCTGCAGTCTGTTTACACATGTGCCATATATTGCCATTCAAAACTTCTTCTATGTTAGAAGAAAGTATAAATGGTTAAACATCACAGAACATTTCCACAGCCCTTGATTGCTGCTAAATGTAATGACTACAGAAAAAAAAAATAATGTCAATGACTACAGAAAAAAAATAAACAATGTTACTGATACTATAATTCTCAATCAACAAATTAAGATATTTAATGTTTCTTTCTTTATTTTAGCATTACACAGGCTCAAAGTTGCAAATGGATCTCTTTAATTAAATGAGTGATAAAAGCACATGGCAGACCTTATCCAAACCAAGCAAAATGTTAATCTAACAGAAAACTGCAAATGATATCTTTCCATTTTCTAATCTGCTTATGAAGTTCAGAGTCATAGCAAGACAACAGGTATTCCAGCAACATTACGCATAAAGCAGAAACCACCTCTGGTTGGGGCAGAAATCAATCACAGAATACTTTCACACAAATACCCAACAATCAATCATTATTTAGACTTGTCAGATTACCTAACCTAAAAACTTTGGGATATGGCACGGAAAGACAGAGTACACAGAGAAAAGCCCAGTTAGATACAGGGAGCATGCAGACTCCGCAAAGGAAATGGCCAGGTCTTTGAATTTGACATTAGGACTCCTTGAGACAGTAGTGCTTGGTACTATGTTATCAGGCGCATTCTTCTGCAATCGTCAAACAGGGGAAGGATTCATTTACAAATTATGCACAACAAAAAAATTCTTTGATGCAATTGTGCTAATCACACTTGCAAGCTGAATATCTCAAACATTACTCACATTTTTAATTGAGATGTATTTTGCTGCCTCTACCCACAGAAAGAATGTAAAATACTGAGCTCTCTGGACTAAACCGGAGTGACTTTTTGCAAAACTGGTTCAAAGATTATTGTTTAACCATCATTTATAGTTAAAAATCAGTATAACCATACAATCTCTCAAGAAAATCATTGGTTTGAATTATCTGGTTATTACATGAAGTTTTCATTACTAAAGGATTTGATATAAAAACAAATTTTGTTTTAAAAATCGAAGTGGTCTTAATTTTTATAAACTAGCAGTCATGTTCTTTGAAGTATACATCGCTGTACATTTTTGGAGAAAAGAAAGAAGCAACGTAGAAGGGTCTTCCATGCTAGTTTCTGTTAATGCTGCAGAAGTAGTCACAAAGTGAAATCACATATGACAGAATAGGAAATACAGCACAATGTACCTCTTCTTCCTTGTTTTTTTTTTTTTTTTTTTAAAAACCCTGTGTGACGTACGACTGTTGGCATTTAAAATCAGTCAGCCCATCATTTATTTGCTTGATTCTAATTTTAGGCAAAGCTTGACATCACTCCAGCATAAAATGACGCAGGTGATGTGGCATAACCGCTAAATGAATACATTAAATAAATACAAATATTTTTGCTTAATTTAATTAAATAATTTCTGCCTTCATGTAAATGAGGGAATGCAAGTATCTTGGAGCAAATATGTGTAATACTGTATTTAGAAGTTTTAATTTTAATCCTTACACTACTTATTTACTTCAGTTTAATATTATTTGCTGAAAAATGTACTTTCTCATAGATCAGAAGTTGAAACTTTGCATGACTATGGAGAGAGCACACTAGTCAAAAGGAACATCAAAAAACTCATACTTTCCATCATGAAGTAAAAATCTAGGCCCTGAAAGATTCCAATATTTTTCTTAGGAAGCCAATGTACTACACCAAACTTCAATGTTTCAATTAAACCTTAAAGCGAGGGTCAATTCCCAACCTCATCAATTTTGTGGTGTTTTCCCACTTACCTTACATCTGCATCAGTTTTCCCTTTGTACGTCAGCTTTCAGCCACCCCTCACAGAGAAGAAAGCTGAGCAAATGGTGTGTATGCATGAGCATGAGATTCTGGCTCCATCTGACTGTTTAATAGTCTGTTAATAGCAAATAATTTCTGAGATTTTTCAGGTAAGGGAGACAGGAGTTTTGTGGGAAGGCTCATTATACAGTATTAACTAATCATAGCACCAGAGACTGGTGATGTGTTGCATGTTGAATAGCACTTGCAAAAATAATTTCAGTGTACTCTGTACATATAATAACCATATATGCCTATAATGAGAAATGTAGGCTCAGAAAATCATTGGCTAGATAAAACAAATTAAGTAATGCAAACATTGAAAAAAGTGAAAAGAAAAACTCTCCTGATAGCTATGTGTAAAGAACAAAAATGCTACTTTTTCTAGAGTTCCTACTCATAAAACGCATCTCCTTGAATTGGCTCAGACTGAAAAGGCGAGATGACTTAAGTGTGAAGTGACCAAAGCTACTTTTGCTCTAATTACAGGCACCTAGTAAACATAATCATTTTGGAAGAGTGAAAATATTGTCTTTAAAATTGGATGTTTATAAATAACAGCAAAAATTGAAGAGTTTTGGGAAGAAGAAAAAACACCACCACCAATATGTTCTGGTACTGTAATATAGTAAGGCTATCACAACTTATCCTACAAGCTAAATGTTCCTTAATGACATTTGGAATAGTAACTGAGGATATGGAACTTTAAATCAGTGATATTAGACTGGTGATTAGGGGCTTTAAAAAATTATGCTGATTGACAAATGAAGGGGAGACAGTAAAAGAGAAATGATAAGGGAAGAATATCATGAAAATGAGCAATGGCATTGACATCAGGACCGTAACAATTATTTGTGATTTATTTAATTTTCAGGCTCTGTGATAATGCTGCAGATAGAGAATAAGTACAATTAAGAAAACTTTGTTGTAAGGTCCAGTCAAATTCTGTGACCACAACAGCACACTGAGAGTCTAGAACCAACACTACATAGTGGTGGAAAACTGTCAGAGACTCAATGATATAACACCTGGATGATGCAATATTGTGATTTTTTTTTAATGTTTTGCAATATATAAAGTATCAAAATTTGATTCTGTGATATATTGCAAATTACTTTTTTATTTGACTTTAGTTATCCATATAGACAAATAATCTCACACCTAATCAGAGAAACCATTGTCTTAATTCATCCCAATTAATGTTTTTTAATGTTGGAAATTATTTGAAATACAGTATCTAGGCCCCCTCATTAGTAAATATGGGAAATTACATATTGGTACATAATCTGACCTTTACGCTGGTTGAGTCCCTGTCAAATGTTTGTAATAGCGCCATCAAATAATAACTGACATTAGAATATTTCAGATTTAACATATTGCTTGAATATACAAATGTGCATTCAAAATTCTTAAGGATATGTATATGAATGTTGCCACGAGGTACCATATATATATAAAATCCATCCTGTTATACTTTGAATCCAAAATATCCATCCTGCTATGCTTTTTAAAAAAAAAAACTAAGGCCACTGGGCACCTTTTTTTTGATCATTGATCACTGAGCTACTTGGAGTTTAACTTTATACAGTCAGGATAGAAGAAAAGAAAGCATTTGCAGATGCTTATAAATGACAGACGATTTCAGATTAGTTTTCTAGCTTCTTTGCCTTCTCTTTGATTACATCAATTTTTGAATTCTAAATTTAATATAAATCAGCTTTCCCAAGCTCTTGTCAGATGGAGCCAAGAGGCAGTCCTACTTTGTTATATGCTAGAGTATTTGATTTTAAAATGGCCTTACATATTAAATATATACGTCAAATTCAATTCATTACTGTAATATTTTGAAAACTAAAATGAATGCAAATGCAAGATACAAATGTTAGCATAATATCTGATACCCTAATCTAAGCTGCAGAGCTAATGTTTGAAGTACACCATTCACTGGAATTAAAAAGCTGTCTATCGGAAAGTATTTTGCTATGCATGTACTAGTACAATACATTGCTTTTTTATTCAAGCAGATAGGGTATCACAAACATTAGCAATCCTACAGTGACTCCTACACCTATAAATAAGAAGAAAAAAAAATCTTATACTTGTCTTAACTGGCATCAACTGAACTGTACTGATTTTTTCCCTGACTGGGGAAAAGAAAAGACAATCTGACAACAGCAGTTGGATCTGTTGTGGCCATGATTATTGTATTAATAGTTAAAGACAGCAAAATATCAAATGTAATCAAGGGTTGAGTCACCTTATATACTGTATTAAGAGGTAAAGATCTCCAAAATATACTTAACTAATTAAATTATTGATGGTTTTAAATTAATTTGGTCTAGCAAGAGGAGACTTGGTAAAAATTAAAAGAAAAAAAAATTAAGGACAAATGAAATGGGAGTTGAGCTTCCCTACTCAAACTACATTTTTGATATATGCATAGATTTCTTCGTTACACCCAAACAACAGAATAAATCAAGATAAACTAAGAATAAATCCAAGTATTACATTCAGACTACTTTATACGACTGGAAATTGCAAAGAAACTATGTTAATTTTTTTCCTTGTAGTGTTGTCTAGGACATTGGAGATATGGAATCTAATAATTTCACAATGACATTTTCTTTTCAGATAAAATATTTTTATTTTCATAACACTGGTACTGAGTAATTTATCTCACTCATCACAGGAATTGCATTATCAGTTATTTTATCCAATCACTATAAAATGCTATACATTTTATCCAAAATTCCATCTGCTGTTGTGAATGTAAATGTTATAATACAGAGAATGTAACAGGCTTGCTTAGAAATGCAGAAACTGTAGAATAAAAGCAATAGCTCACTTGAAAGATGAAAGATGACTGTTTAATATACAGTATTACATAAGAAAAGATTTTTGTGACAGAGAGCTAGGTATACAAATAAAAATACAGAATCTCTCCTTATCAGTAAATCACGCAAAAGCAGCTGAAATTAAATTTGCAGGTTATTTACAGGATAACCCAGCATAGAATATAGGACACTAAAATGTTGTTTCAGGTGTAAAACTAATGCTGAAGGAATATTCTACATTTACAATATTGCAATAACATCTAGCAGTTGTCTATGTGAATGCTCCATTCACTAACCCTGATAACGAAGTAGGGAGCAGCAATTAATACTCTTTAGCCAATTTCATGCCCTGTGAGTCTAATTCACTTAGTGGATATTGAGCCATATTCTGTATTCGCTGCCTGAATTCCCCCAATACCTTCTAATTATCCTTTCAAGCTTAAAGCCAATCCCCTGTCAATCTCTGGTTCATCAAGACTATTACTGAAGTACAGGGCCATTCTTAAAGAAGAATTGCTATATCTTGGTGGGACACGTTCACGATTGAGCAGGAACATGTATTTATTTATCTGTGCCCATAACATAACTAAAATGTAGTTTACAAGAAAGTGAAACATGTATTACCAGATACATTAACTGAGGTCCACAATTTAACTATACTTGATGTTTTTTACTATTTAAATATCAGCTAAGGAACAAACTGTAAGACCTCTATAGGCTGCATGAGACTATAACTCAAAGGGAAAAACGCAGGTACTAAAATGCACTATATGGCCAAAAGCATGTGAATACTCATGTAAACTATTGAGTTTGGGTGTTTCAGCTGCATCCATAAAATCAAGCACATAGCCATGCAATCTCCATTGACAAACATTGGCAGGAGAATGGGGTGCACTGAAGAGCTCACTGATTTTAAACATGACACCATCATAACATGCCACCTTTGCCACAAGTCAGTACACGACATTTCTGTTCTACTAGATCTGCTCCAGTCAGCTGTAAGTGCAATTATTATGAAAAAGAAGCATCTAGAAGCGACAAAAGATCATCCACAAAGTGGTGGACCACACAAACTTACAAAGCGGGACTGCCAAGTTCATACAGAGTAAAAATTGCCAATCCTATGTTGCATCACTCACAACAGAGTTCCAAACTGCCTCTGGAAGCAACATCAACAAAGAAATGTGTGTCAGGAGCTTCATGAAATTGGTTTCCATGGCCCAAATGCCAAGCATTGTCTGCCAATGGACCCAGGAGCAGAGAAACCATGTTCTCTGGAGTGACAAATCATGCATCACTACCTGGTTGTCTGATTGGTAAATCTGAGTTTGATGGAGGTCAGGAGAATGCTATGACGACAACTAAAAAAGTGCCTACTGTAAAGTTTGGTGAATGAGGGTCTGTTTTTTCAGGGTAGGGCTAGGCCCCTTGGTCCTAGTGAAGGGTACTGCTATTTCTAAAGCACACAAAGACATTTTAGACAACTGTGTTCTTCCAACTTTGTGGCAAGAGTTTGAGGAAGACCCTTTTCTGTCCCAGCGTGACTCTGCCACATGTATAGAGCCATTTACATAAAGACATGGTTTGAGGAGTATGGTGTGGAGAAGCTCAAGAGCTCTGACTTCAACCTTAAGACGTTTGGAATGTACTGGAACAACAACTGCAAGTTAGGTCTTCTAGTGCCTAATTTCACAAATGCTCTCTTGGCTGAATAGGCACAAACTCCAACAGACATACTCCAAAATCTTGTGGAAAGACTTTCCAGAAGAGTGGAGGCAGTTATAGTTGCAAAATGGTGCCATGGTTTTAGAATGGACTGTCCAACAAGCTCATACAGGTGTGATGATCAGGGGCCTCATGTATAACGCCGTGCGTAGAACTCACACTATAACATGGCGTAAGCACAAAAGTGGGAATGTGCGTACGCACAGAAAAATCCAGATGCAGGAATCTGTACGTACGCAAACTTCCACGTTCTTCCGCTACATAAATCCCAATCAGCGTGAAAAGTAACGAACGTGCACGCGCCTTCTGTCCTGCCCCAACTCCTCCCAGAATTACGCCTCTTTGAATATGCAAATCAATATAAATAGCCTTCTGTGAAAAGACAATGGGAATAGCACGGGGGAAAATATAAGAATTTCAGCGAATACTAAGTGGAGGCAAAGGAAAAATGTACTACTTGTTGGTTTAAGCAGTGGTATAATCAACAAAATTAAGTTGATCAAGTGACAGAGTGTCGGAGAAACTCGAAAGCTCAAGTTCACAAAGTCGCACAGTGCCCGAAATAAAAAAGAAATCACATATCAAATTCGCTGTGAAAAGGCGAGTCGTAGCCCACCGTCTGAGTGTCATATGAAAGCTTATTAGGGTACAGACAAAAACAATAGGCACACAGTGGGAAAACAGCACAAAATGTCAACTTTAATCTTGAAATATCCACTTTATCACATTGTTTATTTTGCCATTAAAGTAGAACATCATAAACTTCATTTTAAAATCGTTTAATTTACTAGTTTCTCAAATCCCATTGTAATTAAAGTAGCACATTAAATGCTTTGTTCTGTATTCGATCTTCTATGTGCTCTATGTGTGTGAATCACTACCTGCTTCTTAAATGGACTTTCTTTTTCTCCGACAGGACACATAATCCATTACATTCGTGATATTAGAACTCTCTGAATAATTAAAATACTGAGATGTATACGTGATATCTTTTTCATGATGATAGGAGTTAAAGCATGTTATTAAACATGGGAACACGGTGGCGCAGTGCTTGTTCATGTCTCACACAAGAGGCTTGCTGCGCCATGCGCGACCTTCGATGAAATAATTTATTACAGAAGTACTGTCTCTTTCAAACGTACTAACCTCCAATTCCTGTCCTTAAATGAAGTTAAAGTTTTATCTGTATAATATAATCAACATATTTTGCTGCATTTCATCTTAAAAATTATATCGTCATCATGTAAATATGCGCTTTATAAAGTGGCGCAGGTTGTGTAATATTATAACTGTAGTGCAAGTTTACAGTGAGGTAATAGTACTTATAAGTACAGACAGTTCTACAAGGAGCACTTGATGGACTGATTGAGTGCGTTTATAGTTCTTGGGATGAAACGTTTTCTAAACCGCGAAGTCCGTACAGGAAGGTCTCTGAAGCATTTTGCCGTGGCTGAGGCAGCGTCTGCTTCATGCTGTATACCGATAATTCTCTTTCCAATCAGCTGCTGCTGTGATTCCCCACTCAGATACAGTGATATAAATACTCCGAGTGGTGTAGTGAGAGTAATATGGAAAAAGATGATCTGCTGTGGCAACCCTTAACGGGAGCAGCTGAAAGAAGCAGAAGATAATGCAGTGAGAGTAACAACGCTAAAGCAGTTATGGTGTTTGGAATACCATGGCTATTACCTGGACCATTATATTACTGCAGGTTAATTACAATCAGATGCGTTACACTAATAAACAATATGCAGTTAGTTTCAGTGTATTTATAAAGCTGCGTCAGGAATGTGGATCTAAGAAAGAAAGGGTGACCACACAGGAACAGTAGCACTGCTTTGACGCAGGGTGCCGCCAGTCTGCAAAACCGAGTGGAGAAATTGCATACACCAGGGTATGAGGTACCGTGGAAATGTGCGTGGCTTTACGCCAAGTTTAGGTTTTATGCATCGCGATTTGAGCGTGGAAACGTTCGTACGCAACATTTCTGTGCGTACGCACCATTTATACATGAGGCCCCAGATGTCCAAAGTTTTGGCTATATAGTGGAAATTATTAAGTTTGTAATGGGCTGCTTATGTTTGCAACATGTGTGCTGCAACTGTTTTGGATCTCCATAATCCACAAGAAAAACAGCCATCAAATAACTACTTTAGGGGAATAACGTTGAAATATTGCCAGATCGTCATACTTTTAAAATGTAGTTCTGTCAACAAAAAAGTCTTGCAGCAGTGAGTAAAAACTAATATTATTGAAATGATAGCAATGCCAATCTCACACAAACACTTGTTCACATGGAATATTAAAATCTTTTTATGTTGTAGCTTCATAATTACAATGGGCCATTTTAAAGGTTATCACAAAGCATCTAAAAACATTAAAGTGCTATATTATACAAAAGCACAAAGGTAATTTCAACAGTAAATATAAAAGGTACAAAAAAAAAGCCACAGTATTATGGAAAACTGAATAAACTAAAGGCGGCCACTGCATTTACCAAACACTGAAAAAACAGCTTTAAAAGACAATGAAATATGTTTACTGAAAAACTCTCCAAATTGGTTTCGTGCACAACTTAACAACAAAAAATACTGCACTGAACTGGGTTGGCTCCTACCTTACGAACGACACTGCCAAAATGGATTTAAGTGATTAGAAAATCGTTGAATGGGCATAATCATTAAAAACTAAAATATATTTGAAATGCAATATACACGAGGCGTCGCTAGAAAAATAAAACGAGAAAATAACATCAATATGTCATACTTAGTTAAAAGTTCTAAAGTAGCCATATATAATTTGACATAAGAAACCATTAAGAATTCAAAAATCAATTTTTACACTACCCGTTAAAATGATAAAATAGAGCATTACAATAATACAGATATCTACCTGTTTACAGCATATATTCAATATATTTGACCGTAAAAACTTTAAAAGGTTTAAATTAAGTGAAAGTAAAGAAAGGCTGAACCAAAGTGCCAAAAACGAGCATAGCTCAATAAATACTAAAACCACACACGAAACGTAAATGCATCCAAATATATCAGCTTAAAATTGAGTATACTGTATTTAAGATCTTATTTACATTCTATACAAAATCATATCATTAAAAGCATATTTCGATGTACAAAACATTTTGTTGACATAAAATACTGTAAGTACGAACAAAATAATTTACTGTACAAAGCACGAGTCCGTTTAGATTAAAATGTATTGTTGATAAAAAAAAAACAAAAAACTTTTATTTACCTAGCTATCCTAATTCTGGAAGCCCTTCTGAACCCGGAAAAAAAAAAGAAAACTATACAGTATCCAGCACCTCTATTGGTTGCTTGCTGATATCATTGTACCATTGTATTGGCTGGTGTGATACATATACTTGTTCTCGATTGGCTAAACGACTTTCATTCATTTTTTTTCTGTCGACGCGTTGGCGTTCTTAAAAGTTTAACAAATCACACAAGCTTTTGGTTTGCTACACCTCGGGGTTTTTTTAGAAGATGCAGTGTAACCGAATCTGAAATAGCATGTCACCAATTAAATTCACTTTGTTTGAAGACCTTGCAAAGTTAAATGTACATATTTGTTCCAGAGATACGATTTTAGATAAATGACAAATCATAATAATTTCCTGAAAACAGACCCACTGTTGTTAGGCAGTAGTTGGCTCTGTAATTTTCATTGTGGCCGATACGTTGTGGTAAGATGACAGGTGGCACACACCGATGGATCAAAATGCGCAAGAGAATCATAACTGTAACTTCAACGTGTAATTTGTTCAGAATATATAAAGATGGTACCAAAGCTCCCTTACTATTTTTTCTTATGAGAATGTGTTTTTCTAACGTCCAGCTTTAGCATCACACTGTTTTCTGGAACATGAAGCTTTATCCACGACCAAATTTAAAACATGGGGCAAGCCATTTTATATACTGTACCTGTTATTTGCATGTAAAGGGCACACGGCCTATTTCAGCACCATGGGGTGCCAGTCCATCATAGGGCACATCACATTAATTTCTGCTATATAGTCAATTAACCCAATGTTGGCATCCTTTACCTGCAGGAAGAAATTAGAGTAGGCCTACCCAAGAAAATCCCATGAAAACTTGGAAAGAATGTGTGGCATATGATACATATGTATTATTATACACAAAAGGAAATCAAACTTTATATTTGTTTCTAGATGTTTTCACTGAGAATTATCCAAGTTTAAGGACTACCGAACAGAAGCAGAACTAATATTCAGACATTTCCCTGAACTCACTTTGCTTCTGATATGGGCTTGCATGAGGGTATGTACATTGAATTCATTAATGTTAACATGTTGTACGAGAGTACAGCCATCACTGTGTGATGTCAAAATCAGATTTTAAAATGTAAATGAAAATAAACAATAGCTCTTACTACTCACTTACCACAATGTTATTCATCACTAGGTTCTGCACTGGCTGTCCACTTTACTTAAGATAAGTTCATTCCCAGTTTCTGGTTTTGTTCCAGCACTTTGAACTTTATGGTCTAGATTTTTGACCTTCAAATTTGTCTTGTCCTTCTGCCATTGTTCAGGCTATGTTTTGACATTTCTGTGTGCACCTAGCCACCATTTCACCAGCTCCTTTATTTCTTCATTTGGGTGATCACTCTACTGCCTTTTCTAGTCAACCATGTGCTCATTTAACTTCTGGTTGGCCATCTCATTATCTTGAGTCCACATTTACACCTTGCTTTTAGTAACTGTTATTCCCATACACTGGAATAAGTTCTCTGTGTTCACTTCAACACAATGCTAGGCTGAAATTAAACAGTTAATGCCCAACAACGGTTAAAGACGCAGCACAAGATGAATAGTATGCTCTGGGTGACATAACTCTGTTAGGTAGGCAGTACAGCAAAAAACAAATTATCTACCAAAATTCAAAGTTCTTTTAAATTTGTTTATTTATCTATCTTTTTTTTTTACTAAAATGAAGAGTTCTTTGTATTGTAAAAAAAACATTTACAGTACTTGAATATATTAGAGGTTTTGTAGTTTTAAACTTGTCTGATATAAAATCATTGAGTGAGGCTAATCCCATTCTTGCCATTTTCTTCTTATGGTAGATCCTATTGCAACAACATCCTCCACCACTGTAATCCAGTAGTTTTAAGTTAGCGCTAAACTTCCAGTGTATAAACCCAAGGAAAAATGAATAGGTAATAAACACTGCTGTAAACCAGAGGACAATGTTCTTCTCATTTAGTTTTGATAGGGCACAAGGAGCTGACAAAAGATAACAGCCTATCTTTACCCAAGTGTCCTTCAAATGACCCACACTGTCAACCTAAAGAAATTTGTCTATATCTTACTTTCAGAACCAATCTAAGAGCAATACATGCTAATTACAATAAGAATGTTAAGGTACAACATACATTTTCTTTTCTTCCAAATCTCCCATTTGGATGATTTTACCAGGGCCTTGTTAATTTATACTTCAGTGTGTTTTTTTCTTTGTATCAGTATATCATTGTATACAGCATTGTAAAAAGAGTGGAGAATCTGGTCAGGCTAGTGAGAAGAAGGAACTACAGAACAAAGCCCATGACCTCCTTAGTATATGACTTGGACTCAGGTGGAAAGTTCTTATAGACTAATATAACTTGTTAGTGCATGATAGGCATGAATTCAATATTAGTTATTATCAGTTCCTTAAAATGTAGTAATGTAATGATGGTCATTAATCAGCTAGCAGTGGGAGGTAATTTCTGCCCTCAGACTTCAGGCTCTATAATGAGTGACCACTTATCTAAGGTGGTATTGTTCCCTGTGCACTAAACGTCTAGCAGACATCTTAACAGAAGATGGCACTATATACAATATGTGGTAATATACTCTGCCAATGACTGACATCCTGTACTATCAAATTGTAAATTATAAATAAATATGTGCAATAGTAATCACTTTACACTTAGTAAATACCTATAATTTGTTAATTTACCATACCATTTTCTAAGCTCCTTTAATCTTGTGCGAGGTTGCAAGGGACTGGAGCCTATCCCAACAAGCACAACGCAGAATCAATCACTGGACAGGGTGCTGGTCCATGTATAATTCTTGTTATACAAGTATGGGAATTTGTACCTTGTTAGAATACTTAAGATTATGATCATCCTTATTATTTGTTTATTTGTGATTTTTGTCTGCTGCTATATAACCCTGAATTTTTCTTCAAGGTGAATAAACTTTCTATCTATGTATCTGTTTATCTGTTTAGTGCACATTTATGCCAGTCTGGCAACACATAATAAATAACATTTACAATTCCAAATATTGGACATTTGTTTGCAGGTTTAAACAGAGGTGGAGATGTATTTGTGATTTTATTAATTTAATGTCAGGGTGTCATTTTAACTCCAGTAACCAGAAATGATGTTCATCTGCAGTTCAAAATGAAGGTGCCTGAATACCAAAGTAATTTGAACAGCAACAATCAGGAAATTTTAAATTCTGATTTTGTTGTTTGTTTAGCAAATGCTTTATTATGATTTTGACACTGCTCCATTGCCCATTACAGGGTTGTAACCATTTAATTAACAACCAGTGCTAAGAATAATATCTTACATAATAAAAAAATAGTCAATACTAAGTATTTATCTACCCATCAGTTTTCAAAAATAATCAGTCCAATTCAGTTTTGTGAGGGTAGCAAAGAATACTATGGAAGAAGGTGCCATGCAGGAAACAACCCAGGATGGGGAGCCAGTTCAGTGCAAAGCACACACTCATATATGTACAGACTTATCCTGAGCTAATTTGGACAAGCCATTCAAAGTAATGTTTACCATTTTGACACATGGGAGAAGAACCCATTCAGTCAAGGAAAGAGCTTGCAAACTCTATGCAGATTGTGACTGAACTGGACTCAGTACTCTGTACACATGAAACAACAGGGCTAACCACTGTGCCACCTTTCAGAAATCCACACATCATTTATATATGAATAAATAAATGTATTTACTAAAATGCTTTTCCTACAAGTGGGCTACGGTGCTTCAGAGCCCGTTTAACATTATTCGTGCCAGACAAGCAACTGAAGTCAAACAGGCATGGATTCCACTGAATGCCATGCAAATATGCTGTAGATTTATTGAAATACGTTTGAATGAAAATTGCTTAAAATTGATAATCTTTCAGTGGGCAGAAACAGACTATGTCCAGCCATCCATCATCTAAACCTGCTTAGTTACATTCATAGTCTTTGGGGCTATCCTAGCAACATCAGCACAAAGCACTAACCGACATTTGATTTTAAAATGCTCATAATCTTATAGGGTGACCAGATTTCCAATGTCCCAAACTGGGACACTTGGAGGCTGACCAGATTGTCATGGTTCCAAAACAGGACACAAAACATTAATGAAAATTATTGTGACAGCCAAGTCAGAAGTTTTACTTTCTTTTTAATTTTCTTGCTGTATAGTCATTCTGGTGTGTGTTCAGACCAAAGTGTGTGTATAAATTTATTTATTTACTTATCTACCTTTTTATGTATTTATTTATTTAAAGAGCTTCTGTAGTACTAGGGTGTTGTACCGTGTTAGCCATTATGAATGTAGAGAAAAGCCAAGCAAAATGACACCTTTTATTGGCTAACTAGAAAGATTACAATATGCAAGCTTTCGAGGCAACTCAGGCCCCTTCTTCAGGCAAGATCTTGCCTGAAGAAGGGGCCTGAGTTTTGCCTGAAGAAGGGGCCTGAGTTGCCTCGAAAGCTTGCATATTGTAATCTTTCTAGTTAGCCAATAAAAGGTGTCAAGAGCTTCTGTAAAAAGCCAAATTTCCTCCTGGGGACATATAAAGTACTAAAGTTAATGAAAGGAAGGTACAGCAGGTCAAAGAAGTTGTTGCAATAACAGTTTACTCGTAAACAATTCAAAATAAGCAAATGCAAAACAACTATGAAGAAATTTAAACAGGAACTATTTACAACTAATTATAAAGCTCTGTGTTACTACACTCTCTGAAGTACTTGAAAAATATTACACTATAGAATTTTGTAAATTCTAGTGATAATGGCAAGAAAATGGCAAGTAACAACTGAAATGAGACAGAGCATTATTACCCTTAGAAGTGTAGGCCTTTCATTTAAAGAAATTGGAAAAAAAAATTAAAGTGTCAGTGAGTACGGTGTCCTACACAGTCCAAAGGCAATTGGAAAATGGAAGAAACTCTGATAGGAAGAGATCTGGCAGACCTAAAGTGACAACCCAATCAGAAGACAAATTTCTGAGGGTCACCAACTTATGTGATAGGCGCCTTACAGCACAACAGCTTCAAGAACAGTGGTTGAAAAAAACAAGTCTTAGTTCCTACTGTGAAGAGGAGACTTTGTGCTGCAGGTTTGACAGGGCAAGTTGGAGTAAGAAAGCTATTCCTTAAATGACCAAATAGGACCTTGAAATACCGGCTGTGGAATACTGCAGACTGGAAGAAAGTCTTATGGACAGATGAATCAAAATTTGAAATCTTCTATTCATCATGCAGGGTATTCGTAGTATGTTGCTGAGTTGGTGAAAGGATGGTTCCTTAGTGTATAACACCAACTGTCAAACATGGAGGAGGAAGTGTAATGGTCTGGTGTACTTTTGCTGGAGGCAGATTTGGTGACTTGCACAGGGTGACCGGCGTTCTTAATCAAAAGGGTTACCACAGTTTGGCTGTAATATCAGCAAAAGGTGGCTACTTTGATTAATCAGAAATTTGAATAAAATTCTGTGCACTTAATGATTCCCTGACTTATTTTATTTGCCATTGTTTATTTGTTCTATGCCCTGATTTCATGAAACATTAAGACATTAAATTGTGTGCATTTCCATAAAAACTGAAAAAACTGAGGTGTTCTAAAACTTTTGACCAGTACTGTATATATATATATATATATATATATATATATATATATATATATATATATATATATATACTAGGAGGCTGTGCCCCCTACTCGCTTCGTTTGAGCTCCCCACAACCCCCACCCCCGGGGGCGTGCTTCACGCTAGCCACTTCGCACCTCTGCTGCTTGCGTTGTATAGGGGGAGCTGAACGCACGCTAAGGACATGCGGATGGATCAGCTGCAGGCTGTCTGCTAGCTGCTACCGAGCTGCGTGTTCTGCATGTCGCGCTACACGACGATCATTTAAAAGCCTGTACAGCAGCTGTCCTTTAAGCCAGCTGCTGCTGCCGTGCTGCGTGATCTGCATGTCGCACTGCGCGTCGATCATTTAAAATACTGTACAGCAGCTGTCCTTTTGTCTCACTTCATTGTCTCGTGGGACGTTAAAGTATCTCTGAGAAATTGTTTGTAAATAGGGTATGACGTGCAAGAAGTCTCGCAGGACTTCAGTGTCTCTCCGAGATGATCACATCTCGACCCAAATTGTTTTTTATATAATATATATATATATGTGTGTGTGTGTGTGTGTACACACACCAATCAGCCACAATATTAAAACCACCTAATTTCATGTAGGTTCCCCTTGTGCTGCTAAAATAACTGTAACCTGTCAAAGTATATACATTTGATATGCACAGTATACACATACACACATCAATAGAGCAAAAGTGTATGTCTTGCACAGGTCTGGCATTTCATTTAAAAAATGCTCATGTCTTCAATAAATCACACAATGTTTTTTATTACAAATAACATACAAAAACACAATGTAAAGATAACTCTTCAAGGCATAATGTTAGTATTTAAACACTGGTCTCTAACTATGTGCTTATAAAAAAGAAGAACCTTACAGAAACTACTGAAATCATATTAAAGCAAATTCATTCACAAACTGTGCAGCAACAACATACTTGGCAAAGCAATTATACAACATAGTGAAGAGAGCAAAGAAAAACGTAACAAATCTCAGTTTATCATAAAAAAGTGAAAATTAGTTGAGGCACATGGATTTTAGTTCCTTGCTGCTCTGCAGTCAAACACCGAGTTACTCCGTGATCTTCTTGCACATCTGGCTCCAGATCTGTTCTAGCCATTTTATACACGTGGGTGTATTAGCCTCTTAAAGAGACAACATTCACCTTGTTCACAGACAGCGTGTTGCTATTTGCCTTTCTATCCATGCTTGCCCATCCTACATATACTGTATATATGCCCGCACTGAACGAGCACAAACATATTACGTTTGCCACCCCCAAGGGCTCCAAATCTCCTTCATCAGAAGGCAAGTTTAAATGTATAACTGATGTTTAAAAATCACTCTGAAAGGATGAAGTATTGAAGCATGTTAACTACTTTTATTCTTTTATGAACTTCTTCACTTCCAACTGCTGCTCATGGTAACAGAACTAGTGAACTCGTAGATCTGGTTGTGACTTGTCCTTGTCCGGCCCCCACCCTTTCGGAGCCGCTGTAGCGCTGGTAATTTGCAGTGAAGAGTCGACGGAAACGACAGCGACACCTCGGAATAACTAATGAAGCAGTGAGCTGTCGCCGGGCCGCCTTGTTTAAATTGCAGCAACTTACTCGTGTCTGGTGTCCCAAGTCCTCACAAAGTGCAACTATCTCCTGGCACTGTGTCGTTGACAGCTGCTTGTGCTGCTGTATGCTTAGGTGGCTGTACTGCAGCCGTGCTACACTGGCGCAAGTGAGTAAACTATTTGGTTTGTTTTGTAAGAAAATGGAAAAATTGGGCCAGCAAATAAAAAAAAAAAATAGTAACATTACGACAGCCTGTCTACGTTCATAATATCTACTGTGTTTCCTTTTTTCATCATATTTCTGACATTTACTTTCCAAGTTAGAAGGCCGCAGTGAAGCCGGAGATTTTCCTAAATACGGTAGCTTAGGATATGCGTGTGTATACAGGTGTTCACAGCTGTTACCCAGGAAGATGATTTAAAACGAATTTAAAACGTTTTAAAATTTAAAACTTAAAAAAGCTGGATTATATCTCAAAAGAAATTATAGTATAAAACACCGAACATATTTACTTTGAGTTATGAATACCTATTTAATTAACTTAAATAAGCCGTTGTCCCGCAACACGTCCTTAAATGAAAATGCATTTTTAACGATACCTGGTGCGATTCGTTCTAGATTTGCTTCATATTTTATTACGAGGATCGCGCTATGTGTTATCAAAATAGCGCGTGGCCCAAAAGGACATACCAGCACAACCAGGCTGATAACCAGTGTTGCCGCTCTAACTTTTAGGAAAAACATTGACCATGTAACCAAATAAACACAGAAAAACATAAAACATGTTTAATAAGGTAAACAAGGAATTGTCAAATTAAATGCAACAGCAGCACATATCTGCCAACATAAGGAAAAAAACGATAAATTGATAGATAGATATAATATTCATGATAAGCAAGAAATGTCAAATTCAAGCTTGGGAGCGGAACATTAAATATTATTCATCCTCACTCAAACGAACAACTTAAACTTTAAATGTTCCTGTTTGTAAATTTTCAGTTTCTCGCAACGTCCTCGATGACAATTTTTGGTGGTTTTCAAGTGTATAAGTTGATATATAAGACCTCTTTTGCTATGAGCCCATGACGTGACTGACATTAAGGCATGGGCACTATGCAGGATGTGACGTCAAGGCACATGTCACCAATCACAATCACAAAGTTAATTTGGTTATGCACAGACTAGTACTGAGCTTACATTTTAGAGATGCGCAGAGTTGATACGTTTTCGTTAAGATGTATGAAACAGTAAATTTATGTACACAAGAAACTGTAGTTCAAGAATTGTGCTAAAAGAAATACATTATTGTGATTAAAAGAACATAGACTTGGGAAAGAAAATGTTATAAACATAGACAAAAATTGAAAAACATAGATCAAGGTGGAAAAACAGGGGTGGTAACACTGCTGATACTATCTATCTACAAAAGTGGTTCGCAATCTAGATCCAGGGGATCACTGTGGCTGCAGGTTTTTGTTCCAACCAATTTCTGTTTTTAATTGGACTGCTAGCCTAATGACGTGATCTGTAATTACCCGGTCTTTGTGTTTTGTAATCATTGTAAAAATTACGAAAATAACTTTGTAGTACTAGGGTGTTGTACCGTGTTAGCCATTATCAATGTAGAGAAAAGCTAAGCAAAATGGCACCTTGGTAATTTTTAATTAAAATGTACTAAGCAGTTATATAGAAAATGCGTTTTTTTACTTTTTAACAATATTTTTATCCTGACTTTCAGGGTTCTTTTCCAGGTTTTCTGGTTATTATATCCATTATTTACTAATGAGTGGGTCTGTTGCTAAAGTAGTTGTAGCCTTTAATCATTCAGTAGTGTTTTCCCAGGAATCTGCTCTACTTTTTTATTGTCATTATTATTAGGAGGAGGAGGAGGTTGGGAGCTATTATTAGGATACAACAAAAGAAGCAAACTACATAGAAAAATGTCAAAATAACAGAACAAAATGAGCTAAGAATTTACAGATATTGTAAAAATAGGAAGTACTTCTAAATATTTAATCAATGTTAAAATCGTACTATTGTGCTTTTCTGAATGTGTAATAAGAGAAATGAAAAAAGATCATCTAGTTAAATGAGATCAGTATTTATCACTGATCGTTAATCTGGTTGGAACAAAAGCTTGCAGCCACAGAGGGTCACCAGGACTGAGTTTGAGAACCCTGATCTGTATAGTGGACTGGTGCCTCATCCAATGTTGGTTCAGGTTTTCCTCCATTGCTGCTGAAACATTCACCATCTACCTGCCACTCTTCACACAGTAAAGAATTCAGAACATTGACAAATAGATAAAAGAATATCAATTTCAATATTGTTAAAATCCAATATTGTTAATTGGAAGAATTTGATGGATTCTGTGTTTTCATGAAACTATTAAATGGAGGCAAAAATGACACTGCACTTTGTTAGGTACAGACCATTGGTCTTTCTAAATTTAGAACTAGATGGGGAAATCCACATTTTGTAAAGTGTAATTAATAATACAATAAAAATAAAAATTACTCTATAGCAGTGATTTTAGGGTTTTAACATACTTAATATACTCTTTACGTGCTTTAACTGTAAATGAATCTCTTAATGGGAAAAAATAGCATAAATAATATTTCACATGTACATATTGCAAATGACATATCACAAGAAAAACGATTGTTATAGCATGGATTAATTTTGAAGTGGCATCCTAGATACAACCGTCCTTTTCTGAACCCAACTAAGCCAGTTTTAGGTTAGCTGGAGTCTGAGGCAACATCAGATGTAAGGTAGGAACCAACTCTGGACAGGTTCTCAGTCAGGTAGCATTGATATTTCCAAAATCAAGAGTAAACCTAAAGTCAGTGTTTTGACAGTGTGGACTTTGCACATTCTCCCCATGTCTGTGTGGGTTTTCCTATACCTGTTTAGATTTCTTCTCATATTCGCAAAGACATGCATGTTAATTAAACTGGTGATTACAAACTGTCTCAGAGTGAGTGAGGGTTTACAGGTGAGTAGGCCCCAGAACAGTTTGTTGCCTGTTTTGTGCCTGGTGCTGTTGAAATAGGCTTTGGAAAGAAATGTCTAGTTAAGTCAAAAAATGTCAAGGAAAATATGAGTTTAAATGGTAATTTGGCATCCTTGAGTTACTACAGTTTTTGTAAATAGCTTATGGAATGGCAGCTGCAGTAAAGTGTCCCATATGTCCTGCCGAAAGAACTTTCTTTGAAGAGTTCAAATTTTTCAAATTTAGTGTCATTCTGCAGTGAAGAGACAGATTGGACATTTGCAGTTTTTTAATTCTTTTTTAACATGGTGCAGCTTGAATGGCTTGTGCTAGCAGACGAACACCTGTGCTATTAAACAATGACTTGATAAAAAGGAACCAGACATTGAAAAAATTGCTGCTGAACTTAATATAGCAGGAAAGCGTTTTCTTATTTGTAAACAGATAAGTCCTGGTGCACGTAGAGTAAACAACATAGCCTGCCCATTAGAGCATCAGAATAATTTTGATGACAACATGCAGTTTAGCCCATTAGAAAACTTTAGGTTATTAAACATTGTAATGCTGCTGGTTTATCTTTGAGGAAAGTTTGACAGAATGTGATCATTCAAAATGATGTAATGCTGACATTACACTATAGCATTATGATCCATTTTTATAATTAATGCTTGGTAATTTTTGTGGCTGTATGCTCAATTTGTTAAAGCTTTATTATACATTAGATTATATTCGAGAGTTTTATTTTCACAAAAACTGCAAGAGCATTAACAAATTCCTATGCCACAGTTGTGGTGATTTACAAATAAAGAAAATAAATAAGAGCTGGAGAAGATAGATAAATGAATGAATAAATAAATAAACAGCATAAATACATAAATATAGTAAATACAGCAGGAGTTAAAAAGGTAACATAGTATAGTTATACATAAACCAGCAGGTGGGTACAGTGCACAGGGTAGGGCAAGGAGGATGAGGTTACTGGGAGTTCAGTGACCTCATGGCCTGGGGGAAGAAGCTGTTCATGAAGCAGATGGAACAAGTGGGCTAAGCTGTAGTAGTGCTCTTTAGAAGTGAAAACAGGGGATGAGCTGAATGACTGTCATCACAGATGAAAGATTCAGCTCTCCTTGGACTTCTGGTTGAATAGATGGTATGAAAAGATCAACCACAGTGATTTTTAGAAGCTGTACGGAGGAGTTTGCGATTCTGACAAGTCAGGTTACCAAACCATACTGTGATGCATCCGTTCAGGATACTTTCAATATTGCCTCTGTAAAAGTTCAGTAATATTTTGGTTCCTACCCAAAAGCTCTTATAGCCTTTTCAGGAAGCAGAGCCTTTGCTGTGCCTTTTTGTGTGTACAGGTGGTGCTCTGGACAGTCAGGAACCAGAAGCTGCTAACTCTCTAGACAGGAGAGTCATTACTGTCTTTCATCTTCCTCCTGTAGGCAATGAGGAGGCCAATCACAATGGCGTCATCCGCGAACTTGTTGATGCTGTTACCCTTATCCTTTGCTACATAGTCATAGATAAATAAACTGTATAGAAGTGGGCTGAGGAAGTAGCCTTGTGGAGCAGTGATGTTGGTGAACAGTGTGCAGGAGTTAATTTTGCCAATCCTCACTGACTGGGGTCAATTTGCCAGGAAGTCAAACACCCAGCCACAGATGGGGTTGCTCAGACCAGGTCTCTGAGCTTTAGCACCAGGCTGGAGGACACAAAGGTTTTGAAGGCAGAGTTATAATCAATGAACAGCATCCTGATATACTGTAGGTATACAGATGCACCAGAGCAGTGTGCAGCCTGATGAAAATTACGTGCAGCCTGATGAAAATTACATTATCTACAGATCTGTTATGCTGAAATGCAAACCGTAGTGGATCCGAGGTAGCAGAGATGTTGTGTTAAATGTGGTTTATGACCAATTTTTCCAGACACATCATCACCATGGAGATTAACGTGATCGGCTGATAGTCATTCAGGCAGGAGACAACAGATTTTTTTTGGAATGGGCACAACTGTGGTTTTCTAAAACACTGCGGCACCATACATAAACACAGGTACAAGTTGAAGATGTCAGTGTGTATCTTTGATAGCTGGGTGTCACATGCCTTCAGGACACAGGGCAGGATGCCGTCTGAACTGGTGGCTTTGCAGGATTTAACCCATTTAAATGTTTTAGTCATGTTGCCCTCTGTCACCTGCATGATGGCTCCACTTGCCAGTAGCTCTGGAAATATTGTAACACTCTCCAATCTGAATTGTGAGGCTCAAAACAAGCAAAGAAATCATTTAGCTCATCAAGGGTATGAGGTGTGGCATTTGTAGGCACAGCTGTCAAGGTTCTGCAGTCTGTGATCACCTGCAGACCCTTCTACAGACATTGCAGATTGCTGCTGCTGAAATCATTTTCCAGCTTGCTTCCATTCTGTACTGAATCTTTGCCACTTTGGTTGCTCACAGTAGCTTGTACCTTTGAGCTGCTTTAATGTCGGTAAATAATGGCATCCATTAAATAATATTTGTACTTGATTGCAAATGTACTTTAATTGTAATGCTCGTTTGTTTAAGTAATAGCTACCCTGTTACAGTATCTCATCCAGGTACATCTTAAATGTTACCAAGGTTTCTGCTTCAGCTACATGGCTCAGTAGTTTGTTCCAGACTCCCACAACTCTTTGTGTGAGGAAGTGCCTTCTGGCTTCAGTCCTAAATGCATGTCCCCTTAATTCCTACTGGTGTCCTTGAGTACATGATTTACCATTAATTTAAAAGAATTTTGGTAGATCTACTTTATCAGTGCCTTCAAGAATTTTGAAAACCTGGATTTGGTCCACACGCAGATTTAAACAGATTTAATTCTCAGAATCTGTCAGAGTACAGCATGTCCTTAAGTCCTGGGATGCACTTGGTTGCTCTCCTCTGTACAGCTTAAAGTTATGCTGTGTTACTCTTGTAGTATGGTCAACAGAAGTGACCACAGTTGCAGTCTAACTAGTGCATTAATAAGTCTGACCATAAAATCCCTTGGTATATATGGACTGGAAAATGGTAAATGTTATCCCATTGTATAAAAGGGGATCTCACTTCTGAATAATGATGGTAAGATACTCTCCAAAGACCTAGCTAGAAGGATTGAGAAAGTGCTTCCTTTGGTAATATCACAAGACCAAACTGGATTTATTAAAGGCAGACACTTAGCTTCCAATCTTTGTCACCCACAAAGTCTAACAGCCCAGAGATATTATTATCGTTGGATGCAGAAAAAGCATTTGATATGGTTGAATTGAACTACCTTTTCACTACATTGGAGAAATTTGGGTTTGGCCTGAACATTTGTGCATGGATCAAACTACAGAAGCTTCAGTTTGTATTAACATTATTTCAGACTACTTCAAACTAGAATGTAGTATTAGACAAGGATGCCCCTTGTCACCACTGCTTTTTGCAATCGCCATTGAGCCACTGGCAGTTCACTGTTGAAATGCTTGAACTGAAAATTTCACTATATGCAGATTATATGGTACTATATATATCATCCAACCATCCATTATCCAACCCACTATATCCTAACTACAGGGTCACGGGGGTCTGCTGGAGCCAATCCCAGCCAACACAGGGCACAAGGCAGGAAACAAACCCCCCGGGCAGGGTGCCAGCACTAAATATATCAGATCCACAAAATACTGTGCCTGCAGTCTTGACAGCACTAACAGAATTTCAAAAGATTTCTGGTCTCAGAATTAATTTGAAAAAAAGTGTGCTCTTTCAATTGAACTCAATATTAGATTGGACACCTTCACTCTTATCATCGCAGATCAGTTTAAATACCTAGAGCTAAACATCACAAGCAAACATAAAGCTGTTTATCAACAAAATTTTGCTGTCTGCATGAAAAAAATTAAGCAAGACTTGCATACATGGTCTACCCTTCATCCAACTAACATTGTCAAGATGAATATCCTTCCTAAACTTCTTTTTCTATTTCAAAACATTCCAATATACATCAATAAATAATTTTTTAAGAAGTTAGATTCAATCATAACCTCATTTATTTGCAATTGCAAACATCCATGTATCTAAATGGCGACCCTACAAAGACCTAAGGCAGAAGGTGGCATGGCTCTACCTAACTTTCAATTTTATTACTGGGCGGCAAATATACAAGCTATAAAAACCTGGACATTGACACAAATAAATTAACATATGCAGGCTTGGTCCACAATAGAAATAAAATATTTCAGTACTTCTTTATATTCCTTGTTTTGTACCCCAATATGTACAAGCTATTGCCAATATATTAACATCCCAATTGTGCTTCATTCACTCAGAATATGAAACCAATATAGGAAGCACTTCAAGATAGAGAAGCTTTTAACTGTGGCAACTCTTTTTCCACCTTCTCGAACGTATGGAATTAAATCACTTAGAGATCTGTACGTAGACATCATCTTCGCATCCTACAAACAATTACACTCCAAATTTAACTTTCCAGCAACACATTTCTTTCACTACCTCCAAATCAGAAACTTTGTTAAACAAAACCTGACCCATTTTTCTCACCTCCCACCAACCTCTATTCCAGAAAAAATATTGATCAGTCTTGAGGACTCAGACAGCATTTCTGTAATACTGGTCTATAAAAACTTTTTAAAGTCCCTCCCTTTCAAAGATCCCAGAGTACAGTTGGAAAATGATCTCTTACTCAACGTTTCAGAAAAGGAGTGGAAGGTAGCCATGTATAAAATTCACTCTAGATCCATATGCGGAAAGCATACAATTATTCAACTTAAAATTATATATCGAGCGCATCTGTCTCGTTTAAAATTGACTGAAATGTTTCCAGGGCAAAATCCAACCTGTGAACGTTGCAATCAAGTTCTAGCCTCATTGGGCCATATGTTTTGGACGTGCACCAAATTAGCATCATTTTGTACCAAAATCCTTAAATGCCTTTCAGACAGCCTTGGATTCACAATTCCTCCTAATCCTCTAACAGTTGTGTTTGGTGTACTTCCAGATGGGCTTAAAATGGAGAAAGACAAACAAACTGTAATTGCCTTTACTACACTATTGGCATGTAGACTTATCTTGCTCAACTGGAAGAATCATAACTCATCTCTTTTAAGTCAGTGGGTAACTGATGTTATATATTATCTGATATTGGAAAAAATCAAATTCTCACTTAGAGGATCAGTACAAAACATTTTCAAAACCTGGCAGGATCTAATCAATAACATTTTAGAATAAGCATTTAAGTTAAGGAAGCAGATATTCTTCCCTTTTTTACTCTATTTATATTTATTTATTTATTTATTTATTTTTCCTACTATTAATGTTTTACTCTGTTGGCCTAGCTCCCTTTCTTATGGGTGGGGGTTGATTTTTTTCAAACCTAGTTTTGTAAAACTTGACTTGCTTGTATGGAATGTTATTTGATTTTAATAAATTCAGTCATTAAGGGTTGCCACAGCAGATCATCTTTTTCCATATCTTTCTGTCTTCTGCATCTTGCTCTGTTACACCCAGCACCTGCATGTCCTCTCTCAATACATCCATAAACCTCCACTTAGTCCTTCCTGTTTTCCTCTTGCCTGGCAGCTCTACCCTTAACATCTTTCTCCCAATATACTCCAAATCTCTCCTCTGCACATGTCCAAACCAATGCAATCTCACCTGTCTGACTTTGTCTCCCAACTGTCCAACTTGAGCTGACCCTCTAATGTACTCATTTTTAATCCTATCCATCCTTGTCAAACCCAGTGCAAATCTTAGCATCTTTAACTCTGCCACCTCCAGCTCTGTCTCCTGCTTTCTGGTCAGTGCCACTGTCTCCAACCCATATAACATAGCTGGTCTCATTACCATCCTGTAGACCTTCCCTTTCACTATTGTTGATACCCGTCTGTCACAAATTACTCCTGACACATTTCTCCACCCATTCCATCCTGTCTGCACTCTCTTTTTCACCTCTCTTCCACAATCCTCATTACTCTGTACTGTTGATTCCAAATATTTAAACTCATCCACCTTCACCAAATCTACTTCTTGTATCCTCACTATTTCACTGACCTTCCTCTCATTTACACACAGGTATTCTGTCTTGTTCCTACTGACCTTCATTCCTCTCCTTTCCAGAGCATATCTCCACCTCTCCAGTGTCTCCTCAACCTGCTCCCTGCTATCGCTACAGATCACAATGTCATCAGCAAACATCATAGTCCATGGGGACTCCTGTTTAATCTTGTCTGTCAACCTGTCCATCAGCATTGCAAATAAGAAAGGGCTCAGAGCCGATCCCTGATGTAATCCCACTTCCACCTTGAATGCATCCGTCACTCCTACTGCAGACCTTATCACTGTCACACTTCCCTCGTACATATCCTGTACAACTCTTACATACTTCTCTGCCACTCCTGACTTCCTCATACAGTACCACAGTTCCTCTGGAGGCACCCTGTCATATGCTTTCTCCAGGTCCACAAAGACGCAATGTAACTCCTTCTGGCCTTCTCTATACTTCTCCATGAACATCCTCAGTACACACATCACATCTGTGGTGCTCTTTCTTGGCATTAAACCGTACTGCTGCTCACTAATCATCACCTCACTTCTGCTGCTGTTATTTTTAAATTATGTATATGATTTGGATAGGGTTACCAACCTAAGTGGATTGGCAGATAATCTTGAATCTATTGAATAATTACAGAGGGACTTGGACAGCATACAGGCTTAGGCAGATTTGTGGCAAATGAAATTTAATGTAAGTAAATATAAAGTATCACACATAGGAAGTAAAAATGTTAGATATAAATACACAATGGGAGGTCTGAAAATTGAAAGTACACCTGGTGAGAAGGATTTAGGAGTCGTAGTGAACTCCAAGCTGTCAACTGTCAACAGTGTACAGAAGCCATTAAGAAGGCGAACAGAATGTTAGGTTATTTAGCATGATGGGTAGAGTACAAGTTAAAGGAAATTATGGTCAAGCTTTATAATATGCTGGTGAGGTCTCATCTGGAGTACTGTGTACAGATTTGTACAGTAGCCTGCGTAAGATAGTAAATATGTCCATGCGTGCTAACTGGGCTGGAATGTCCAACGAAGAAAGGCAATGAGAAGCACAAAGAGAGAGGGTTGTAAGGGTTGGCATATCTGATTCATAAATGCAGGGCACAACTGGAACAGACAGGCATTGTAGCTTTAAGACTATTTTAATAAACAGGCCTTTCAGTATTCTAGTTTGATGTATGTTACAATGGAACTTCAAACATGTTATATTACTTTGAAGCTTTATACAATTGTAATGTGTTATATGTGTTATACAAACTATAAAATACAACACAAAAATATAATGTTGCCCAACACAAAAATATAATCTTGCCAGCAGCTACATGAGTAATACCTTCTTTCAGTGTTTTGTAAGCACCAAAGCTTCAAACATTATCTTACTTTTTACAGCGCACCTGTTGTAAAACTACTTTCTGAGACTTTCAAACAACGTTACCATATTATATGAGTAGTTCATGGGTATAACAGAGTATTTCCTTTTAAAAGCACTTGGAGCTTAGGGCAATTCAAATCTGATATGCTTGTAGGTATGCCTTCCCTTATAGTTCTGTTTTCATTCTACAGTTTAAATGTTAGGTTGATTGATGGTTGTATTTTAGGGTGATGTGTTTTTCCTCTGGCATACAGTCTCAATAGGCCTGAGAAGAAAAAAAGCAGGCATAAGGGGCATGAATACATTGCTGATGAATGAAATAACAAGCTATGACTCTATTAATAGGAAGCACTGCAGATTTACTAGTGACCACCAGGTGGCATGTGTTTGTTCAGATGGCAAAACAGCTTAAAGAGTTCAGTTGAAATTATCAAGGTACTGTCCAGTTCTTTCAAGTGGAAAACTGCTACTCAGGATGCTGTTTTTGATACTGTTGCACATTTGTCACTCTGAATGGGTTTCTGAGAAAGACTCTGAAGTAATATTGTCACCTAGCTTTCTAGCTTGCTGTACTACAGGTAAGTAAAGCACTTTCTCTGGTAAAGGAGGTCTCGAACAACTTGGATCTGTAAATATGAAAAACTGCTTGGCATTTGTCATGGTAACTGTCAGCTTTGGTTGAAGGTATATCTTGATTTAGAAAAGAAACAAATAAAAAGCTAGAGACATGCAAGCAAGCTTGATTTAGGGCCATGTGGTCTAAAATTGCACGAAGTATTAATATACGTTATAAATTTAATAGATAAATAAATTAGTAAATATGAACATAATTTATACTCTATATATCAATGACCCATGTAAAAATAAATAATTTATTAAAATGAAAAGCACAAAAGTTAATATTTTTAAATAAGCTACTATTTTAGTATTTTAATCCTGAAAACAGAAATTAATAATAATAATAATTCATTACATTTATTTAGCGCTTTTCTCAGTACTCAAAGCGCTATCCACACAGGGAGGAACCGGGAAGCGAACCCACAATCTTCCACAGTCTCCTTACTGCAAAGCAGCAGCACTACCACTGCGCCACCTGTGAGAGAAATTCTTACTCATACCACTGCCTATGTAAACAGTTTAGAGAACTGGACTCCATTTCCTATGCAATATGTCAGAAAGACTTTGTAGTCCTCAAGAAAGTAACATTTGAACTCCAGCTGATCCATGAAAGTAATATTATTTATAGGATCTTAGCCATTTAAATATGCTGACAAATTTTAGCTGAAATATAAACAAATAATGATCATACAAATGTTGTTACAAATGTAACAAATGTTGTAATCTCAAAAATATAAAAGTTATTGTTTCAGTTAAAATTGTCTACAAAAACCATGTGCCATGTGGATCTTCCCCCAGCTTTCTACAAGCACTAAGAACTGGCCTTTTCTTCATGTTTCATGTCTCTTAAGGTTATAGTTCAGCTCAGGCACACTTCTGTGTCCTGTGAAACAGTGATCGGTGTATTGTAGGTTCTCATATGATAATGGTGAAAAGTTTTATAGATATTTTTAAAAACTGTTTATTTAATATACCTCCTAATGTAAGATTTTTATTTGTCTGGCAAGCACGTAACATCAGCATTCCTCTTTCTAAGAGTTTATATTTTTAAACTGACAAATAATAAACAAAGAAAAAAATACTTTAAAAGCAATAGTGTCCACCATTTTCAGTGTGAAGCCCTGAAAATGAGTTTTGGCTAATCAAGCTGTGTTTAGTGTAGAATGTAAGGATTATCCTTTATAATAAACATTAATGAATTTGGAGATTGAAAGCGCTAATGCCTCTATAAATGTTGCATGCCATCAAGAGTCCCTCTCTTCAGTACTGATTACCTCCTCTTTGATAGTAGATAAGACTTAAAGCAGACAGCTCAGATTCACATCTCCAGAATCTTTGTGCTCAGACAGGCTTTACAAAGAAGAGTAACCAAAACATTATCAATGCAGGCATGTGCTTAACAATGACCATAACACTGTCGTGTGAACATAGCTAGGGGCTGGGGATTGAGTGGCACCATACAATTAGATTGTTTGTTTATTTAGTGTATTTCAAATCACTTATCTATCAAATAAAATTAGTGTTATTCTTCACCAAAAACAGATTTGATTATTTGTTTTTTTTGCAATATTTCACAGTTCACACTGTAGTAGAGAATATTTAAGATCAAAGGAAGCGGTTTGATTTTGGTGTTTTATCCAGTTATGGCAAAGAAAATCCTTCAAAACAACTTTTTTTAATGGCTTACCTCCCAGTAAATATTAAGGATCCTCTTTTTCAGGTAAATGATCTATATTTGCATATCTTATATCATTCAGTACTGTTCTTGTTTGAAAGACAGTTTGTGTTTTATTTTTAGTCAATGAGAGTACAGCTTTTGGAAATCATGTATATGTTTTTCTTCTTTCTTAAAATACCCTTGATATGTGTAGTTAACAAAATAGAGTACACATTATAATCAGAGTCTTATATACATTATCCATACTTGCTTGATCTGTCTTTACTTTGGTGCCATTACATATCCAGTCTCCCAGTGGATGATTTTATGGTGTGACATAATACAGTAATTTATGTTGACTATTTTTCCCAATTCATGCATACTTTGACAAATAAAAAAAACATTTGTACATTCTGCTTATGCAGAAACTTATTTGTAGACCTAAATCAAATGAAGTAAAGCCATTGATGTTTCCTGGAAGTATTACATCCATGCATCCTTTTGCATACCTGTTAAACCAAGTTAGGGTTTTCCAGAAAAAAAGGCCTTCCAAACCAGTAGCATCAGGCACAAAAAAGGAATAACCCCAGACATTATACTAATTCATTATACCCATACTCCCTCAAACGGAACCAGTTTAAAGTTACCAATTAAATTAGGGCCTTAGTAAAAACAGTGAATCTTCAAAGGAACCCATGTGTTGATTAGAATAATATGAATGCTTAACAGTCTGTTGGAGCTGTGAAACAGCAGCACTAGCCACTGCACCTTACTAATTATATTCAAAGATATAAAGCATTTTTCTTGTTCGATCTTTTGGCATGCTGTACAGCTGGTCCAGAAGACCTGCCTTTGCCATTGTTTTTGTAGCTCTCAAAGGAAGACAAGGCACCATGGTAAAAGTTAATTTTAAAGCATGAAAAAGAAATGCCTCAATCATTACCCAGGAGATTAAATAAATGCAGATATTTTCAGCTGGAAGCAAGAACTTAAACTACTGAGCATCTGATTTGGCATTGTTTATGTGCAATAGATTGCTCTTAAGCATATCATAAGCTTAACAGCAAGGAGGAAAATGCGTGGGATCTAGAACCCTCCTATTTAAACTTTTGGTCAAATTCAAAATTGTAGGGGCTCCAAAACAATACATTTTGTAACATGTGATAGCTTTTGAAATCACACGTTACTGGGCTGGCAAAGAAGTATCATAACAGCCCACTGACAGCTCATCTCAGGCCTTGCGGGAAGTCAGCTATCCGTAAGCACTTCACAGACTGGGCAGGGATAGATGCTTGAGTGGCAGTAGCCGATTCAGTGGAGACTTACATAGGAAATTTGCTTGACGTCACTTGTCCTGAAAAGTATGGTGGTGGTTAGCAGAAAGTAATGGAGATTGCTGATACCGTGGTCCTGTTAGTGGAAAACCACTTTACTCTCAAAATGAAGTGCTTCTGCATTCTGTACTTTTAACTAACTATACTATAGTTGCAGATGTGGTTTGTGGCTGGGTGTTGGTTCATGGAGCATAATTAATTTAATCTGCATTGCATTGCATAAAGTGTACATATCTGTGTATGATGCAGTCTGTCTACTTACAATATACATATCCTAAGTAGGACTATCAAATTCACCAAAAAATAAGGCCCAAATATTCATATTAAAAATAAATAAATATATGACTATGTTAAAACACAGCTCAAATATTCAAGGTGCTGCATATACATTTGTGCAACATATTCTTTTTCTAGTATCTCATTATTTGTATATTTTCATTTTTGCTCAACATGCTTATGACTCATGCACATTTACTTAAAATAAACACATGAACAGTGCAACCTTTAAACAAATGGGACACTTGAAAACACAGTCCTTCAGAAAAATGGGATTCTTAGTATGTACATAGTGACAAAATCAAAAACAAAGCAGAGCTGGGGACACTTTACTGTCCCTATAGTACACATGACAAACCCCACTCAATCACTCATGCCAGTTCAAACACATTGAAATTGCTTTTGTCAGCTGTGCTTTTTTTCGCACCTGGAGGTCCAAAGAAGAAATGTGACTGTCCATGTCTGTTTTATTAAAGTGAGGGACTGTGAGCCCATACATTTTCACAAATGAAACAACTGAATGAATGTATTGTTGCATTATAATTATCTTTAAATATCTCCTACACAGTATGATTACTATTTAGTGGATTAGTATATTAGCAGCAACTTAGAGAAATCCTATGAAAATACATTTGAGTGTTTACCAGGAAACGACTATGATAACAAAAAATACTGGGCAAAATTTTAAAGCAAAGATCAAGAAGCATAGGTAGTCGATCAGTGATGCTGGAGCAGTTATTCAACTGCTCAATGAATAACATACAAGACCAAACTAAACTGTGTTATTCTCTTTTTACCCCTTTTCAGTTGCAACAAAAATATAATACAGGTGACCTGCGTGTATGTATATAAACTAATTACCTAATCTTAATAATAATAATAATTCATTACATTTATATAATCTTGTTTTTTTATGTTTTATATTAACTTCCTTTTATTTCATTTTATAAAGAACTTTGAGCTACATTGTTTGTATAAAAATGTATATATATATATATATATATATATATATATATATATATATATATATATATATATATATGTATATGCATGCACAGTGGGTAGTGCTGCTGCCTTGCAGTTAGGAGACCCGGGCTCGCCTCCCGGGTCCTCCCTGCGTGGAGTTTGCATGTTCTCCCCGTGTCTGTGTCGGTTTCCTCTGGGTGCTCCGGTTTCCTCCCACACTCCAAACACATGCAGATTAGGTGCATTGCCGATTCTAAATTGTCCCTAGTGTATGCTTGGTGTATGGGTGGGTGTGTTTGTGTGTGTCCTGCGGTGGGTTGGCACCCTGCCCGGGGTTTATTTCCTGCCTTGTGTCCTGTGTTGGCTGGGATTGGCTCCAGTAGACCCCCGTGACCATGTAGTTAGGATATAGCGGGTTGGATAATGGATGGATGGATATACAGTATATGCACACACAATTATGTTTACATTATGTGACTTAATTTAAGTTCTTAGGAACTGTAGATCAGTGAAGTAGAAAGAAATCTGTTCTAAAATGCATTGTGAAGGGGTGTGTTTAAAAAAATAGAAGGATGTATGTGTTACTAATAATGAAATTAGATATATTCTTTTAAATATGAATGTCAGTTTTTTTCTTATAGTAAGTGGTTTTTGTAATATATTGGAATTACATTTGAATAATGACATTCGATGTCATTCAATTATATCTGATTTTTTTATATTCCATTGTACCAGAAATAAGTGCTTAGCCAACATTGGATTACTGATGGGACCCCCAATTACCACTAAGACTTCTGCAAACTTGGGGAGAACATGTAAACTCCACAAAAGCAACAATTAGGCATAGCATTCAAACAGAGGATACCGTATCTATGAGACAGCATTACTGCCAGTTGTACCACTCTATATTAATTTGTGTTGTGTATTTTGCAAATGCTGCCTTATTATTCTGTCTCTTTCAGCAATGCAGACTACAACAGTACATTTAAATTTTTAGAATTTGCATTTTGTTTATGGAGGAGTGTGCTCTGTGATGTCATCGGCTAAATGCCACTGCTAGTTACAAACCAGAGACCATTTGATTTTTAAGCAGCTATTTCATTCAGCTGAGCTATAAGGCAACATCCCCTCACTTGTTAGGCCATGCCTTCTTTTGTGCTACATCACACAAGATCTGTCCCAGTTCCCTTTTCTATGTGTGCCTGGATTGTTACAAGTGCAAACATATGTATATAATGTGCACTCAAAATTATCTGTTGTAATTTGAAAGTGACATAACTCACTATAAAATCAGTTAGTTTTGTGGTTGGTCCATGGACATTTAAAACAGACAAATCCGTGAACTGAGAACAGTTACCATTGTCAAAATATAGTTGTATTTATAGCCATTTTTGAATCCAGTTTTTTTAGTATGTAATGGTTTATATGGCTGGAACAGGGATTCTAGTGGCAGACGTTGGACCAGTGCAGGAGAAGGAACAATTAATGATCAGCCAAAGTGAGAGTGAAAAACTCACATTAGCAATTGGAGAAATGCTCAATAAACCAAAAAGGAAGGATTAATCTGTTGCTATAGATGGTGAACCAAATGAACTCTACTGCCCAAGTACAGTGAACAGCCATATAAGAAACTATGTCCTGACCTATGATCTGGGTCCTGACATTTTACAAAAGAATAATTTTAGGGATGTAGTTTCTCCAGGGACTGCAAGATTAACTTGCATGCTATTATTCCTGCAGGCTTGTAGTAGAGGGTCAGTTTTGCTAGAGTTTTATCTTCTCTGTATTTGATATTTTGTGTTTTCCCTTTAATCATCCTTCTATTAAGTATATTTTTGTTTCAAAAGAAAATACTGTTGTTTAAATTACTTTGCAATTAATCATCACTGGAAAACAATCCCCTTATAGTATAGGATAAATATAATATTCTCCATATCCACAATAATTTCCAATCTTCTATTATTTAGTACTCATCTATGACAAATTCTATTGGATAGTCAGTAGTGTATGTTGTAATTACCAACCTGTTTTCTATAGAGGGAGACACAGCTACATATGTGTACAGTATTCACTAAAAATCCTGAGCTAGGATTTAATGAAGTAAATACCTTGAACAAACAAGAAAATGTGTCTATGAAAATCTAGTAAATGGCTAGTGTTAAATCATTTTTTATTAAATATGAATGTTTATTTCTTTTGTATTTGAAAGTTTTATTTTTGATATTGTTTTGTTATGGTCTAGAGCACAGGTGTCAAACTCCAGGCCTGGAGGGCCGCAGTAGCTGCAGGTTTTCATTGTAACCCTTTTCCTAATCAGTGACCAGTTTTCACTGCTAATTCACTTTTTTCCCTTTTATTTTAACAGCCATGTTAGAAGGATTCAGTCCTCTGAATTGATTCCTCATTAAATGACAGCCAAACAGAAATGAGATGTGAAACGAGCCAACAGATGACCAGCTTAAAATGGGGCTTCAAACTCCAACCAGTTTCTTAATGAGAAGCTGATGCTTGCTGTTAATTAAACCCGTTATTTAATTCCATGGCTTGTGGCTGCTCTCGTTCTGCAACAGCAGACATTTCCAAAACTGTTGATTTTCTGTTTTTTATAAGAATATCGTCAAAGTGTTTTGGTGAGTTGAGAAATCAACCTTACTTAGACTTTTCTTTATTTTCAGATATTGTGTGATATGGTGGCCGGAGTCAAGATAATTTAAAGTAGTAATTAGCAGCAAAAATTGGTCACTAATTAAGAAGATGGTTAGAATGAAAACCTGTAGCCACTGCGGCCCTCCAGGACTGGAGTTCGACACCCCTGGTCTAGAGTGTAAATAAAGATGAGCTTTAAGGCCATTATGAAATACATTAGATAATTTTTTTTTGGCTTTTGCAAATATTGTATTTTTGTGAAAGAAATAGTTGATATTTACATAATAAATGAATATTGTTATATATGCATCTTTTGCAATTAAATACATATTAGTATTAGACTACTTTTATTTTTGTTATTTCTGAAAATATTATTTAAAATACTGTACAGACAGTCAAATGTTGTTTGGAAAAGATGCACTTGTGCAGTACTCTGTATTTGCCTTACTAAAAATAATCTTCATAATGCTATGTTCCATTATAACAGTATGTTATTTGTACTTCTTACAGCCACGTATTCTCTGGTGGTGTGTGGTTATCTCCTAAAATGCAAATGAAAGCACGACTTCTACTTTGTAAGCATTGCCTGTGGTGTCATTACTTTAGCAGAAAATACATATCAACTACTATAATAAGCAAGTAAGTAAAACCATTACATGTAAGTAAAAGTTTACATTAAAATAATTAGGCTCATTATAGATAGACAGATAGATAGATAGATACTTTATTAATCCCCAAGGGGAAATTCACATACTCCAGCAGCAGCATACTGATAAAAACAATATTAATTAAAGAGAGATAAAAATACAGTGCAAGTTAAAAAGTGCAAGGTGGAGAGTGTGAGGCAGGTATAACACTCAATAACATTGTAAACGGTAACATTATTATTTACAGGAATGTGTAATATGTTGCATGGTGAAAAGTGGGAAGGCAGGAAGCTTTGGCAAGGCAGAATGAGACATGTTATCCTTCTAGGACATATACTGGGTAACAAGCATAGGCACCATTAAATGTAAGAGAGAGAGAGAGAGAGCTGCATCCAGAGAGATAGATTAAGATGTTCTGACTGATTGAATGCTTTACACAGTTTCAAGCAGGGAATATAGACATTTGGGGTCCCCATTTAAAAGAAAAGAAAGCCAGAGGACTACCCTGGAAAACTGGTCCTTTATAGCAAGTGGGAAGGTTGGGGGTGCAGTTATATCAAGGGCCACTAGGGAATGGTTTAGCCTGAAATCCCTGTTGAAAATATAGGACTAACTTTGAACCTGGAAGTGATTCCTGGACATTGATTGAATGATCCTGTGATGGAGTAAAAAACCAGAGTGTGGAACAGGGAAGAGAGAAGCAACAAGCACTTTAGTGGCATGAAAAACAGATGTCAGAATTTAAAGTGAGAGAGGGTTAGGCAAAATAAGGAGGAGGCAGACATTGAGCAGTGCATGGGGCCATAGTAGAAAAGCAAGGACAAGTTGACACCACCTCATGGATAGTTAGGGGACAAGTCTGTATTGTTAAGCCCTTTGGCTTCAGGTATCTGTTATTATTACCCATTTTGCACATTGATTTGTTTGTTTTCAACTGTTATTTAATACTACATTTTATTTATTTGATACTCTGATTTTCTTAGCAGTATTCTACAAATGCATCCCCTTATCCTCAAGTTAAAAAAAATTAAAACCTTGATAATTACTGTATATTAGTTTCATTAATTTAAGTTCCATGTAATTGGAGTTGTAATTGTAATAAAGTAACATTTCAGCTGGATTAAGTTTAGAACTTGTAAAATTCTACCGTCATAGGCTGATTTGAGTCTTTAGGATTGGGGTCTTGCTTCATGAGTCACATATTATTAATTTCAATTTAATAATCGATATTCTGAAATTCTCTGAAGAATTTACAAGTGTATCCCAGAATACCTTCATATCTCCCTAACTATCTAGATCCGAAGCAGCCCTTTCATCATCATTCTCTTTGTTGATAAATGTTATTTTGCAACCATATACAGTAATACTTTCTTTTTTTCGAAATATAATGGTTCTTATTTATGTAGAATACTAGCTGTTTTCTAAAACAATGGGCCTCAGTTAGTGCCACCAGGTACACTGACAGACTGAGGAGATCGTTCCTCCCCCAAACTATGCGACTCTTTAATTCCACCCGGGGGGGGGGGGGGGGGGGGTAAACGTTAACATTTAACATTATACATAGTTATTGTCTGTTTTTCACCTGCATTATTATCATTCTTTAATATTATTTATTGTATCAGTATGCTGCTGCTGAAGAATGTGAATTTCCCATTGGGATTAATAAAGTATCTATCTATCTATCTATCTATCTATCTATCTATCTATCTATCTATCTATCTATCTATCTATCTATCTATCTATCTATCTATCTATCTATCTATCTATCTATCTATCTATCTATCTATCTATCTATCTATCTATCTATCTATCTATCTATCTATCTATCTATCTATCTACTTTCTTGTATCAGGACTAATATTACTTAGTTCACTGGAGCTGTTTCCTCTTGAACATGCTGCATACAATTGCCCAGGAGTAAAACATGCCTTATGTAGATCAATTACTGCTTTGCCTAATGACTGACCTGTGGCTTTTGTTAATTATCATTGGAAAACACAATTTTACAGGAAACTATATTCTGTAATAAGTTGAATAATGGGAATTGTGAGTATAAATATAATTTCATCCTATTGCACATCCTATAAAAATGATAGCTTTAATCAGATTTGAATGTGACACTTTGATCTCTACTCTTGTACTGTAACATTTTTTTGGAAAATTTAGATCAAAAGCAACACATACATCAAAACAGGCCTAGTGTATGGGAACAACAGTTTACCTAAGAGAGAGTGGGGAACTAAAAATTGGAACCCATAAGAACTGAAATAAACCTCAAATAAAATTGCAAAACAGAATGTGATAGAAAGTAGAGTAACTGCAAATCATAACCTTCCAAAGCCCACTATGTACGCATCTATCTAACTGAAAAAAAGAAAATATCTATCTATCTATCTATCTATCTATCTATCTATCTATCTATCTATCTATCTATCTATCTATCTATCTATCTATCTATCTATCTATCTATCTATCTATCTATCTATCTATCTATCTATCTATCTATCTATCTATCTATCTATCTATGCTTCTGTGGCTGCCTGCATTTGCATACATATTTCACATTTCTCTGAGTGCTCAAAGCACCGAGCTGTTGAAAAAACCCTTAGAACAGCCCTCTCCTTACAACATTATTATTATTAATAAATATCAACAAATAATTAGCTGGTCCTTGTTTTTTTTTCTTTTTTGTGTTACATCACCAAATTTCAATCAAGTCAGTCAAAGCATTTTTGAGATTTTGGGGCATTTAGTTTCTCTGTTGAAGGGGGATTTTTACCCCTAAATATTTATATATATTGAAATGTCCTTTCTTAGCAGGTACCTAATGACCTAGATACTCAATCCTGCCAAATTTCATCATTTTAACTGAATGGGAAATAGTGTTTTTGTTAATAAGTGTGTGAGTGTGTGGGCCTACTTTACATTATATGTATATAGAATAGATTCTTCACAGATTGTTTATAATAATAATAATTTCACAGCAATATTATTTATGATAATATATTTTTGTTTATCTGTCTTTGGTTGCTATGTCTGTTTATGGATTGTTCATTTGATTTTTTATTGCCTACTCTATTTTCTTTTTATGTAATTTTCCTGAGCTGATTATTATTTTTCGATTATTATTTTTCTATATTAAATTTATTATTAATGTTTTCCTTTTACTAACCTATCTTAGTCATTGTCTTTATCTAAATCTGTCTTTCTACACTTTTCTTTATTGTTACAACATTCATTTGCTTAATGTCATTATACTTAACAATAACACTTAATATTTCTCACAATTTTCTCTTTTTCCTTCATTTCTTTTTCTGCATTTTCCATCTCTTTTAAGTATTGAGATAGATGTTATTAAAATGGTAATAAATTGCATTATGTTCTGTTTTACTCCCAAATAATAGTTTAATTTTGCCTTTTTTTCTTTTGACCTTTTCATTTTTGGAGATGGTGGCACTGACCAGAAAGCAGGAGACAGAGCTGGAGGTGGCAGAGTTAAAGATGCTAAGATTTGCATTGAGTGTGACAAGGATGGATAGGGTTAGAAATGAGTACATTAGAGGGTCAGCTCAAGTTGGACGGTTGGGAGACAAAGTCAGAGAGGCAAGATTGTGTTAGTTTGGACATGTGCAGAGGAGAGATCCTGAGTATATTATGAGAAGGATGCTAAGGATAGAGCTGCCAGGCAAAAGAAAAAGAGGAAGGCCTAAGAGAAGATTTATGGATGTGGTGAGAGAGGACATGTAGGTGATGGGTGTAACAGAACAAGATGCAGAGGACAGAAAGATATGGAAGAAGATGATCCGCTGTGGCAACCCCTAACGGGAGCAGCCGAAAGAAGAAGATTTGGAGAGTTTATGATAATGTGTAATTATTGATATCTCAGAGACATATTAAGTTCACTACTGTTGGGCTAAATTTGTGTGTTTTGTGCCGCCATGTTACTTGGAATGTCATAGAATAGGGACTTTAAAGTGTAGCCTTATTTTGGGAAGCAAAATGGGAGATGCTGGTTGGAAGCAAGAGAGAGCATCCATCTTATTCTGTGTTTATATTATCATTATACATTATTGATTATAGTGCTCTGCTGTTGAAACTTTGCAAAAATTCTGAGAAAGAAAGAAATTAATTAATTAATTTATTTATTTTTTTTATATTTTTATTTTATTAATTTTCATTGTAATCATTCCATACAAACAGATCAATTTATAACCCAACAAATTTGAAGACTAATCAAACTTCCACCCCTGAGAAGGAGAGCTTAGCTAAAGGAAAATTGCTTAAGGCTTTTTAATAAGGCAACATTAAACAAAAGAAAGGGAGAAGTAAATATCTATGTAAATAAGAGATGGAGAAGGGAGTTAAATGCGGTAATAGTTATTTCTCTTATTCTAAAATAAAATTGATTAAATCCTGCCATGTTTTGAAAAAATTTTGTACAGATCCTCTAACTGAGAATTTGATTTTTTCCAATTTCAAATAATATAAAACATCGGTTTCCCACTGACTTATAAGAGGAGAATTAGGATTCTTCCAATTTAACAAAATAAGTCTGCGTGCCAAAAGTGTAGTGAATGCAATCACCGTTTGCTTGTCCTTCTCCAATTCAAGTCCATCTGGAAGAACACCGAACACAGCTGTTAATGGGTTAGGTGGGATTGTGATACCAAGGCTGTCTGAGAGGCACTTAAAAATTTTTGTCCAAAATGATGTTAGTTTGGTGCAGGCCCAAAACATGTGACCCAGTGAGGCGGGAGCTTGGTTGCAGCGCTCGCAGGTTGGATCCTGCCCTGGAAACATTTTGGACAGTTTTAAGCGAGACAGATGGGCTCGATATATAATTTTTAGTTGAATAATTCTATGCTTTGCGCATATAGAACTCGAGTGAATTCTCTGCTTTGCTACCTTCAACTCCTTTTCTGATATATTGATTAAGAGATCTTCTTCCCAATGTCCTCTTGGATCTTTGAAAGGTAGGGACTCTAATAAGATTTTATATATTGCGGAAATAGTGTTTATTTCCTCGAAATTGAGCAGTATTTTTTCCAGCATTGTGGAGGGTGCAAGGTGGGGGAAATCGGGCAATTTCTGTTTAACAAAATTTATAAGTTGAAGATAGTAAAAGAAATGTGTAGCTGGGAGGTTGAATTTTGAACGTAATTGTTCAAAAGATGTAAATATGTTGTCTATATAAAGATCTCTGAGCATTTTAATCCCAAACCTTTTCCAGGTATTAAAAACTGGATATACTTGTGAAGGTTGAAAGAGGTGGTTCTCTTGCAGAGGTGCCACTGATAAAAGATTTTCCATCTTAAAATGCTTTCTAATTTGGTTCCATATTCTGAGTGAGTAAAGCACAATTGGGTTATTAGTATATTTGCGATAACTTTCATTTATTGGAGAGCAGAGCAGGGAATATAAAGAAGTACTACAGGATTTTACTTCTATTGCGGACCAAGCCTGTGTATGTTCATTTATTTGTGTCCAGGTTTTTATGGCTTGTATGTTTGCTGCCCTGTAATAAAACTGAAAATTAGGTAAAGCCATGCCACCTTCTGCCTGAGGTCTTTGTAGGGTCGCTCTTCGGATACATGGGTGTTTTGAGTTCCAAATGAATGAGGTTATTGTTGAATCTAACTGTTTAAAAAACGATTTATTGATATATATTGGAATGTTTTGAAATAAAAAGAGAAGTTTAGGAAGGATATTCATCTTAACAATGTTAATTCTTCCGGCTAGAGTGAGATGAAGGGTTGACCATCTATGCAAGTCTTGCTTAATTTTTTCCATACACATGGCAAAATTTTGTTGATAAAGAGCTTTATGTTTACTTGTGATATTTACCCCTAGGTATTTAAACTGATCTGCTATGGTAAAAAGTAGGGTGTCTAATCTAATATTATATGCTTGTGAATTCACTGGAAAGAGTATACTTTTATTCAGATTAATTCTAAGACCAGATATCTTTTGAAATTCTGTTAGTGCTGTTAAAACAGCGGGGACAGTGTTTTCTGGGTCTGATATATATAAGACCATATCATCTGCATATAGAGAAATTTTCTGTTCCAGTCCTTCTCTGACAATCCCCTTTATCTGATAAGAATTTCGGCAGTGAACCGCCAGTGGTTCAATAGCGATTGCAAACAACAGTGGCGACAAGGGACATCCTTGTCTGGTACCACGTTCTAGTTTAAAGTAGTCTGAGCAAATGTTATTAATACAAACTGAAGCTTCTGGATTGGTATACAGTAGTTTGATCCATGCACAAATATTCGGGCCAAACCCAAATTTCTCCAATGCAGTGAAAAGGTAGTTCCATTCAATCATATCAAATGCTTTTTCTGCATCTAATGATAGTAATATCTCTGGGGTGTTTGATTTTGCTGGTGAATATATAACATTAAACAAGCGTCGGAGATTTGAAGATAGGTGTCGGCCTTTAATAAATCCAGTTTGATCTTGTGATATTACCGAGGGCAGCACTTTCTCCATCCTTCTAGCTAGGATTTTTGAGAGTATCTTAACATCATTATTCAGGAGTGAAATTGGTCTGTATGATGCACATTGTAACAAGTCCTTATTTTGTTTAGGAAAGACGGTGATTAATGCTTGTCGAAATGTTTGAGGTAGTATTTGGTTGTCTCTAGCTTCTGTAAATGTTGCCAATAAGAGGGGAGCTAGCTGAATGGAGAATTTCTTATAAAATTCTACGGGGTAACCATCAGGGCCTGATGATTTCCCGCTTTGTAGTGACTTTATAGCGTCTAGTAATTCTGTTAGCGTTAGAGGTTTATCCAGTTCCTCAGCACTTAAAGCATCTATTTGTGGTATCTGTGATGTATCCAGAAATGCATTAGATTGTGTGTTGTCTTCTTTGGGCTCAGTAGAATATAAAGACTTATAGTAATCTCTAAATGTGTGCATTATTTTATTATGGTCGATGATTTCTTCTCCATTCTTTGTTGGTGATTACTGGTATTGCATTGTGAACTTCTTGTTTATGAATTTGTTGAGCTAAAAGCTTATTAGCTTTTTCTCTGTGTTCATAGTAATGCTGTCTAGACTTATAAATAAGTTGTTCAGTTTCTTTAGTTGTTAAGATGTTAAGTTCTGTATGCAGGGCCTGCCTTTTCCTGTGGAGAACTTCATTTGGACGCCTGGCTTGTTCTTCATCTATTCTAGTAATTTCATTTCTTAGCTCTGACACTTTCTTGGTTTCTAATTTATTTCTGTGAGAAAGATATGAAATAATCTGTCCTCTTCAGAAGGCCTTTAGAGTTTCCCAGAGTGTTCCTGCAGAAACCTCTGTGGACGTGTTTGTCTCTAGGAAGAAGCTGATTTGTTTGGATATAAATTCTGTGCAGTTCTCGTCTGCCAATAAAAGAGGGTTAAGACGCCATCTGCGAGGTGAGTGTGAGGGGCTTATTAATTTTAGCTCCAAGACTAGAGGGGCATGGTCAGAGATAACAATTGTGTCGTATTTGCATGATTTAATTGTAGGTAGGAAATTATTATCTATAAAAAAATAATCAATTCTTGAGTAGCTATAATGCACTGGTGAGTAGAACGAATATGTTCTTGAGTTTGGGTTAAGAAACCTCCAGGGGTCTGATAAGTTGTGATCATTTAAAAACTGTGTAATTATCTTTGCAGTATTAGATGTCGTCCCCCCGTCACAGGAGTCCTATCTAAGAGTGGATTTAAAGCACAATTAAAGTCCCCAGCCATTATAATTTTATGAGTGTTCACATTGGGAATGAATGCAAATAGATTTTGCATGAATTCCTTATCATCAACATTGGGTGCATATACATTTATCAAAATCATTTTACTGTTATATAAGTTGCCCATGACCATCACATATCTCCCTTCAGGGTCCGACACTACATCTGATGCTACAAATGGAACTGTTCTATGTATGAGAATTCCCACCCCTCTAGTTTTCTTTATAAAGCTAGAATGGAACATTTGACCAGTCCAGTCTTTTTGTAGTCTGAACTGATCCTTGGTTAGTAAGTGGGTCTCCTGTAAAAATACTATTTTAGCCTTTAAGCCTGTTAGGTGAGAGCATACTTTCTTTCTCTTTAATTCGTGATTCAGGCCTTTAACATTCCAGCTCACAAAGTTAACTCCCATCATGGAGACATTGATTCTGAGTTTTTAATGTAATTTTATAGTTTTAATTGGTAATACAGTAATCCCTCCTCCATCGCGGGGGTTGCGTTCCAGAGCCACCCGCGAAATAAGAAAATCCGCGAAGTAGAAACCATATGTTTATATGGTTATTTTTATATTGTCATGCTTGGGTCACAGATTTGCGCAGAAACACAGGAGGTTGTAGAGAGACAGGAACGTTATTCAAACACTGCAAACAAACATTTGTCTCTTTTTCAAAAGTTTAAACTGTGCTCCATGACAAGACAGAGATGACAGTTCTGTCTCACAATTAAAAGAATGCAAACATATCTTCCTCTTCAAAGGAGTGTGCGTCAGGAGCAGTGATTGTCATAAAGACAGAGAAAGCAAACAAATCAATAGGCTTTTAAGTATGCGAAGCACCGTGGCACAAAGCTGTTGAAGGCGGCAGCTCACACCCCCTCCGTCAGGAGCAGGGAGAGAGAGAGAGAGAGAGAGAGAGAGACAGACAGAGAGAGACAGAGTTTGTTTTTCGGTCAAAAATCAATACGTGCCCTTCGAGCTTTTAAGTATGCGAAGCACTGTGCAGCATGTCGTTTCAGGAAGCAGCTGCACAAAAAATAGCAACGTGAAGATAATCTTTCAGCATTTTTAGACGAGTGTCCGTATCGTCTAGGTGTGCGAACAGCCCCCCTGCTCAATCCCCATACGTCAGGATCACAGATAGTCAGCGCAAGAGAGAGAGAAAAGTAAGCAATTTAGCTTCTCAGCCATCTGCCAATAGCGTCCCTTGTATGAAATCAACTGGGCAAACCAACTGAGGAAGCATGTACCAGAAATTAAAAGACCCATTGTCCGCAGAAATCCGCGAACCAGCAAAAAATCCGCGATATATATTTAAATATGCTTACATATAAAATCCGCGATGGAGTGAAGCCGCGATATAGCGAGGGATCACTGTATGGCAGTTTTAATCTTAGTTTCAAGATTCCCCATGAGTTATTGCATTTTAGCCTATTGTTGCATTGATATTTATAATTATAAGGATTACAAGAATAGATTAGATATAACCTGCTCTCCTTCTCTCCCCCCTTTATCCCCCCACCCCCCCATTTTGCCTCCCCACATGAAGCTAGATCCCACTTCGCGATGTCCCAGTCCTCTGACATATGAAGAGACAGAGCACGTCCAAAACAAAACAAACCCCACCCTGCAGCGGTGTTAGAGAATTAAAACAGAGATATCTTTTGCAGCTAAATTCTTAATACTATCTGCCGAAAATATTCTCATTAACAGTATTTAAGCTTGAAATAATCTTCAGCGCTTTTAAGTTAAGATATTAAGATTAAAAAAAAAAAAGAAAAAAAAAAAAAAGAATCAACCCTGGGAATGATTTTAAAAACTAGTCTAGGAAAAACCTGGTAGTTCCTACTGTAATAGTATAATGGTAATAGTATAAATAGTAGAAAAAGCAATAAACCAAGGGTATGATGTTAAACAGTCTACTTTAAGGTATAGTAGAAGAAAAAAAAAAAAAAAGAAGAAAAAAATGAATCCTACTTTAATTACTTCCACATTTTCACACTCACGTCTATAACTCTATAACTCTGATTAAAACATAAACATATAAAGTCCAGATAAAGAAAAGGATGTATAATTATAATACCAGTCTCTTTAAACATGGATCCAGAGAGCAGATCATAGGTCGTTCCCGTGCCTTGATAGAATACGGCTCCTTATTAACTTTCAAAAAAGTGTCGGAAACAGCTTCTTTAGTTCCTTTTCAGCTTCTTCTTTGCTTAGGAAAATATAATATTGATCTTGAACTTCCACTTTCAGTTTGGCGGGATACAAGAGGCTGTATTTGATATCGGCTTTCCGTAGCAACTTTTTAATGTCAATGTAGGATCTGCGTTTTGCAGCTGTTGATGGTGAGAAGTCGGGAAAAATACGAATAAGATTATTTTCGAATATAATCTCTTGCTTGTGTCTGAGAAGTGCCATCACATCAAGCTTACATCGTAGTCGCTCGAAGCGGACAATAAAAGACCTAGGTTTAAAGGTGCTTGGTCTGTTTGTGCGATAAGCTGTGGCTATCTCAATGTCGAGTTCAAAGTCATCTCCAATAATTTAGACAGTAATTCTACTGCAAATTTCACTGAGCTTGAGCTTGAGCTTTCTCGTTTCTCAGGTATACCCTCAATTCTTATATTATTTCTTCTGCACCCATATTTTTTAATATAGACTGTAGAACTAGGTACGGTTGTCCTTTATCACCAGTAGTTTTCATAGTTGCTTTTGAATCCTTGGCTATCAACCTCTGCACACAGCCAGAGATTAAAGCAATTGTTAGAGAAGGTCTTGAACAATAATGATGTCTTTATGCTGATGCTGTGATACTCTTTAGTATAATGGGGTTTTAAAATTGTTGTTTTTAGTTTATTAATAAGACTTGTAATATTTAATTTATGTTTTATTAAAATAAAATGTAGCTTTTATGTGAATAAACTGTGTGACCAAGACCATAGTGAAGTAATACTATAAGGCTTATAAGGGGAAATTAGCATGGCTTTTAATTGTGTGCATTTAACTAAGAATTTAACAAAAAGATTTAGGTAAAGTTAAATGCAGGCACAGGTCAATAAGTGCTGACAAACAAGCGATTTAGTTCAACAATGCCATCATACTGTCAGGGGCAGCTGGGGGACGGGATAGCAGATACAGGTAAATGAAGACAAGTATTCAAGGGGCTACTAATTAAGGTACATTTTTTGAGAGCCAAGTAAAGTATGACAGAACCACTAGATTATTTTTTTGAAACATCGGCTAAACAAGATAAAAATGTATTTTAATGCAGCAATGAATGCAGGGATATAAATAGACATTGACACATTATGACACGTCTTTTTAAGGAATGTTTGTTCCATGCCTGAGCACGTTTGTCCACATGTTACCCCACAAAGTCTAGTTTGTTTGACTAGTGGGATCGCTTTGTGCCGGGCCAACTGTACCATGCCCTAGCCCACTTGGAAGATGTGGGCCCGAGCACGGTTCATTAGCATTCAGAAACAGTTGGATCACTAAACGAGCCTGAGCACAGAAAACAGGCATGACGTCAATGATGAGACAAGTCAGATAATGCTATTCTCAATTCATTCTATATCTTTTGAGTTAAAAATAGGTATTTATTCTCACCTTGACACATAAATGTGAATTGTAGTTGGCAAGAAAGGCTGCAAATTCCTCCCTTAACATCATTTGTCACCGTAAAAATCTTCTCATATATGTAGCACAATTAACAGCAAAGCGCTACGCTGCACACTCAATAATTCTTTAGGAGTGTAGTGCGTTATCCTGCCCTACACGACTCCAAAACAACCACAAAATAAGTAAAATGTTTTTGACATGCATGCTGCCACTTCTTGTTCGAATCTTGCTTTCGTTTTACACAAAGTCACGTGGTCATGACGAAAGCGTGCCTGGGCCCAGAGTGCTAAGTGCAGTTTGAGTGCAGGCCAGTGGGGAAGTAGGGAGGGGGGACAATTGGTCTTGGGCACGGTACAGAAAAAATGTGCCTTGTGTGAGTACACCCTAAGAAGAATGGACTTTTTAAATTACACAGACATCACTCTCATGGTTATACCTAGACAAAGCTTGCTGTTCCAGACACTGTTTTGAAATGTTCTGGTTGTATCTTTTCTTCTACTTTTGACTTCTAGAACTTAATGTCTGGTTTATCTGCAAATTAACCTAAATAGTGATTAATTTTAGGCTTGAATATTTCCTCACTGAAACTATCCTTGTTTATTGATATTATCTGCACCCAGTGTGCTTGTTGGAGTGATTGGTAATTTGTTTAGTTCTTTCTAAGGTAGCGATCTGGCCATGTTAGAGTGTGTGTTTTATATTTGTTAAGGTGTAAGCTTGTTCCTTTAAAACTGTGCAGCCCTTTCAGGGGGGGTTTAAAACGGAGGTTGGCAGCCTCTATTTCATTGTTTGATTTGTGCAGCCCTTTCAGGGAAATGTGCCAGGGGGCAGTGATCCCTTGGTCCTGTAAAGGTATTCTTGCTTGCTGTGTTTTGAAACTGAGGTTGCTAGCCTTGTTCATATTGCTTGATTTGATTTATGTGCTTGAGATATAAGTGGATGTCATAGGCTGTACATGTAAATCAAGGCTAATAATTTAGGTATTTCTAGCATTAACTTGTCCATAAATATAAAAAGACCCTTGGAGATTTAAGTGCCTTTTCTGGACACTTTTACACCGCAAAACATCCTGTATTACTAAACTTCTAAGTCTACTTTACCCATTCTGTTGAATATCTGGGATCAGACTTGGAATAAAAAGTTACTTTTCCTAGTAAATAGTTTTGCACATCTGATTAAACACCATTTTCTGATAGCAATTTATATATCTTGGACTTATTGCAAAATTTTAAACATATATTCAAATTCAATTTTAACAATCTGATGGAAAGCATCAGACAAGCTCTTCATCTCTTCATTTTTCATTAGCTGGGAGAATAAACATTTTATATATATATACTAATTGATTACCCAGTGGCTTCGCTCACTGAGTGCAAGGGAAAAAAATAAAATGTAGTCTATAAGTTATTAAACAGTAAAACATTAACATTTTAAGAAGTAAAGATACATTGACCGCTACTGGAGTGGTTTCGGGTAAACTACATTTTAAAGGCAGTATAACACAACAAGTAAGTATTACTAACAGCAGCTAAAATGTATTTGGATCATCTGTTGGTAGTTGATCCGTTTTGAAAGGCGCTACACGACCGCTGTGGTATAGAAATTACATTTTCTATGTGATCGTCCAAATTTCTGTCTGACAACCTTGCACTATGTGCCTGTGATTTAAGAGAAAAATAATTCTGATAAATGTGGACGCTGCCCTTCCGTGCTTAACGGGCAGAAGGTCTAAACAATTCCGAAGTCCAACACTTTACATGAAGAGGTCTGTACATCTTATTAGATGTAAACTCTCCATCTTCTTAAAATAATTGATCACAACAGCAACCTTGAATGTTGCGGGGTTTTAGTGACCCGAACTCACCTTAAGGGACAAACAGAGTCTTGCTGCGATGGCGGCGATTACACTCATTTGCAAAGATTTCCACTCTCCCAGGAGCCGACGGGGCACTTGAAGTGTCACAAACAGTACGAGAAGAGAGGATGCTGCCCGACACGTTGTTTACAGCTCGGCGCAGTTAAAAAAAGTAGAAAGACACAAAGCTGTTTTCCTCATCTCTTCTACTATCAAGTACTGCCAACTAAAAAAAAGTTTCAATGTGGCAGTTTCCGCGACAGTCACGTGGACGAATAAATAAAACTTCTCGGCGTGTTTCTGTTTACTTCTTTTTAATATCAGTAAAATAACTCTCACACAAATAATAACAATTCGTAAAGACGATATAAAAATGGCGTCCACAAACGAAGTGATTAGTTCCTGTATTATAATATGTTCTGTGGTCATACGTAATTTCCATATCGCGTGGTCATACGTAATTTCCGTTTCAAATGTGAAAAGAATTTTATATATATATATATATATATATATATATATATATATATATATATATATATATATATATATATACATATATATATATCTACTCTATACATACAAAATCCTAACCCTAAAAGTGCAACGATTTTATGTCACTTTTTTTGTCACGCTTTAAATTGGGCTTATTTTAAAACCCACATATATATGTTTGGTATCATTCTTTTTAGAATTTATCAAACTTTAATGTAATTTTGTTAGATTTTCAGATTCTTATTCCGTTTTTAAAATATAAACTAAAAAATATCAAGAACTCACGTCCCACAAGACGAGACTTTGTGCCAAAAGATTTAACCACACCTGGGGCCGGAAATAAAAGACAAAGAGTAGGACAGCTTGTGTACAAGGTTTTCAAAACGCTGTGCGAGATGCAGATCACGCGGCACAGCAGCAGCAGCAAGCCAGCAGCTGATTGAGCAAAGAGGAGATAAAAAAACTGTATTTGTTTTCCATTGTATCATCATTTAAGAGGGTGTTTTGGAGGAGTGCCTACTTCTCCTCTGGGTGTGTTCAGCCCCCCCCTCTTCACAACGCAAGTGGCAGAGACGCAAAGTGGCTGGTGTGTAGTGCAGGCCGGGGGGAGGGGGGGGGGTATTGGCAAGCAAAGCGAACATGGGGGAACCCCTTAGTGTGTGTGTGTATATATATATATATATATATATAATATATATATATATATATATATATATATATTGTGGACCACCAGGGGGAGACACAAGTGCAAGCACACGCTTTTATTCTTCTTTCTTTCGTGGGAAATGCCTTCCCCTGTTTTTTTTTGTTTGAGAAAAACATAATTAAAAAAAAACAACTTCAAAAATAAAAATAAATTAACAAACAATAAAGACTCACTAATGTGCTTGTTTTGCGGCCTTGTATGTATGTTATCATCCAGTTGACGCTCGGAACTGGCCAATTCTGTTTAATTTGAAAAGCAACAGGGGCGCGGTGCTGCTTAAGCATAAAGAATGCTGGCAGTCGCCTGCTATATACTAACTGTGTAAGCCAAGCACGGGATCCTAGAAAGTTTTGGAATCGTCAGAACTACTCTGGGCATCTCTCTGCTGTGAGGATTCATGTTGCTGACGTGCTTGCGTCATTTGTGCATTAGCAGCTAAGTGACGGTCGTTCTTAGGAGGTTTCCTTTTGCCGATATGCTGGCCTCGCTTGCGTATCTTTGGAGCTGGAGCACTCCCTTACGTCTCACTTCCGGGCTGGACAGACACACACACTTGCATGCGTAGAACTCTATTTAATTTCAAAAGCAACAGGGTTGCGGTGGTGCTCAAACATAAAGAATACTGGCAGTCACCGCCAGTTCGCCCTCTGGTGGTCGTTGTGAGTGTCAACTGAATGATAACATTATTACAAGACCGTAAGATCACCCCCTACCCTACCCAGAAAGGGGTGGGTTAGGGCTGATTTCACCCTACAGTATTTAGTCGACCATTGAGAAACATGTGTACCAAGTTTCATGAAAATCGCTCCAGCCGTTCGGACGTGATGCTGGAACATACATACATACACACATTGACTTTTATATGTATAGATTTGCAGAATTAATCTAGCTGCAGTGGTTAGGAAGCTCTGTACTATGTCTGTACTATGGCTTTATTTTCTGTCTGTCAGAGCATGCAGATATTTGGGGGGTGAAAATCAGAGAGGGCCACATTTCAAAAGAGCAAGCAAGGTCAGCAGTTAAGATGCTTCAGCATGCCTGGGATCCAGTGGTTGTTGGGTTTTCAAGTGCAAGGTTGTATGAATACTTTTTATAACTTTAAGATAATATTGTTTTGTTACAATAATCTAATCAGTGTTTAACATGAACATTCTTTCCTTTAAAAATCACTGGGAACTCTCTCTGTCTTTCTCTTGGCAGAGCCAAGAAAGAATGAATCTCTTGTCTGATATATAACTGCACATACAGTATGGTCTACCTAGGTCATAAAATATATCATCATCTATCCAGGACCAGCTCAAGGGTACACAGCACTTCAAGGCAGTGGTGGGTGGATGACAAATTTGTATATGAAAATGAAGAGAATGTAGTCCATGATGTGCTATTGTGACATCTGATAGCATAGCTTGGAGGGGAATTGGTGCTTGGATGGGACTTGGCGTCCCAAATGTCACAGTGTCCTTGGGCTGGTGCCAGCACTGCATCAATCTGTAATTGGTAAAGGCTTTGTCCAATTCAGGACCCTCTGAGCCAGAGCCCAGTCTTATCTTTCAGGCACAAGTCAATTGCAGAGCACACACACTACACTCACTCATTCATACTGTACCAATGTGAAGTCTTCAGTTAACTTAACCTGCATTTCTTTGGAATGCTGGAGTGAAATCAGAGTACCTGGAGACACAGGGGAAAAGTGCATACTACACATGGACAATGGATCCTGTCTCCTGGAGTTGTATGATAGCAACACTAACACATGCAGAACTGTACCACTTCTATACCATCATACAATGTTAAAGTAATTCTATAAAAACTAGAAAAAGATATAAACTTTGTGCAAATGGCTGGTTTTTTTTTGGCTCCCTCATACATTTCAGACAGTAAAGCGTGATAATTTACCTAAAATTACTTTGAAAAATTTTTTGAAAAGTTTAGGGTTGCAATTAATATTCAAATACTTTTGAAGTTCACTTCTGTTGTTTAAAAGCTCATACTTCCATAATCATGCACTTATTTATTGATGATGCAAGGCAGGAGTCAACCCTGCATGAGGCACCAATCATTGTGTTGCACACACTATTACTCACACTAAGAGCTGGATATCAAACAGTACTGCCACATTCCATGTTGGATCTGTTGTATTACACACTAAACAAATATGTAAAAATGTATGCCATCTAAATATATCACCAAAAGCCAGATGAAGTTTTAACAAAATTCAATATACAGTATAATAAAACATGAATGCCAAAATCAGATCATGCCCAAATAAGGGACAGCAGAGCTTTGAGATGAACAAAGGAAACCATTTTACATGAGGGAAATAACAGTGGTGCTGTACCCCTAAAACAAATAAGAACTTGATTCTTGTCCTATAGAAGAGCTTACTTGCATAACCAGCTCTAAATGAGGATGAAATTGGTTTCTGCCTATGGTAACTAACGTCTGTGAGTAAAATAAAATAACAGAAGCACAAGCTAAAGCAAAAACACAGAAATTACAGTATGAGTTACCAAATAGAACAATTAAAAGCTTATTAAAATAAGCTTGCTAACAGAGTGAAGCAGAAGTAGTCCTTCATTCTACAAATGCAAAGTCTTGACAGCTTAAGAAGAAATGATCTGTTTATTAAAATGTTGCCATGAACTAAACCTACCTATGTGTTCTGAGAGACAAGTGCAGTGGATGTTTAGGAAATGATTATCAGCTGAAACTCTACAGACTGCATAAGACCTACAGTACTGCAAACCTGATCGTTGGAAAAAATCAGAAAAAAGTACAAACAACAGGAAAAATTAATTAAAATGAAAATCAAATGCCCTTTGAACCTAACAATGAGTGGTTAATGTATTCAAAAGTAATTGTTATTTGAAGAAAGATCATATGTAAGTAAATATTTAAACTAAATAACTGTATTATCTTGTCTTAATTAAATATGAAATAACATAGTTGGTGTACATTTAAACAGTTCAGTAAACGTTTAAAATATAAATAAATGAAATGTAGACAAATAGTCTACAGCATTTGGTAGTATTAGTATAACTGCATTTTGCTCAGTTGTATCTGAATAATGTCACAGAAGATATGGTACCTTCAGAAATATATAGACTCCTTCACCATTTCACTTTTTATGTTGCAGCCTTATGCCCAAATTGTTTAAATTCATTTTTTCCCTCCTCAAACAACACTCAGTACCCCAGGTTGACAAAGCAAAAACAGGATGTTAGAAATTTATTAAAAATAAGAAACTGAATAAAAAAAAAAAAACTGAACATTGACACAAGTACTCAGATCCTTTGCTATGACACTGAGTATGGCTCAGATGCATCCCTTTCTATTTATCTTGTTTAATATGTTTCTCCACCTTGTCTGGAGTCCACCTGTGGTCAGTTTAATTGATTACACATGATTAGAAAAGGCACATGCCTGTCTGTTTACAGTCCCATGACTGACTTTGTGTGGCAGAGCAGAAACCAAGCCATGAGGTTGAATGAATTGCCTGCAGAGCTTAGAGACAGGATTATGACGAAGCACAGATCTTGGGAAGGCTACAAAACATTTTCTAGAAAAATGACACTAATCTTGGTTTTATGGCAAAGTGTTCAGGTGACACATTAATACTTGTTTGCTTGGAGTTTTCAAAAAGGCATTTAAAGGGCTCTCGGGCTATGAAAAATAAGATTCTCTGGTTTGATAAAACCAAGATTGAATGTGTGGCCTCAGTTCTAAGCATCCTATGTGGAGGAAACCTGGCTCCCCTCACAATTTGTGCAATAGAATTCCACCAGTGAAGCATAGTGGTAGAAGCATCATGCTGTGAGGTTGTTTTTTAGCAGCTGGGACTGGGAGACTAGTTAGGGTTTAAGGAATGCTGAATAGAGTAAAGTACAGAGATATCCTTAATGAAAACCCACACCAGAGAACTCTGGAGTTCACACTGAGTCGATGGCTCACCTTCTGACAGGACAGTGACCCTGAGCAAAAAGAAAAGAGAAGAGCCTTAGGGTCAGCTCTACGAATGTCCTTGAGTTAGCCAGCCAGAGCTCAGAGTTGAAGCCATTCGGACATCTCTGGAGATGCCTGAAAACAGCTGGCACTGACAGTCTCCATCCAAACTGACGGAGCTTGAGAGATCTGCAGAGAAGAATGTCACAAAAATCCCTTAATCTAGGGTGCAAAGCTTGTCATGTCATACCCAACAAGGGTACAGGCCATAGTCACTTCCAAAAGTACTTCAACAAAGTACTGAGTAAAGGGTCTAATTACTTGTGTCAATATGATATTTCAATTTTTTATTTTAATAATTTTGCTAAAATTTCTAAAATCTCAGTCATTCTGTGTTATTAAGTGTTGATTGATGAGGGAAAAATGAATTTAAATGATTTTAGCATAAAGACTGCAACATTACAAAATTAGAGTAAAGTAATCTGAATACTGTTGGACTTGCTGTCCTTCTCATGGGTGGTTTGAATTTAGGTTTGTCAAGTTTGACTTGCTTGTATAGAATGTTACTTGCTTTTAATAAATTCAATAAAATGTAAAAAAAAAAAAAAAAAAAAAAAAACCCACTTTTTGAAGGCACTATGTATAATTATGTATGTTCTAGCAGTATGTATGTATATATCAGGTTTGCTCCAAGGTATTTTTTCTAGTACATGTATATAGTAAGTCTATAATAGCTATAATGCACACCCACTGCACGCCCAACCTACCTGGAAAAGGGTCTCTTTTTGAACTGCCTTTCCCAAGGTTTCTTCCATTTTTTCCCTCCAAGGGTTTTTTTGGGAGTTTTTCCTTGTCTTCTTAGAGAGTCAAGGCTGGGGGGCTATCAAGAGGCAGGGCCTGTTAAAGCCCATTGCAACACTTCCTGTGTGATTTTGGGCTATACAAAAATAAATTGTATTGTATTGTATTATGTGTTAAATAGTATTCATTTTTAATTATCAGATAGGTAGCTTCTCCACTTCCAGAGTACTAATGAGAATTCCCTTTCTAACCCTCTCTCACACTGTCTTTTATTATTATTATTATCATTATTATTTTATTATTATTATTACTACGCTTATATTAACTTCACATGTTTGTTGTCTGGTACAAATCTTGTAATCGATATTTAACCCACTTCCTATTGTCCAAATAACTTGAAATTTTGCACACTTACTCACTTCCGATGTCAATACATGAATCAATAATCAGTTTCACTAATTGATCAATTAATCCATGTTAATTAAGAAATGAAATTTTCATATGAAGAATAGTTTAAGATTTCACCAATAGATGGCGCTAGTAATGGATTGAAATATTAATAGAAGTGTTAAAATATTGATTACAAAATTATACTAAAACAAGCCCAAGACTAAAAACTTGAAAATAATATATATATAAAAAAGTACTTTTTAAAAACCACACTTATAATAAGTTAAAAAGTGTACTAAAAAGTAAAAAATAAGTCTCTCATACATCACTCGTAAAATAAAAGCGTGGGCGCTTTTCATCCCTTTCTTCCCTGCGTGGAGTTTGCATGTTCTCCCTTTGTCTGCGTGGGTTTCCTCCAGGTGCTCCGGTTTCCTCCCACAGTCCAAAGACATGCAGATCAGGTGCATTGGCGATCCTAAATTGTCCCTAGTGTGTGCTTGGGGTGTGTGTGTGTGTGTGTGTGTGTGTGTGTGTGTGTGTGTGTGTGTGTGTGTGTGTGTGTGCGCGCCCTGTGGTGGGCTGGTGTCCTGCCTGGGGTTTTGTTCCTGCCTTGAGCCCTGTGCTGGTTGGGATTGGCTCCAGCAGACCCCTGTGACCCTGTTTTAGGATATAGCGGGTTGGAGACTGACTGACATTCACTTAGGATTTTCATACCACTTAGGTGATATTCTCTGTGCTTTTAAATTGAACTATGTCAGGAGCATCAGGCACAAGGTAGAGTGCTATCTGCCTTGTGTGTATGTATTTATTTATTTTCATCTCTTTTATCATGGAAGGACTAGTTAAGGCAAGCATGGAGACAGGACTTTGGTGATGTTAAAGGGTCAATGAGTCAGTGTGCAACCTCCATCACCTTCCTTCCCCTATGTGCCTTTTACCCTAGACCAGTGGTCCCCAACCTTTTTGACAGCAAGGACCACTTTATTAGATGCAAATTTTTCCACGGACCGGTCGGGGGGGGTATGGGGGGGCAATTTTATACACAATTTACATAACATTTCTTTTATTATTAAGTTATTAAGCAGTTAGCATACGTTTGCAACCTGAGATTTTTCTTCTTTTTTGCATATAACAAAGACATATCCTTTGCATTTGCCATTCCAACAGATTGCACATCACAAACATTAACACTGCTATCGTTTTTTTCGTGTCTGCCATTTCTATAGGAGGGTGACAATTAGTTAAATTCCAATGGATGTTTTTCAAATGTTGACAAGCAATAAGCAAAAGGTATCACTGAAAACCACAGAAAACAAAAACAGCAAAAAAAACAGTACGAGGAAAGTTCGAAGAAAGAATTTTTTTTACAATGTTTCTGTTTGGGGATCGTTGTGCAAACGTGCACATCTGAGTTGCGACCACAGATCTATCTGCTCTGTGGATGATTCATTCAGGCATTTCAAGGTCACTTCGTTGTAATGAAAGCATCTGCTGAATGTACTTCGTAGTAACGCGATTTCTATAGACTCGTGTCATATGGGGAAACTGTCTGGACCGTAACAATACTTTGTTGTAATACTCTCTCACCTCGGTCTCTCTCCTCTCTCTGCACCGCTGCAAAGCCCCGCCTGCCAAGTGTTCTGAAAAGTCTGAGTGAGTCTCCGTTGCCGGCAGTTCTCTCACGGCCCGGCTGTCAGACGGCTGCGGCCCGGTAGTGGGTTGCGGACCGGTGGTTGGGGACCCCTGCCCTAGACTACAGGAGAGACTTTGCTCACGCTTGTGACCACATATATATATAAAATATGCATTGATAAAACAAGTAAAACTTTGAATTTTCTGTAAGCTTACCTTAACAGTTGTTTGTGTCCTTCTATCAATTCTCTCTCTGTATATTTTTATTTCTCCATCTTCCTTTCATTCTCCTTCCCAGTGTCTACTTTGGCCTTTCTTACTACTGGCAGTTGAACCCTTGCTCAAATTGTTTTCCTGACTTGAAGCTTGATGACAGCTCTAAACTCTGTTTTCATCGTGGCTCTAGTTTTGCAAGACAAAAAAATAGCCCAGAACTTACTCTAATTGCCTCTGGCATCCCAACTTCCATGAGTGTTCAGTTGGACTTTAAAAGCTACATATCTAGTGCAACCTACTCTTAGCCTGACACTTAAAGTGACAACCCAATCTCAGCTGTCCCATGTAACTACAGCTGCCAGGATGATAAGTTTTATATCATGTTGTAGATTGTAGGGCATTACATATTTATCGCCGTGTGAAATGGAAGGAACTTGGTATTAAAATGTTACTTTCAGTGGTTCCCAAAATTCACTTCATACTGGACAGTGAATATATGACGTGCTTTCCAAATACCTACCTTCCATTATCTCATAATTGTGCCTTATTTGTTTCACCCACTACTTTTTTCAGGTTGCTGCATATTGTGCATCAAAGAAATGTAGGACTTCATCACAAATGATCTGAGTAGACAGTGAGCTGTAATTCCATTGGCTCATCTTTTCTGTCACCATGTATGAGGCCAGTATGTATTAAATTGTTTCACTGGTCTGCATGTAGTAACACATTAATTCTGTAGTTTCTGGTCTAATCTATAATGTGTTCATTTGACATGTTTACCTGTTTTGTAAATTGATGGCTGCTGTCAGTTTTTTTCCATTTGTCTGTATTAGTGACAGTCAGAAGTAGTTCATAGTGGCATTGTAATTCAAGTCATTGATATTTATAAATCTGAAATTGTTCCTGCAGATTTTTGGAAAATTAGTCTGGTGTGAAGGCTGAAAAATGAAAAAGTATACTTTTCTCAGAGATGAATGGAAGCTTCACTAAATGCACAAAAGTACTGCTGTTGAAGATAATGCATTCATTCGTGTTATCCCTCATATAGGGATTAAAAAATTTTGCTTGAAACATTTGAATCAAATAAGAATCTAGGAGTGCTGCATGATACTAGAAAACATATCACTGATAATCTTAATATTATTTGTACATTTTACAAGTCAAGCTACTGAAAGTACTAAGTTTAGATTTTAATAATCAGTGGTTGATATCCTTTCATGATGCTTAGCACCATTCATGGGACAAGTGTTCTTACAAATTCATGGATGCTCTTTTTGGTTTTGTCCATGCTAGCTTAAAGTTCACCATAGTGAAGTACAGTATCAGTAGGCCTTTATGCTATTATTCTATCACAAAAACTCTTATAGTATGCTGTACACTAGGGCTATTCAGTTACAAATTTAATTGGGCCAGATTTTCAAACCAAGAAATTTAGCTGGGCCAGACATTTTCAGTGGCCGGTAAGCAGCAGGTAATGACAAATTTTAAATCAACACAAATTAATGTATTTAATAACAAGTAATGTTTATTCATTGCTTTCCTTTTAAATTTGGTCACATCTGCACTGGCAATGAGAAGGTTGCTGGTTCGAAGCCCATAAACGCCAGAAGTGGCTCTACTTCGTTGGGCCCTTAACCTGTGATTGCTTTGTCCTGGGTATGACATTAATCAGCATCTAGCCCTGAATGCTGGTCCTCCACCTTCCATGGAAAACTTGGGGGCTGGTGGCAGGATTGGCACTCCAGCCACTGTAAAAACCCTCACACTGTTCCAGAGTGGTACTGAGGTGTCACCTGTTGCACTTGGGTCCAAATCCAGGTGGTTCGTCGTGTCGTGGCTGCGGCAATGTGTTATCAGAGCACGCTTCCAGCCTCTGCAAGTATGGGCATGCAGATAAAACCCTTACAAATTAAGCAAAATAGTTTTGAGGTGGATGAATACGCAGTAGCCAGACTGGCTGCTGCAACACACTGTAATCAGTGCACACTCCCAACCTCTCTCTGACACAGAGATATATATATATATAAATATAAATGTATAACTGAACAGAATCTGAGGTAGAACCAACTAAAAAATAAACATTTTGCTCACATCTGACCCAGGCACATCTCAAAGTGCATAAAATCAAAAAAAGTGCACAGTATTATCAATAACTTTGGTTTCCCTTTTGAAATATGAGATCCTCCCCCAATTTAAAGGGGTGGTTGTGACAGGCAAGGGATTTTTTTTCGTAGAACTTAAACTGTTTCATTCACACGGTTTTAATCACTCATATGACAGAGGTTAAATTTGAGTTCCACATCAATACCTTTCCTGTGGAAATTGTATTTGTTTTCTCCCTGAAGAAACTACCTGAGTAAATGTTTAAGAGCAAGGCACTGCATATGGCGTGAAAGTGGATTAGTACATTTATTTTAATGATTTGTCTTTAAAATGTCTTTGTACAGAGTTCTTGTATGTCAAGTAATGAATTACTAAATATAATTATTATTTTTTACTAAATCTTATTTTCCATGATTCTTTGTTGATGAGCTCCCGTTAAAAGAATTTATTGGTTACAGAACAATATAGCACGCATACCAAAACAACTGAAGTAACAACTAACGAAATGGCATTTTTTGATACCATTTTAACAAAGTTTACTGTTTGCTGTCAATCACAGAGAATCCCAGTAAAGTGACAGTAATACACCTGCAACCTTAAAACACAGACTTCATCACATTGCTGTGCGTGATGAAACAGCGGGTGGGCGACTGCTCATACATTTTTTCTGACGGACAGGCTGGCATTTTGCATGAGGTATGCATTAAATCAAAAAAGAAACAGCATTCAAAGATGCATGAACACAATGAGATCGGTGACAATCACTCCTTAAGTGTGCTTGCGTGAAACCAGAAAAAACAGCTGAATTCCATGGGGCACAGATTTCTTCATAAAAGGGGACCTATATGATGAACAGAGGAATTTCAAATGTTTTGTATGCTTACCTTTTGTTTTGATGACCGGTTGCGTCATATTCAGCCCTTTCTTTGTTCATTATTCTGACACAAGTGTAACCAGCCTCTTGTTGAAATTCACGGCTGTCCCGTCAGCAGCACTGTGTACTTAGAAATATTTTCCTGCACGCATTTCCAAGTCTGACATAATTTTTGCTGCAACTCCCTCGCACCCAGTGCAAGATATAAACCAGCCTTTATGCAGCTCAATTAATTCCATTGGAGAGCATGTACCGACACATATGTTAACTGCACATCTACTCAACAACAAAAAAAATGGTCTTTTGCATCTGTTACAATATAATTAGTTTAAAAATTAATGATTTCATTCTCCACTGGCGAACTAAGAACAAATAATAATCGTTAAAGCCTTGCAACCATTTTAGTTATAGTCTGGAGCCCTGGCAGGACCACGGGCTGGACCACTTGGAGGTTGCTTCTGTGCCGCATGGGGCCTGCGGGCTGCCATTTGAATAGGCCTGCTGTACACAATGGTTCTGTGCTGCAAACACATATAGTACTTTGTTATGATTAGCATCTAAATGTAAAGACAAATAACTTGATACAGAATACAAGCAACCTCACCTTCATGTTCAACTATTGGTTTTATGTTCTCCTGAGAAGGAGTCCTAGCAGTGCTGCTACTCACCTATTCTAATGAAACTGGCTTCCTGAGCAATGACACTTACTATAATTCATGACACCATAGAGATGGATAAAAGAGATACAATACTCATTGGTTACACAAAAGGTTCAACTTTATGTGCTGAAATAGCAAAAAACAGATAAGTACAAGCACGAAATACAATAACAATTGCGAACATATGTCTTTCGGTTCTTTTGTATCTTAAGTGACTACAACTTGCAGCTGCCACCACTTGACCCTCCCTGTCATGGAGAGCAAGTGTACCTCTGACTATGCCTGATAAACAGCCTGACGAAGTTTCTGGACATTGACAGGTAGAAGGTTATTCTCTGGTAATTATGATCCAGGGCATTACTAAGTAAAATATGTGGTTAAAATCAGGAGAGAAGATAGACCAAGGCAGCACCTGCACACCAACATTCATTCATCAGGATAGTTGTGACGACAGCGGCAGTGTGTGCCCTGGCACTGCCCTTCTGTAGGGTTACGTCATTTAAAAGTTGTGAGCAGAAGGCCTTTGACTGGTCACTTTGCTCAAGGGGCAGCAACATGGAGCCTGTTCCTTACTTTTATATGCCTGACACAGGAATTGTGCTTGCCTGCAGTTTCAGGAGCAGTACAAGTGCCAGATGTGAAGCGATCTCTCAGACCAACTGGTCTAGTATGGTCAATGAAGGCCAACCAGATCTTTCAAGGTTATCAGTTCTGCGGGTTTTCTGAAATCTTGTGTATATTCGGGACACATAATGTCTGGCGAACTGGCATATAGCATGCCTACCTGCAGTCTGCTAACAACCTTTTTAATTTCTTCTCATGATAGTTGAGTCATTGTGGAATTTACAGTAAACAGTGTATGTTGCATTTGTTTTAGTCTTGAATTGAGGCCCTTTTAAAGAGGACAGGATCAATTGTTTTTCTATCTGAGAGTTGTTCTGTAAAAGTCTACTCAATGGATTTTAGTGTGATTGGGAAGTTGCAGTGCCATACTGCACAAGCTGTACTGTTTTTTCAATGGACTAAAACAAACTGACAACTTTTTGTAAAAGTACACAGGCTAAAATATAATTTATTAATTCCAGAAAATGTTTGTTTTATAAAGATCTTTTTCAACACAATTTTGATTTCTGCATCAAAAAATCAAACGATGTGAACAGATGATCTATCCTGTATCTCACATTAGCAGGGAGAATCAGTACTGTCGATGTGAACATCCTGATGAGAACTGTAGAGAGTTTATATCCAAACAAATTGATTTTTTAGAGACAAATAAATCCTCAGAAGTCTCTGCAGGAATACTCTGGGAAACTATATAGGCATTTTTAAGAGGACAGATCATTTCATATCTCTCCCACAAAAATAAATTGGAATATAAGAAAGCATCAGAGCTTTCAGTGAAATTACTAGAATAGATGAAGAACACACCAGGTTTTCAAATTAGGCACTTTATAGGTAAAGACAGGCTTTAACAACAAAAGAAACAAAACAACTAATGTTTAAATTGCAATATAATAACTATGAACACGTAGAGAAGGCTAATAAGATCTTAGCTCAACAAATCCACAAGTAGGAAGTTCGCAATGCAATACCAGTAATTACCAACACTGATGGAAACAAAATCATTTACTATAAAAATATAATGCAAACATTTAGAGACTACTATAAGTCATCATATTCTACTCAGTTTATAAAGAAGACAAGACACAATCTAATGCATTTTCCAATGCATTACAGATACCACAGCTACATACTGTTAGTGCAGAGGATGAATGTCTGACACTCTCAGAATTACTAGATGCTATAAACTCACTACAGAGTGGGAAAGCAGCAGGCCTTGTTGGCTATGCTGTTGAATTTTATAAATATTGTTCAATTAAGTTAGCTCCCCTTTTATTAGAAACATTTATAGAATCCAGAGACAATAAAATTCTACCTCAAACTTTTTGCCAAGCATTAATTACTGTCTTTCCTAAGAAAAGTAAGGACTTATTACAATGTGCATCATACAGACAAATCTCACTTCTGAATAATGAGTTCTAGCTAGAAGGATTGAGAAAGTGCTTCTTTTGGTAATATCACAAGACCAAACCAGATTTATTAAAGGCAGACACTTAGCTTCCAATCTTCAATGCCTGTTTAATGTAATATATTTACCCACAAAGTCTAACAACCCAGAGATCTTATTATCGTTGGATGCAGAAAGAACATTTGACATGGTTGAATGGGACTACTTCCTCTCTTTCTCATGGGTGGGGGTTTAATTGAATTTAGTTTTGTTAAGTTTGATTTGTTTGTATGGAATGTTACTTGCTTTTAATAAATTCAGTAAAAAGAACCAATATGAACCTCCTTCCTAAGCTTTTATTCCTATATACATTAACAAGTCATCCATCCATCCAACCATTTTCCAACCCGCTGAATCCAAACACAGGGTCACGGGGGTCTGCTGGAGCCAATCCCAGCCAACACAGGGCACAAGGCAAGAACCACTCCCGGGCAGGGTGCCAACCCACCGCAGGACACACACAAACACACCCACACACCAAGCACACACTAGGGCCAATTTAGAATCGCCAATCCACCTAACCTGCATGTCTTTGGACTGTGGGAGGAAACCGGAGCGCCCGGAGGAAACCCACGCAGACACGGGGAGAACATGCAAACTCCACGCAGGGAGGACCCGGGAAGCGAACCCAGGTCCCCAGATCTCCCAACTGCGAGGCAGCAGCGCTACCCACTGTGCCACCGTGCCGCCCATTAACAAGTCATTCTTTAAGAAATTAGACTCAGTGAAAACCTTATTTACCTGGAATTTGAGATGTCCATGCATTCAAAAGATGAGTCTACAAAGACCTAAAGCAGAAGGTGGCAATGCACTGCCTAACTTTTAATTTTATTACTGGGTGGCAAATATGCAAGCCACTAAGGCCTGGGAATTAACACAGATCAATGAATTTACATCTGCCTGGTCAGAAATGTAAATAAAATCTTGCTTTACTTCTTTATATGCCCTGCTTTGTGCCCAAATAAATACAAATTATTATCAGTATACTTTTTGATTCAATTGTCTATCAATCACTAATAAGGAACCAATGCAGGATGCACTTCAAGACAGAGAACCTTTTATCTGTTGCTCCTCTACACTAAAATCACCCTTTTCAACCCTCTAAAACCTACATATTATTTATCCATCCATCCAATATCCAACCCGCTATATCGTAACTACAGGGTCACGGGGGTCTGCTGGAGCCAATCCCAGCCAACACAGGGCGCAAGATAGGAAACAAACCCTGGGCAGGGCGCCAGCCCACCACAGGGCACATACACACACCCACACACTAGGGACAATTTAGAATCGCCAATGCACCTAACTTGCATGTCTTTGGACTGTGGGAGGAAACCGGAGCACCCGGAGGAAACCCACACAGACACGGGGAGAACATGCAAACTCCACGCAGGGAGGACCTGGGAAGCGAACCCGGGTCTCCTAACTCCGAAGCAGCAGCGCTACCCACTGTACCACTGTGCCACCTGCATTTAATCATTCAGGTTAAAATCTTTTTATCAAGCACATTTATCTCATTTAAAGTTGTCCAAAATGTATCCAGGGCAAGATCCAACCTGTGAACGTTGAAATGCAGCTCCAGCCTCACTGGGCAACATGGTTTGGTTGTGCAACAAATTAACATCATTCTGGACAAAAATCTTTGAATGCCTATCAGATAGTCTGCTTGTCACAATCACACCTGACCCATTAACAGCCGTGTTTGGTGGACTCCCAGATGGGTTTAAATTGGAGAAAGACAAATTGAGTGTAATTGGCTATACCACACTATTTGCATGTAACTTATCTTGCTCAACTGAAAGAATCTCAACTCACTTTTTATAGGTCTGTGGATAACTGATGTTCAATACTATTTGAAATTGGAAAAAATTGAATTCTCACTTAGATGATTTCTAAAATATGACAAGATCTTATTAATAAAATTGCAGAATAAGCATTTATTTCAGAGGAAAGAAAGTTCTCCCTTTTTTTTATTTAGATTTTTACCCATGCTGTTGGCTGTTTTCCCTTTCTGTCAGATAGGGGTTGAATTCTTTTGACTTGATTGTATGTAATGTTATTTTCTTTGTTATAAAAGTTTGACTTGATTGCATGGAATGTTATTTTCTTAAAGTAAAATAAGAAAAAAAAACTTCCTGTTGGAGTTTCACCTCCAGTTTCCAAGTTCATTTTGGTGGTGTAGAAAACTGTCCTCATTGACACCATAGCTCTCTTTACAGTTTCTGTAAAGGAAAGACCTACACTTTCAGGAGTTGTAATGGTCTGTTGGTGTTCCTTTGTTAATTGTATTTTTCTCACCATTATGATAGCAATATACAGCACAGTATTGTCCAAATAATGCTTCGCTTTGGTGTGGTGTAGCAACATAGTTGGTTCCAATACTGCTTTTATATAGACAGGGTTTTGTATGTAATAAATAGAAGTTGGGACACCTCTAGGAAATGTTTGTATCAACTTCCTAGACTTAATTACTTTCCATTGCTGCAGAAAAGCTTTAGGTTGTTAACCCATTAGTTGTTCCCTGAAAATTACAATATTTTTTAGTTTTTGTAAAGGGGATGTTCTAAACCTTTTGACTGGTAGTTTTCTTTCCAGATACAGTGACACAGATTTGCTGCCAGATAATTTAGTTACTGAAAATTGTAGATGCTGTCAAATGCTAACTTCTTTGGAATCCTGTCTGAAATGACTTTTAGGAACACGAATGCAAGTGAAAACTTGCTTTATACCTGCAGTACTGGAAAGCTATCAGTGATACCTGTATACACTGTGACAGCAATGGAAGCAAAACAGGAACTACATGAGAGATGACTTTTATTTCCATTAGCAAGACAAAACATTTCCTTGAACTATAGACATACAAACACAGTACATTTGGATCTCTGGCTTCTCATACGAAAAATGGCCATCATAACATAGAAAAGAAAAGATAGATTGATATTTTTAAAATAAATAACAGTGGTTTTCTTTTCCAGGTCCAGTGGGAATTATTATGATCTGCTAGGTGTCAAAAAGGATGCAACAGTGGAGGAGATCAAAAGGGCATTTTTTGCTCGTTCAAAAGAGGTACATTTGATAACACTGACACATTAACTCGTAGCACACCAAACACTAATTCATGGTAAAGATTTTGCCATATAATAACTAATTTTTTTGCTGTGTAATATTGTAATAAAATGGAATATTCAATTTAAAGTAATTTTAAGAAAGATGATTTCTTAAGTAGTTATGTCTATAGTTACCTTGAGGATGTGTTTTGAAGTGTTTCTTTTATTGTGCTATTCTTATCTGAAACTTCTTATATGCCAATAAAACTAGTTATAAATTATGATTAGTATTCCCTGCACCATGGTTAATATGATATCAAATCTACTTGTGATTTTATCTCATAAATTTTGCAGTGTCTATTTTGTTTTTTCTTATTTCTAATATTAAAATAAAATATAGTATACTAGCATGTAAGGTTCTGCAGAGCAGCATGCTGCTATTTATTATAATGAATAGAGCACAGCAGAAAAAAGAATTGGGTGCCAGTGTGTTGGTACTCCTCAGCAAAGACTGTATATAAGCTATAGGTAACTACAAAAACATGTTAAATATGAATGCCCTAAAATTAAGGAGTTAAAAAATAGAAAAAATAAAGTTCATAAAGTAAAAAATAAATTGGTTCAGCACAAGGATTTGTTGTGAAGCTACTTTATGAATCCCGGAGACTGGGTCAGAAAAATGTAGAAATATGGCTGATTGTAAACATTTTGGCTGCTCAAACTCACCACATATTGAACCAAAAATACATGAAGAGAAAAAGCATCTTTTTATTTTTTAGTTGGTAAGATCTTGAAAAAAATTGTATAAAGAACTGGAAACGTTTATGTAAGATAAGCAGAAACACCTATGGTTTAGCAGATTATTTCTCTGTGCAGTTCAGATAATTAATTTAGAAAAGCCATTGTGCATATAGCATGGACCATACTGGTAGTTGTTGTAGTTAATTAAGAAGTATTCCTTGCTGCTCCCCACTAAGTAAATATTTTAAGATTATCAGATAAATTTGAGAGGTTATGAATATTAAGACAAAAAAGTTGTTATTCTTAAAAACTATACCAAAAATAGGATTAGAATTAATAAAAAAGCCATGGTGCCATGGTGAGTAGTGGTATGTGCAACTAAACTGTGCTTTGACCCCCACAAACTTTGATAACAAAAATGACAGATACAGCAATTGTTGCAAAAATATACAAATATCAATACTGTGCTTGAATTACTGACTGGTACATAGACAGCAAACCTGATTATATGTATAAGTCTAGTGCAGTGTTTATAGAAACCTGTACTCTAAATTCAGAAACAGATTCACATACCTTGTTAATTTTTTACCCTGATAGACAACATAAACTTAATAACCTCAAGTGTAGATATATGGATCTGGCTTGATGCCTTTAAAATTTTAGGTGTCTGTCTCTTGGTCACATGAGGCCAAGAAATAAAGACAGTAACACAAAACTCAGCAAACTAAACAATCTGACTTGTCAGCTCCTTTTGTATCTGGCTAACTAGTGCAGTCACCCCACTCTGCCCCTGATGGTGGCTGTTCAGATGTGCTTGCAATAGACACAACATGTGCCAAATTTCCCTCACCTTCAATAATGTTTTCTGGGCACATTTTTCTTCTCAAACAGTAAACTGTTGTTTCTGCTCAACTCTAGTTTCACTGTCTAATTAAGTAACTCCCATTCTAAAGCATTGAAGCTGCTTGATTCACTCTATAAAAAGAAAACAAATGCTGTCTGGGACAGATTTAAATGAGTCAAAACTTATGTTTTGGGATCAGGGACCAGAAATACCAACAAATAGCTGGTCAAATAAGACAGGTCAAGGTATAATAGGCTTTTTCATTTTTCAGCCGTGTGCAGATTTTAAATTTGAATGAAGACCATGCAGTTTTTAAAAAGAAATATGAATGATGATAAGTACATAAAATTAAGAGACCAACCAAGATGGAATTTTACATTTTTCGACACAACTGAAAATGGGACAGAAATATTACCATTAAATTGGAGCATTTTATGTTTCTATAAAACAAAATAGCTAGACCACTACTTTTCCAGCTCATGTTGAAAAAGCAATGTGACATTTATTGGAAAAAAATACGTGTCTGTTTTAATATTTAAGTAATTACTTAATTTGTTTTACATCAACTACAATCCATGTTGTTTTTCCAAGTGTGTAATCAGAAGTGAAGCCAAAAGGAAATTATCTAGATGGTGTATTTTGATATGGCCTTAAAAGCCTCTTTCACATATTCTGTGTAATTTGTAGATGCACAATTTTATGAGACTAGGTAAATCTCAAAATTTCATCAGACATTTAAATTCTTTATTGATAGATATTTTTTATTTACATATACCTGTACATAATACAAAGTTGACAGATTCATTCACTCACTCACTCTTTAACAAAAGCACTATTTCCTGTTCAGTTAAAAAGCTGCAATTTAGTATCATGTACAGGAGAAAACAGATATGATCATGTTTGGTATCTACAGTCAGGTATAAAGTGGAAGGAGAAAGTTCAACGAAGCTCAAGGAAGATACGAAGGTCACTGGTTGACAAATATACTATAAACCCTAAGTGCCGGTGCAGGCACTGTGGCTGTAAGTAGGTGTTGCTTCACCAGAAGCAAAAATGTAGGGTGAGGAAAGTGGTGTCCTCCGATCTAAGACAAGGCAGAAGTAATGCAGTGGCATCAGGAGGAGGGTAGGAGCTTTAGCGGCTTAAACACCTGATCTATTGTGTCCAGTCTCTGATCTTTTTCTACATTATTTACATGAGAATAGCAGTATGCCTTGATCCGTTTGTCCGTCATATACAATATAACCCCTGATTAAAATTATACCATTGTATGAACATGTGCAAAAGCCCAAAGGAGCACACCACTGTCTCTTTCCTTGCTTATCTATTTTATATGCATGTAAGACTGCGCTACAATCACAAAGGGGGCAAAGACCCTGATACCTGAAAATTCTAGAAATGCCCATTAACTGTCAGCAGCAATTTTGACTTAATGGGTCCCCCACAAGCTACTCCTTTGTAATATGCATTCGCATCTACAGATTTTGCAAGGGGACCCGACCTGTGAAATAGTTTATATTCATATGTGTGTCTGCTTACTTTGAATGTGGATGCCCCACTTTCAAAAGATGCATGCTTGGCAGTGCTTTCTTGCATACTGGCTGTTATCATGGTTATCATAATACCACTAGACCGGTCTTAGATTGTGGGGCTTGAATTTCTAAGGGTGAAGCCACAGAAATTGTGTTGCAGCGCTGTTCACACTTTCAGTTAATGCATGAGTATAACTCGTAAGATAACGACATTTACGTATGTCCACTTCAAACACCGCTTTGCATCTGACTTTAATGGGGGACCATATGCAACTGATGAAAAACAGGAAAAGAAATACTGTACTTGAATGAATGACATACATCTAATAATGATAATAATATATACTTAAATTTCACATTATTTCTACCTACTGATTACCCATTTTAATGCAGAAGAATACAGTTTCATGTAAAACTGTTGTTGCAGTAGGAAAAACAGGAATTGATCTATGGCAGGTATGTTTTACTCATGGACAATTGTATGTAGTATGTTGAAGAGTAAGCAACTCTAGTGACCTAATAATATTATTATCACCTATTATTTGACTGATACCTTTATTCAAGATGACTTAAAACATCTGAGATACAATTGGTTAAATTTCATTTGTTTTTCCAATTGGATCACAGGCAGATGAAGTAACTTTCTCATAGTCACACAGCATCAGTACTAGGATTTGAACCCATAATGTCTGGTGTTCAAAACTTAGGTCCAAAGGTCTAACCACTGCACTACACTCCCTGCCAATAATATTAAACTTTGATAAAAACTTTCAAAAATTGTCTTCAGAAAAGTACTTACTTAGTTACAGAGTTCTTCTGATACACCCGATACAACCATGCTGAAAAAAATTTGGTAAATATGAATTAAACCACTTCAGCACTGAGACTGACAGCCCAATCTAATTTTTCATCCTATCCAATAAAATAGAATAGTCAATGGTTGAAAACCCTGTGCTTACCTACAATCTAACAACATAATTACAGATTAATTTCTTTCATCAGAGAATACAGTTTAAAACACATGTTAGTGCTGTTTTTGTACTGTGACCAGTGCAGAAGCCAGGTAGGAATTTCTCAAATTAATTTTGATGTGTGAGACTAAAGCTGCGTGGCAACTACTTTTTCAAATATTATAGAAGGCGAGGGTAAATTTGTAATCAGTCTATAAATGCTGAGCATATGTAGGTCTAGCTCTGATTATTTTTATGGTAGCAATCTAATAAATAACAGTTTTACTGCATTCAGCAATGGATCAGTAATGATTAGAATAAGTGCTGCTAGAACAGCTATTGAGCTTTTCACTAGGTTTGTTGTGATTGGATCTAAGGGAAAGGTAGTAGAAATTAAAGTTATTACTTTGTGTTCTGTTATCAAGGTAAAATTTCTAAAGTGGTGGGTACAAAATGAGAAAGGGTTTGCTAGTGTAATAGTTTAGTTAGCAAGGTGATGCAGAAATCGGGATCTTATTTGTCTATTTTGTCATTACGGAAGTTCATGAAGTGTGTACTGCTGATGCCTCTAGGTATTGTAGAATTCCCAGTTGTTTGATTAACAGCTGTTCTATATAGTACACTGGGATTATTTCATTGGTTATTCTAGAGTAGTAGTTAGAACAGGCCATAAAGAGAGCTTTTTTTTATTTTCTTGTATGCGAAGTATAGGGAAAGTATTGTAAACGTCCAAAGATTCGATATTAAGATTTTGATGAATCTCAACGTTTTAGACCTCCCTGTGTCCAAAAATGCAACTTTTGGAATTATGTCTGTGTGTGTGTATGTATGCCTGTGTGTGTGTGTGTGTGTAAATATGATAACTTGAGTACACTTTCACTTTGTGAATTCACAAATTCACAAATTTTGCATACAAGTATTAGGTACAAAATGTAGATTTCTATCAACCTTTGGGCTATTTCCGTTAACCGGAAATGATACTTTATCTTTTATTCATGCAGCTGCAGAGTCTGATTTATTCAACTTTACTTTTATAATAATTTTTCAATATATTATTGATCTGATTTGTTGTTGATGGTTCTTTAATGTACATAATATAAAAATATAATCATTGTCTTGCAGTTTACTCTTCAAATATCCATCCCCATATCTGAGTATACGAGAAAGGGAGACCACTCCCGATTTTTTTTTTAACATTGCCCATACAGCATAGAAGATATGTAAGTTTGTTGCTCTCATCCTCAGATTGGCACAAAGGCCCACTTTCTAATAGGTCAGTGACGTTTGGCACAAAGCAAAGACAACACAGGAGTAGCTTAGGGTCAACTCTATAAATGTTCTTGAATGGCATAGCCAGAGCACAAACTTCAACACAAATGAACAATACTGAAGAGACCTGAAAATAGCTGATCACTGATGGTCTTCATCCAACCAGATCTTCAGATGATCTGCAGAATCAGATAACCCCTGATTAAAATTATACCATTATATGAACATGTGCAAAAGCCCAAAGGAGCACACCACTGTCTCTTACCTTGCTCATCTATTTTATATGCATGTAAGACTGCGCTACAATCACAAAGGGGACTAAGACCCTGATACCTGCAAATTCTAGAAATGCCCATTGACTGACAGCAGCAATTTTCACTTAGCAAAGCAGAGTCAAACAGAGCACAAACTTCAACACAAATGAACAATACTGAAGAGACCTGAAAATAACTGATCACTGATGGTCTTCATCCAACCAGAGCTTCAGATGATCTGCAGAAAAGAATAGGAAAAAATGTCCCCAAATTACTTTGTGTGAAGTTTGTTGCATCTGGCACTCATATGCAAGAATGCCATAATTGCTACCAAAGGTTCTTAAATGATGTAGGGAAGAAAGGGTCTAAATTGTGTCAATGTTATATTTCAGGCTTTTTTTTTTTTTTGCAATAAATTTGCAAAATTTTCTAAACTTTTGTTTTTGCTTTGTTTTTCTGTATTATTGAGTGTTACTTGATTAGGGGAAAAATGAATTTAAATGATTTTAGCATAAGGCTGCAGCATAACAAAATGTGTAAAATTAATGTGTATGAATAGTTTCTGCAGGCGCTGTACAAACAGGCTCACCATCTCCTCAACTTCTTCAGATGACTTGCATTTGTTCTCACAAATGTCTATAGGTGCACAGCAGAGTTCATCCTTACTGAGTGCAGCACATCACATGGTATGGCACCTGCTTAGCTGAAGAATGTAAAGCACTTCAGAGTGAGGTGAAGGCAATACAGAATACTACCAGCACCCATCTTCGTTTTGTCCAGGATATATACGGTCCTCGCGACCTTAGAAAGGCAGACAGGGTTATTAAAGATCTCAGACATTCTGCACGGTCATATTTCTCACTCCTTCCTTCTGACAAATGATGCAGGACCATGGGCACTTGCACACACAGATTCAGGAACAGTTTCTATTCACAAATAATATGACAATTAAGTTGACTTGTATTACAAAAACATCCAAAAACAACATAAAACAAGTGTTCTCTGAAACGGTGTGTATCTCACTGTTGCACTTACAAAACAGTATATAATAAAACAATAAAACTACTTACTAACCTTACCATATTGTAAGTTTAGTCTTAAGGACTTTGAGAAAACTGGATTTTGGAGAAGAAAGTAGTGCTTTTGCATATGTACATTACTACCATTGAAGCTATTCATATTAATACGTCGAAACACTCATTACCACTCATGGGGCGGAGTGGTGGCTGTGAGGCTAATGATCTGTGCTGGTATCCAGAAGGTTGCCGGTTCGAATTCCCGTCACTGCCAAAAGAGATCCTATTCTGTTGGGCCCTTGAGCAAGACCCTTAACCTGTGATTGCTCCAGGGGCGCTGTACAATCGCTGACCCTGCGCTCTGACCCCAAGGGGTATGTGAAAACTAACAAATTCCTAATATAAGAAATTGTATAAGGCGAAATAAAAAAAAAGAACAAAAGGAAATTGCAGATAATAAACCTCCTAATCCTTCCTAAACCTTCAGATAGGTTGAGTAAGAACTTTTGGGCATATTCCTATGAGCCTGAAAAAATTTGATGATGACTGTTTAATGGACTGATAGCAAAATAATAGAGTTCAGGTGTAAACTAGCTGTTTTTTGCAGTTTGGATACATTAGTGCCCATACATTGTCTCTTTGTATTAGTGATGCAACACTGAGGAGTATAATTGAGATCACAGGGCAGCAAAGCCTGTTTAGGTGCATTAGCATATAATTCTAAAAGCAATTACTGTGATCATCATCTCTGTCTTTCTATCTGTCCACTTGAGACAACTCTGCTCCAAGTGGACCAATGTTGTTGAAATATGACACACATATTCTTCAAGGAAAATTGTCAGGAAAGTTTAATTTTGTTGAGATACAGTGCATCCAGAAAGTATTCACAGCGCATCACTTTTTCCACTTTTTGTTATGATACAGCCTTATTCCAAAATGGATTAAATTCATTTTTTTCCTCAGAATTCTGCACACAACACCCCATAATGACAATGTGAAAAAAGTTTACTTGAGGTTTTTGCAAATTTATTAAAAATAAAAAAACTGAGAACTCACATGTACATAAGTATTTACAGCCTTTGCTCAATACTTTGTCGATGCACCTTTGGCAGCAATTACAGCCTCAAGTCTTTTTGAATATGATGCCACAAGCTTGGCACACCTATCCTTGGCCAGTTTCGCCCATTCCTCTTTGCAGCACCTCTCAAGCTCCATCAGGTTGGATGGGAAGCGTCGGTGCACAGCCATTTTAAGATCTCTCCAGAGATGTTCAATCGGATTCAAGTCTGGGCCACTCAAGGACATTCACAGAGTTGTTCTGAAGCCACTCCTTTGATATCTTGGCTGTGTGCTTAGGGTCGTTGTCCTGCTGAAAGATGAACCGTCTCCCCAGTCTGAGGTCAAGAGCGCTCTGGAGCAGGTTTTCATCCAGGATGTCTCTGTACATTGCTGCAGTCATCTTTCCCTTTATCCTGACTAGTCTCCCAGTTCTTGCCGCTGAAAAACATCCCCACAGCATGATGCTACCACCACCATGCTTCACTGTAGGGATGGTATTGGCCTGGTGATGAGCCGTGCCTGGTTTCCTCCAAACGTGACGCCTGGCATTCACACCAAAGAGTTCAATCTTTGTCTCATCAGACCAGAGAATTTTCTTTCTCATGGTCTGAGAGTCCTTCAGGTGCCTTTTGGCAAACTCCAGGCGGGCTGCCATGTGCCTTTTACTAAGGAGTGGCTTCCGTCTGGTCACTCTACCATACAGGCCTGATTGGTGGATTGCTGCAGAGATGGTTGTCCTTCTGGAAGGTTCTCCTCTCTCCACAGAGGACCTCTGGAGCTCTGACAGAGTGACCATTGGGTTCTTGGTCACCTCCCTGACTAAGGCCCTTCTCCCCCAATCTCTCAGTTTAGATGGCCGGCCAGCTCCAGGAAGAGTCCTGGTTGTTTCGAACTTCTTCCACTTACGAATGATGGAGGCCACTGTGCTCATTGGGACCTTCAAAGCAGCAGAAAGTTTTCTGTAACCTTCCCCAGATATGTGCCTCGAGACAATCCTGTCCTGGACTCCAATTAAGCTGCAGAAACATCTCAAGGATGATCAGGGGAAACAGGATACACCTGAGCTCAATTTCAAGGTTCACGGCAAAGGCTGTGAATACTTATGTACATGTGTTTTCTCAATTTTTTTATTTTTAATTAATCTGCAAAAACCTCAAGTAAACTTTTTTCATGTTGTCATTATGGGGTGTTGTGTGTAGAATTCTGACAAAAAAATGAATTTAATCCATTTTGGAATAAGGCTGTAACATAACAAAATGTGGAAAAAGTGATGCGCTGTGAATACTTTCCGGATGCACTGTATCTTGAACAAAGCACACAATACAAACCTCGAAATTTGAAATTTCAAAAATCTCCCATTGAAAAGTATTGGCCAATTTTAAAAACTCATCTATCTTAAAATGAAAAAAGTAATTACTTTACCATTTTAAGTTTATCTTGAAAGAGGAACTTTCACTTGTATATCATCCTCTTTAATTTTTCTGAGAGTTGGTCGTGATGGCAAAACAGATCTCCAATACCAGTTAATTAATTGCTAGCCTTTGGTACGCCCTCTCACTTCAGCTGCAGTTTGTGATAATTTAACATTAAAAAGCCACTTATCTACAAATGAATATAAAAGAAAAAGGAGTTATGCGAGAGTTTCTCTGTAAGCATAGAATAAACAAAAATATACTCAGTATTAATGTTACACTAAAAACAACCCCATGGCTGCGATATTATAATTTATTAGCAGAGCTATAGACCTGTTTTCCATCATGGGTCAAAGCAGCTAAAAGTTTTACTTTGCTATTTCAACATAGATTTTAACTTTTTATTGGGTATTTAAGTTTGGTATTTTTCAAAGTAAAGTTATTTCCCCACAATCATAGTATATATTAATTTGCCATATTGAACTGTGCTCTGAAGTGAAGCATTTTTGGTAACTGTTAAAAAAAATTATCTAGCCCATTCTAATTTTTTGAAAATGGGGATCTAGGGGTGGGTCCAAAAGTAATAGGAAAAGCTTTAAACTTAATAAATACATAATTGTTTCAAGCAAAGAGTGTTATCAAGTATTCATCTATGTATTGAGATTAAACAAATATAGTGAAACAGCATATCCATATATTTTAGGAAGAAAAAAATAAGCAAGACATTTCTGTGTAATTCAGCCAATTAAAAAGAGACCAACTCTGTGCTCTTCCTCACTGCCTGTTTCCCTCTGCTACATGCTTTCAGCCCTAGGGGTGTGGTATCTTCTAGCATATCCATTTTTACTTAAAAAACCTCATTCTTGCTGCTGTTAAAATTAACATTATTAAATGTTGCTACTCTGGAGTGCTGTTTCTGTTCTGTAGACAGCTAAATAATATTCTACTTATTCTCCTTCAAAGTCACTGAGGTCCTCTGATCAGAAATTATTGGTCATGTCGAGATCTAGACTTAAGCTTGGAGAGGCCATGTTTTTTGCAGTAGCTGCCCTTAAGCTCTGGAACAGTCTGCCTTTTTATATTAGGTCATCACCAACGTTAGTCACTTTTAAATCCTGCCTGAAAGACTTTTTGCCTTATCTTTATGCATTTTTTGGTGTATTTATTTACTATATCTATATATGTTTATTTGTGTATTTATGAAAGCTGTACAGCACTTTGTTGAACTTGTATTGAATTAAATGTGCTCTATAAATAAAATTGACTTGACTTGACCAAACAAACATCACACATATAACTCATACTCTTTCACTATGTGTGGTGAAGAACATCATAGACAAATCTAAAACACCTGTTGGTGCTCTAGTTATTTCAGTTATGGACTTCAGAAATATTGCAGGCATCAATAAATGTCTAACAAGACAAAACATTAAAGGTTACTAATTTCTTTGACTCACTCAAAACATTGTCCTCCGCTGTTATTTTATTAGTATATACTCAGCAAATGTGATTCAGTATGCACTATAAAGTTTCATAATTAGTTTGTGGTGATTCAATATATTTCTTTATGGGTTAGCTCTATCACGTAATCTGTCTTTTTTCATTTCCCCAGTGCATTTTTATTATGGCACGCACACAACATGTCACAGAAAGTGCGGAATGCTGAAAAAACAACCATAAATTTCTTGATGTTGATATCCATCTAAGGTTGCACCGAGGCTGCATCCGAAAAAACTGAATTTGAGGCACCATTTAGGAAATGTAATCATTTGATTTGAGTGCACATCTGATGTCAAACTGCTATGTCTATATGTGGATCCATATGTATGCCAGAACTGCATGTAAAAAATTACATGACATAAGAAAAATAAATGATTTGAGTATGCATGTGGGACTGGGGTTACACACATTATCAATCACATACAGTGGCAGATGCATACTTAGATGAGATGATTTCATAGAATACTGAGAGCTTTGCCACTATATTGGACACTTGGCACACTTTTGTGCAGAGCATCATTTGTTACAAGGAATAGCAAAACATAACCATTGATGAAACAGAACTGGTTTGATGAAACAAGGAACATATTGAGCCCGAAGCTGCGGCAAGGTAAAGGTCAAGTGCCAATTGGTGATGCGCTTGTAGAAAATGTCAAAACTCCACCCATGACAGCTGCAACAATCAGACAAGCAAACAGGAAATGTATATTTACCTCTTGAAAATGAAGTATGAAATAAAATGGATTACTTCCAGTTGACTTTTGTAGTCACTTGCATTATTCAGAAACACATTTTCTTGAATTGAAAACTTTACTGCTTCCAAGTGGACACATTTGTTAAGTTTTAAGGCTTTTGTTTTCACGTTTTGACTTATGTCCTTTTAGTTCAATTTTAAAATACAGTAATCCCTCGCTATATCGCGCTTCGCCTTTCGCGGCTTCACTCCATCGCGGATTTTATATGTAAGCATATTTAAATATATATCGCGGATTTTTCGCTGCTTCGCGGGTTTCTGCGGACAATGGGTCTTTTAATTTCTGGTACATGCTTCCTCAGTTGGTTTGCCCAGTTGATTTCATACAAGGGACGCTATTGGCAGATGGCTGAGAAGCTACCCAACTTACTTTCTCTCTCTCTCTCTTGCGCTGACTTTCTCTGATCCTGACGTAGGGGGTGTGAGCAGGGGGGCTGTTCGCACACCTAGACGATACGGTCGCTCTAAAAATGCTGAAAGATTATCTTCAAGTTGCTATCTTTTGTGCAGCTGCTTTCTGAAAGGTCATGCTGCACAGTGCTTCGCATACTTAAAAGCTCGAAGGGCACGTATTGATTTGTGCTTGAAAAACAAACTCTGTCTCACTTATCTGCTCCTGACGGAGGGGGTATGAGCTGCCGCTTTCAACAGCTTTGTGCCGCGGTGCTTCGCATACTTAAAAGCTAAACAGAGAGAAATACAAACAAATCAATAGGGCTATCTCTGTGACAGTCACTGCTCCTGACACGCACTCCTTTGAAGAGGTAGATATGTTTGCATTCTTTTAATTGTGAGACGGAACTGTCATCTCTGTCTTGTCATGGAGCACAGTTTAAACTTTTGAAAAAGAGACAAATGTTTGTTTGCAGTGTTTGAATAACGTTCCTGTCTCTCTACAACCTCCTGTGTTTCTGCGCAAATCTGTGACCCAAGCATGACAATATAAAAATAACCATATAAACATATGATTTCTACTTCGCGGATTTTCTTATTTCGCGGGTGGCTCTGGAACGCAACCCCCACGATGGAGGAGGGATTACTGTACAAGAATTGCCTCAGTGCTTTTTTAAAATGTTATGTTTAAGAAATTTGAACTACATTAGGTCATAGTCCCTCCACAACCAACAACTAACAGAAGCACACCAATTAATGCCATTTTTACATCACTTGTATTGAAATATGCTGTCTGTGGAAGCCGTTGAGCCTATTGGGGCTGTTTTTAACTAGTTAAGTGCTGTTAAAATGCATTTATTTAACCCTTTAACCGCCAACTCCCTAAATATTCCCCACGCCAGGCGAAATCTGAACAATTTTCGTTTTTTTACTTTTTTACATTTTTTTTACATTTTTTACATTTATTCAAGCAGTATTGACCACTAAATGTTGTGCAAGTTGCCAGTGTATACACGAAATCTATAAATGTAACCTGAATTCTCAGCTAAGCAAAACATCTTGATACCAAACCGTGCCCTTTTCAATGGTAGATACTGTCGAAACTATAAGCGGCCCTTCCATGACAATAAACTTTCATCAACTGCAACTGACGGTCCTGGCATGTAGGGCAACTGAAATGCTTCAAATAAATGATCAATCAAAGGACGTAGCTTGAACAAGTGGTCGCGGTTTGGATCTTTCTTATCTGGCTCGTTTCTGTTATTCAAATGAAAGAATTTCAGCAGCAAAGAGAATCGGTTACGTGTCATGACAGCTGCAAAAATAGGTGTTGCATACATAGGATCTGTAGACCAGTACATCTCAATATCTGGTTTTCTGAATATTCCCATCAACATCAAAATCCCAATGAATTTTTTCATTTCGTTTTCATCAGTGTCAAACCAAGCACGAACACGGGAATGTGGAGGTAAATTGGGATTTTTCTCAATAAACTGTGCTGCATACAGATTTGTCTGATGAACAAAATGTCTGATCAAATTAGGTGACACAAACAGCTCATAAAACTGCTCAGCAGTGTAATTGTTTACATCAACAATAAAGCCACACGTTCCCTCAAACGAATGCAGAAAAGGTAGTTCACCACGGGCAGCAGCCCAGCTGAGATGCTGGGGATACACCCACTCAGCGCCGTCATCCGATGCGTCTTCATTCACAGTATCATGCAGCGCACGTTGCTGCTCATCACTGTCCCTAAAATCTTCTTCAGAACTGCTACAATCATGATCAGAACTGTTCAAAATCGCCTGCAAAGCCTCACTTGAAGTCAGTTTACGTTTCGCCATATTCACAGCTGTTACATGCGAATCACGTCACATGACAGGCCAAAACAACCACAGACATGTCGAAATACAACGTAGTAATAATACCCACGCCAAACCGTCAGTTATACTACTTGCCAGGCATTCATATAACCACAGGCAAATGTGCCGGATAATTCCGGCAGTATGGCGTTAGCAATAAAACAACGGTGCCGGATATATCCGGCAGAGGGCGGTTAAGGGGTTAATGTAGTCTAAAAATGCATTTAATTGAATTCTGTTATCAAACTTTTCTATATGACCAGCTGTCACAAAGATATTTAATAAAATAAAACATAATACCTAACTCTTTGATGAAGTAACCAAAAATGTTTATAATGCTCCGGTGCTCATTTAACTAAGGTCCCTGAGCACACCTTTATGTTGTGCTATGTGTACTGTAAAAAGGAACAGACTCGACACACGTAAAAAGGTTTGGGGCAGCCACCCATATAATATTCCTGGCTGCAAATGGTTTTTTGAAATAGTACAGAGCTGTTGACAATACTGAGTCCAAGACAGAACTGACGAAGGTTAGAAAAGATGGTGGCTTTAACACTAGAATTACCAGAGCCTACGAATAAACTTGTAGATCCGGCCCACCTTAAATCCGTTCGTACCTCTCTGCCAGTGTCTTTTGTCCTGTAAATGTGCCGATAAAGACAAGCAGCAAGCAGCCTGCTATTCTATCCCCCCACAGCTGCAGAACGTGCACAAACTTCTCCCAGCTCATGCCTTGATTGATTATCTGGGAGAGAAGTGCTGGAGTTTTAGAGTGGAAATAATAGATCGTTATTTGGAGCACATGCATTTCATGTATGTTCCGTTTCTACAATAATCTGTGTAAACACAGTTTTAAAACAGAAACGTTTTTCATATTTTAATAGTAAATGACAAAATGTAGGCATAAACTATATAATGTATGAAGCCTGAAGTCCAAAGATCAAAATAAACACTTTCACAAAAGGTTCAAGGAAAACACAACAGCTTCCGTGGTGTAGCGGTAAGATTTGCTGACTTGTAATCAAGAGTCTCCAGTTCGATCCTGACTGACTCCTATATTTGCCATTTTCAGTAGTGAGCTGCTCTTATTGTTAATATTATACAGTACACACATACACTTGGTTTGCGTCTGTAACAGACGGTGTACATATATAGGACTTGTAAAAGTTACCTTTTTTTTTTCACTTTTATTCTCTCAGTCACGAACACGATACATACTTAGGGATCTGACGCTGTTAGTTTTTATTTGAAACTAGGAATAACTGTAGAAGTGAATGGTGTTTTGAGTCAATGGAACTGGACATTCTCTCATCTGGAGGGATAAAAGCTGACACACAAACTCTGGCGAATCTGCCTTCTTCGTATCTCACCGTCACTTGATTTTTTTTTTATTCAGTTTTAATGAGTGTTCCTGCTCACGCTGAATTAGTATGCGCCTTATGATCTATGATGTCAAAAAAAAACCCAAAAAAACAGAGACATAGGTATACAAAAAAAAAAAACCAGAGACATAGGTATACAGTATATGATATTTGGACCTGTATAGTAGTTTTTGGAAAATATTGTGGCACGGATGCAACATTATTCATATTATTCATATTCATTCGCATAACATTGCTGTATGCTGTTTCTTTTGTACTCCAGGATATGCAGAGGAAAGAACAGTACAGACAGGACAGTTCAGTGCTATATGCAATCATTAAATGAAATAAAAAATAAGCAGACACGTCTTTATTTTCTGTGTTAATTTATTGTGTTTTGGGCATATTCCCTTTAAAAAGAAATATGATATACAGGTACATGACATAACCTATATTTTTTGTGTTTAAATTTGCACATCATCCAGAACTGTTATATATGCTCCAGTTTTATAAATATCTGGGATGATGTGTTTGGATATGAGAGACCCTGAAATAGCAATGAAGCAGTGTTCTGTATTGTATCCACATTGACCAACAATAATGAAACAGATGCTATAGAAGTTCTAAATATGCATTTGTTTTACTTTTCTAAGATCCTGTTTATCTCCTAAAAACAGTTAGGAAAAAGGTTATTAAGTGCTGTCATAATGTAATATAGTCTTTTAGAAGAATAAAGCTGAACAATTACTTACCAGTTTTACAGTGTAGTAGTTTCATAAAAATAAATGTGATTACAAATATTTTAATTGCTCATTAAAAATATAGGATGACAGAGATATACATCACAATTTAACACAGTTGAGATAGTTCAAAATCATTGAATTCTTACTAGAAATATTTTGTTGTTTTAATTTTGGTTGTATTCTTCATTCATTGCTACGGACTCTTTACTTTCTATGTTTCCTCCAATCACATGTCCCTTTACTGTCTGGCTACACTAAAGCATTTTTTTGTGCTAGTAAATCCCCTTTGCAAGTGATGCATTGTGCATTTCTCATTAAGCCCCATTATGCTCTTGTGTGATCTCTAGAAAATTGTGTTCTTGGGCTCCATGCCGCATGATAGGCTTAGGGATAACTCATGAATGTCCACTGTTTAAAAGCATATTTTCATTTTTTTGTGCTGTGATGTGTGCTGTGAGCATATGTTTTTTTCAGTGCACTAATGTAGATGTAAGATATGAATATACACATTATACATAAGTACATTGCCTTCATGATGCTAAAAATGAAGGTGCTTGATTTAAGATTACATTATTAAATATTACTTTCTGAATGTTGAATAGTATAATTGTACATAGTATACACGATGAAGTAGCCAACTAAGCAAAAGGAATTTTTGTTAACATGAAAGATCATTATAATTCTGATATTTTCCACATAATGAGACACAGTAATCAAAGAAAATTTGTTTCATTTCATTTTTGAGTACATTGTAACACTGACCTTCAATAGTTTAATTTAATTTACATAAATACTAAAGAGTATTTCCTGTACTGTTCATTAAAGCAGTTGTCACCATTTTGAAGTGACTGTTTTTCATTATATACCCTAGGTTCTTGTCTATAAGCCGGACTCGTGTATAAGCCGGAGACCAAAAATCATACGAATTTTTAAAATAAAATCTTATCATAGATAAGCCGGACTCATGGATAAGCCGAACGTACTATAACCTATAACTAATAGAAGGGAGGGAGGTCAGTGGTCTCACTCGCACCCATTTAATTTCTTTAAGGGGGGAGAGAGTGTGAGATGTTGGCGTCTCTCTCACTCCCCGCATGGCGCGGTTGGAGCGGCCGGAGCACGTTCTTTCTGCTCTGGGCGTCGCCGAGTCAACACGCGCGCGTAGCGGTCATTTAAATTGTGATTTTATATGTAAGCATATTTAAATATATATCGCGGATTTTTTGCTGGTTCGCGGATTTCTGCGGACAATGGGTCTTTTAATTTATGGTACATGCTTCCTCAGTTGGTTTGCCCAGTTGATTTCATACAAGGGACGCTATTGGCAGATGGCTGAGAAGCTAGATTGCTTACTCTTCTCTCTCTCTTGTGCTGACTATCTGTGATCCTGACGTATGGGGATTGAGCAGGGGGGCTGTTTGCACACCTAGACAATACGGACGCTCGTCTAAAAATGCTGAAAGATTATCTTCACGTTGCTATCTTTTGTGCAGCTTCCTGAAACGACATGCTGCACAGTGCTTCGCATACTTAAAAGCTCGAAGGGCACGTATTGATTTGACTGAAAAACAAACTCTGTCTCTCTCTCTCTTTCTCTCTCTCTCTCTCTCCCTCTCTCTCTCCCTCCCTGCTCCTGACGGTGGGGGTGTGAGCTGCCGCCTTCAACAGCTTTGTGCCGCGGTGCTTCGCATACTTAAAAGCCAAACAGCACCATTGATTTGTTTGCTAGAGATTGTTTTCTCTATCTATGTGACATTCTGTGCTCCTGACAGGCACTCCTTTGAAGAGGAAAATATGTTTGCATTCTTTTAATTGTGAGACAGAACTGTCATCTCTGTCTTGTCATGGAGCACAGTTTAAACTTTTGAAAAAGAGACAAATGTTTGTTTGCAGTGTTTGAATAACGTTCCTGTCTCTCTACAACCTCCTGTGTTTCTGCGCAAATCTGTGACCCAAGCATGACAATATAAAAATAACCATATAAACATATGGTTTCTACTTCGCGGATTTTCTTATTTCGCGGGTGGCTCTGGAACGCAACCCCCGCGATGGAGAAGGGATTACTGTATAAGCCGGATTTATGTATAAGCCGATATTCTATTTTTTCATTTTCACAACTTTTTTCCTTAGATAAGCTGCGGCTTATAGACAAGAACTTAGGGTAATTAATCTTTTTTTTTCATTAAGTATATTTAATAAGCCATTCATTTTTGCTTTTTTTCCTGTCATACAGCCATCCATCCATCCATCCATCCATCCATTGTCTCCCGCTTATCCGAGGTCGGGTCGCGGGGGCAGCAGCTTGAGCAGAGATGCCCAGACTTCCCTCTCCCCGGCCACTTCTTCTAGCTCTTCTGGGAGAATCCCAAGGCGTTCCCAGGCCAGTCGAGAGACATAGTCCCTCCAGCGTGTCCTGGGTCTTCCCCGGGGCCTCCTCCCGGTTAGACGTGCCCGGAACACCTCACCAGGGAGGCGTCCAGGAGGCATCCTGATCAGATGCCCGAGCCACCTCATCTGACTCCTCTCGATGCAGGGGAGCAGCGGCTCTACTCTGAGCCCCTCCCGGATGACTGAGCTTTTCACCCTATCTTTAAGGGAAAGCCCAGACACCCTGCGGAGGAAACTCATTTCAGCCGCTTGTATTCGCGATCTCGTTCTTTCGGTCACTACCCACAGCTCATGACCATAGGTGAGGGTAGGAACATAGGTCGACCGGTAAATTGAGAGCTTCGCCTTGCGGCTCAGCTCCTTTTTCACCACGACAGACCGATGCAGCGCCCGCATTACTGCGGATGCTGCACCGATCCGCCTGTCGATCTCACGCTCCATTCTTCCCATACAGCCATCTTTATTCTCAAAACCTGATATGAACAAAGCTTATTCAGAAATTTGAAGGGTGTTAAATATTTTATCTATGAATTTAGTGTTATAAAATGAAATGTTTTCTTTGTTGTTAACATAAGAAAAAGGGCATAGGTATATAAATGTTTGCCCTGCATTTTATTATTTATTTCATGTATTCATATATGAGAATAGTTTCCAACCTGTTTTTACACCTCCTTAAAAGGGTGAACTTTTCAAGGAATATAGTAGAATTTTAAGAGTTGGAAAACCCCCATAAGATGAGAGATGAGTCAGGAGTGGTTACTGATAACTGTCAAATAAATTTAGTTGCAGTGTACTGCCAGAGGGTAAAGTGTGAGAAGATGTACTGTATCACAAGTCAGTGAATAGGCATCCAACCATCAGAGGGGCAGTAGTCATAGCTTTGCTTTTAACCTCAAAGCTTGGGGGCTAAAGATATGGTGCCTTCTAGGTGGGGAGTGCTAAGGCCTTCACAGATGCTCAGAGGTATGTTATCTCAAGAATGTGTCCCCCCTATTCCCTAAAATGTCCTTCAGAAAGCTATTAAGGCCCAAATCTGCTGCTACTAGGAAGGAGAATTGACATTTCATAAAGACAGAGAGATGGATAATGAGATGAAAAACAGACGCAAACAACCAGTAAACAGATCAGGATCAAAGCCAGATGATCATTAGAAAGACCAAAATGTCAGGGACTAATACATTAACCAAAAATGAAGTCAAAAGTAGCCAAATTCCTAACAAACTGGAGGCTTTTTTATCAACGTGTATTTGCGAGAGCTTTGTTTAGAGTTATCCACAAACTTGGACAAGTCAGTTACCATGCTGCTATTTTTAAATAGGAGCATGGTGTTGATGTCATGCATCAGACATAATTCAGCAGTCATGTTTTAATAACCAGGGGCCTCATGCATAACGCCGTGCGTAGAATTCACACTATAACATGACGTAAGCACAAAAGCCAAAATGTGCTTACACACAGAAAAATCCAGATGCAGGAATCTGTGCGTTCGCCAACTTCCGCGTTCTTCCGCTACATAAATCCTGCTCAGCGTGGAAATAAACGCACATGCACGCGCCTGCTGTCCCGCCCCAACTCCTCCCAGAATTACGCCTCTTTGAATATGCAAATCAATATAAATAGCCCTTAAGCCTAGCGTTCTGTGAAAAGGCAATGGCAAAAGTACGAGGAAAAATAGAAGAATTTCAGCGAATACCAAATGGAGGCACAGAAAAACCTACTATTTGTTGGTTTAAACAGTTATATAAGCAACAAAAGGAAGTTGATCGAGTGACATAGCGTGTCGGAGAAACTCGAAAGCTCAAGTTCACAAAGTCGCACAGTGCCTGAAATAAAAAAGAAGTTGTCACATATCAAAGTCGGCGTGAAAAGGCAACTCGTAGCCCACCGTCTGAGTGTCATATGAGAGCTTATTAGGGTACAGTGAAAAAAAAGGCACACAATGTGAAAAAAGCACGAAATGTCATCTTTAATCTCGAAATTTCCACTCTAATCACATAGTTTATTTTGTCATTAAAGTAGAACATCATAAATGTCATCTTAAAATCGTTTAAATTACTAGTTTCTCCAATCCCATCGTAACTAAGGTAGCACGTTAAATGCTTTGTTTTGTATTTGATCTTATATGTGCTCTATGTGCCTGAATCACTACGTGCTCTTCCTCCGACAGGACACAGAATCCATTATGTTCATAATATTACAGCTCTCTGAATAATTAAAATACTGAGAAGTATATGTGATATCATTTTCATGATGATATGAGTTAAAGCATGTTATTAAACATGGGAACACGGTGGCACAGTGATTGTTCATGTCTTACAGCAAGATGCTTGCTGTGCCATGCGCGACCTTCAATGAAATACTTTATTGTAGCAGTACTGTCTTTTTCAAACATACTAACCCCCAATTCCTGTCCTTACTTTTCTTTCTCCAAATACCCAATCACTACACAATCAGCTCTGTAATAGACGTTAAGCCATCTGTAAGCTTAGAACGCCAATTCTTCAAAACTTTTAAGAAACATTGAAATATCTTCGTAATGTTTAATTATTCTATCCATCTATCCTTCCAGTGTCACGCCAGCCACAGCATGAAAACAGCGTGAGGCAGGAATAATCCGTGAACGAAGCTCAAGCTCACTAGTGCTTAAAGTTTTATCTGTATAATATAATCAACATATTTTGCTGTATTTCATCATAAAAATGATATCATCATCATATGTAAATACGCGCTTTATAAAGTGGCTCAGGTTGTGCAATATTATAACTGTATCATAAGTACAGTTACCTCATGGTAACTTGCAAGTACAAACAGTTCTACAAGGAGCACTTGATGGACTGATTGAGTGCGTTTAGAGTTCTTGGGATGAAACTGTTTGTGAACCGCAATGTCCAAACAGGAAAGGCTGTGAAGCGTTGGTCGGATGAGAGTAGTTCAAATAGCGAATGGTTGAGGCAGCGAGTGCTGTATACCGATAATTCTCTTTCTGATCGCTGTAGATCTGTGATTCACACTCAGATACAGTGATATAAATACTCCGAGTGGTGCAGTGAGAGTAATATGGAAAAAGATGGTCCGCTGTGGCAACCCCTAACGAGAGCAGCTGACAGAAGAAGAAAAAGGTACAGTGAGAGTAACAACACTAAAGCAGTTATTGTATTTAGAATAGTTTGACCATTCTGTGGGCCATTATATTGTTACAGGTTAATTACAATCAGATGCATTAAATTTATGAACGATATGCGGTTAATTTTAGTGTATTTGATAAAGCCGCCGTCGTGGATGTGGATCTAAGAAAGGGTAACCACACAGGAACAGTAGCACTGCTTTGACGCTGGGTGCCGTCAGTCTGCAAAACTGAGAGGAGAACTTGCGTACGACAGGGTATGAGGTACCGTGGAAAAGTGCGTGGCTTTACGCCAAGTGTAGGTTTTATACATTGCGATTTGAACGTGGAAACGTTCTTACGCAACATTTCTGTGCGTACGCACCGTTTATACATGAGGCCCCAGATGCTGTTGCTAACAACAAAGTGGCAACATGGAAAAACACTAATGCTGGTGGAAGTAGCCCAAAACATAACACAAAATGGTGCTGTAATGTCAGGCAAATAGTAATTTTTATCAAAAGTTTCAAAATGTACCGAGTTCTGAAAATCTATACATATTAATAAAAGGCAAAGCCCTCACTGACTCACTGACTGACTGACTGACTGACTGATTGACTGACTGACTGACTGACTGACTCACTCATCACTAATTCTCGAACTTCCCGTGTAGGTGGAAGGCTGAAATTTGGCAGGCTCATTCCTTACAGCTTACTTACAAAAGTTAGGCAGGTTTCATTTCGAAATTCTACACGTAATGGTCATAACTGGAACATATTTTTTGTCCATACACTGTAATGGAGGAGGCGGAGTCACGTATCGCGTCATCACGCCTCCTACGTAATCACGTGAACTAAAAACAAGGAAAGATTTACAGCACGAGTCAAACGCGGGAACGAAGGTAAATGACGTTAATTTTTGACTGTCTCTTAATACTGTGTAAGCGTACATATTAACACATGTGCAATTAAACGTGTGCATTTACGGGGTGATTTCTCAGGCTTAAAAGCTCGCCTTTTATCAAACGCGGGAACAAAGGTAACTGACGTTGTTCACTGTCTTTTAATACTGTGTAACCATACATATTAACACATGTGCAATTAAATGTGTGCATTTACGGGGTGATTTCTCAGGCTTAAAAGCTCGCCTTTTACTAAAAAGGTAAATGCAAAACTATTTTCAATCAGTTTAATGAAACGCTCCCGTTAAGGATTGCAATAACATATTTGCAAGATTAAAGAACGAAGTAGGGGGAAATGACGGAAGAGCCGCAAACAGCGAAGAGCAAAAAATTAATTAAGCAATTGAGAAGGGAGCGAGTGAAGCATACAAACATGTTCATAAGGGAAACAAAGCACGGTGTAAAACGTAAGTTTAAATTAAGTTTATAGAAACGCTCCCGCTGCGGATTGCAATAACATATTCGCGAGATAAAAGTTTAATGAGAAGACACGAGGTATAAACGAACCACACGCCGTGGCGCAACGTTAGGGGCAACAGTTTCAACCATTCTATGATCTGCTTCTCGCAACTGAAAGACGGCACATGGCGGATGTTAGCCGACTTGCTGACCGCAACATTAGGGGCTTCAACTCTGGCGCTGACGCCACATCTCAGTGCCAACACTTTGCAGACTCTACTTAAAAGACACGCCCTCCTCACTGGACAGTTAAAAAGACCAATCAAACTAACGATGACATCAAGTATTACCCAATCAAAAGTAGGAAAGGAGGCATGTTCATAAAATGCGTGTGGGATGATTTGCATGAGACGCTGCTTTAAAAAAAATGATAAAAAAAATACGGGACAAATCCCGTCCAGTATTGATTCAAAACGGGACGCGCAATTTCATTCTCAAATGCGGCACGATTCCGTATTTTAAAGGACGGGTGGCAACCCTACAGTGCCAGGTAACCACCCATACAATCAGATTGTGATTCAGACTAGGAATGCAATGAATGTAATTACCCCGATCTACATACAAGGCGAAAGTCTTGCAACATTCAAAGATGATGGTTTCGGATAAGTACACCATACAACATAAAAGAGCTTATGAAGCCTTGAACCGAAAAAAGCAACATCTCAGAGATCGTAAAAAAAAAAAAGGAGGTAATGTCGTTTTACTCGCTGTAGATTTTAGTCAAACATTACCAGTTATTCCACGAGGGAGACCAGCAGATGAACTCAACGCGTGTTTAAAATCCATGCTTCTCCCACGCTCGGTTATATGTCGCGTGTTCTCGGGTAGGTACACCAAATAATGTATACATTTAAGCATGTAATGGGCAAACAAAAAATGAGGTATACCCGAAGGCACTGCAGTAGTACTTAATCTAACTTTACTTCTTAAATGTTAATGTTTTACTGTTTAATAATTTATACGCTTCTTATATGTTGTTCAACTTCTTTTATCAAAATACCAGTGACAGCGCAATGCACGATAACATGGAGTGAATACACCATACGCATCCGCCCACGGCCGCCCTAGTGTGCGCAGATAGGAGTTGATTCTACAATAAAATAAAATAAACATAAAAAGAGTAATACAATCATCACCCATAAAGCGGATAGCAGACGTGACGTACTATATGTGTACCAGATTTCAAGTCAATAGGTGAAACGGTTTGCGAGCTACAGGTGATTTAAAATCCTGGACAGACACACAAATTGCCACGGTAGCAAATTACAGAAGAAGATTTTACTGTTTAATAATTTATATTTATATGAAATGTGCTTCTTATATATTACTTCATATTCTCATATGATAATGATGTTAATGTTTATATTGATTTCTATGTTATTGAAACTGCATGTATGTGTGTATATGTATGTATATATATATATATATATATATATATATATATATATATATATATATATATATATATATACTAGCAAAATACCCGCGCTTCGCAGCAGAGAAGTAGTGTGTTAAAGAGGTTATGAAAAAAAAAGGAAACATTTTAAAAATAACGTAACATGATTGTCAATGTAATTGTGTTGTCATTGTTATAAGTGTTGCTGTCTTTTATATATATATATATATATATATATATATATATATATATATATTATATATATAATATACACACACACATAAACATTTATATACATATACATATATATACATATCTACATATACACATATCTACATATATATACACACATACATAAACACACACATAAGACTTATTGACTGAAACGGGCTTTCACGAGAAAAGTTAGGGCTTTGCTACAGGATACACCCTCCACAAGTTAACCAAGTAAAAATAAAATATATATTTTTGTTTTATTTAAACCTTTTAAGTTCATATGCATAGCCCCATTTGGCTGTTTAATTTTTTTTTTCTTTCTTCAGTAATATTTAATCTCCTTAAAGAAAAAGAACATATCCATTTTACTTTTTTTGTATCTCTGTAGTAATATTTTAGTGTAAAAGAATAACCAGTATTTAAACCTTTTATGTTACTTTATACATTTATTTTACACAATGTTGAAAAATTAATAAGAAAGCTACATATTTTGGCAGCTGCTGCTTTAATTTTCAATGAAATGAAAAAAGCTGTCCAAGAGAAAACGTCAATGAAGAAGAAACAGTTTGCACTATCTAAAAAGGAGAAACCCACATTTATAAAAGTTTGCTGCAGATGACTTAACTGAAAATAAATGAATAGTTCCTATGTGTATAATACATATTTATCTATTTGACTTATGCCTTTATTCCACCAACTTACAACATCTGAAGTACAATTTGTTACATTACTTTTGTTTTTTGCAGCACAAGCAGGTGAAGTGACTTCCTCAGGGTCACACAGTGGTGTCAGTACCAGGATTTGAACTGACAAGCTCCGGGTTTGCTGAAATATTACTGAAGAAAGAAAAAAAACGAAAATGGGCAAATAGGGCTATGCATACAAATGTCCATCCATCCATTATCCAACCTGCCATATCCTAAGTACAGGAGCCAATAAGTAGATATGTATATATACAGTATATATATATATATATATATGTGAATGTATGTATGTATGTATATATCTATGTCTATATATATATATATATATATATATATATATATATATATGTAGATATGTAAATTTGTATATGTATATATATGTTTATGTAGATGTGTATATACGTATGTATATGTAGATATGTAGATATGTATATATATATGTATATGTATATATATGTTTATGTGTGTGTGTGTGCATATTATATATATAAAAGACAGCCACACTCATAACAATGACAACACAATTACATTGACAATCATGTTACGTTATTTTTAAAATGTTTCCTTTTCTTTTTCATAACCTCTTTAACACACTACTTCTCCGCTGCGAAGCGTGGGTATTTTGCTATTTATCTCTTTATATAAAGGAGAGTTGGGATCCGAGAGACTGTGTTTGTGTGTTTGTGGAGGGATGGAGAGTTAAGGCAGGTGTTGGAGTCACGTGATCATCTCCCCTCCCATTCACCTCATTTCATTCAATTCATTTCGCTCGAGCTGAGCTCCGCAGTTGGCGCGGTCTTGCTGTTCTTGATTTGCTTTTCACATGGCCAAGTATACGTTGCATGCTCAAGAGTAAGCTCAGCGCACAACTTGGTCATATTACAACCGGAGGGGCGAACTGACAACATGGTATACAAAGAGATCCTTAACAAATAATTATTGGTATAATTTCCCTCAGTTTATTATATAAAATTTTAAAGCAGTACTTCGCCGCTGCGAAGCGCGGGTATTTTGCTCTATATATATATGTGTGTGAATGTATGTATGTATATATATATGTCTATATTTATATCTATATCTATATCTATATCTATATATATATATATATATATATATATATATATATATATATATATATATGTGTGTAGATATGTAAATTTGTATATGTGTATGTATTAATATATATATATATATATATATATATATATGTATATGTATATATATATATATATATATATATATATATATATATATATATATATATATAATGTATATATGTATATGTGGATGTGGATGTGTATATGTATATATATGTATATGTGGATGTGTATATGTATATATATGTATATGTAGATATGTGTATATGTAGATATGTATATATATGTATATATGTTTATGTATATATATGGTTACATAACCTCTTTAACACACTACTTCTCCGCTGCAAAGCGCGGGTATTTTGCTATATATATATATAAAAGACAGCAACACTTATAACAATGACAACACAATTACATTGACAATCATGTTACGTTATTTTTAAAATGTTTCCTTTTTTTTTCATAACCTCTTTAACACACTACTTCTCCGCTGTGAAGCGCGGGTATTTTGCTAGTAATGTATAAAATTATATTCAGCATATTCCTAAACATTAAAATCATAACACTTGCTGCTTCTTGGAAAAGACAGGTAATCTAAACTCAGACCTAGGTAACTGACACTTTAAGAAAATATTAAGGTTGCAGAGACACAAGCAACCAAAGAATGCTGTGTCTTATTGGCCCTATAGCTTTGAAATGTTTCCACACCTGAAATGTTATTCAAGGAAAATGCCCAGAAGTGAGCCAAAGATGGGTCTTAAAATGGATGAGGTATGCTAGTGGTAGTTGAGCTCTAAGTTGGGAAAAGATGGCAACAGCTGTCTGGTGGGGGTGAAGGATGAGTCGGCAGTGCAGGCAAAAGACAAGAGGTTTAGAAAAATGCATCTCAGAGTTAAAAAGCATTAGGGTTGATCCTCCTGACTGCATTCTTATTGGAATAGACATATAGAATAAGTTTAAGTAGGTCCATATGCTTTTAGGCCTTTTATGGTACTTATAGTGCAATTTGTTTTCCCAGTTTGTTGTACTGCTAAAGATCCTTAGGCTTCTTTTACAATTATTGTATACTAGGGGGCTCCGCCCCCTGCTCGCTTCGCTCGCCAACCCCTGGTGTTGGGAAATTATAAAGAGCGTGATGTATGAATGAGATATAGCATAGTGTGAAGGTGTAGATGACGCATATAGGAAGCAAACAATAAAGTGTTTGGCACAGTGTAAAGGTTTATTGGAAAATTTCTTTGTACACAACATTAGTAGTAAAGATGGTGTCCTGTCCTTGAATGAGTATTCCTTGGCATGGAGCATTTATGACCTTAACTTTAACGTCAGATGAATGTCGAACTCGTGAGAAGGCCACATAAAGTTGTCCATGTCCAAAAACGGGCTCAGAGAGGTAGATGCCAACCTTGTCCATGGTTTGTCCTTGTGATTTGTTGATGGTCATGGCAAAGGCAGGTTTAATGGGGAACTGTCGTCGTTTAAGTGTAAAAGGTAATTCCAGGTCAGAACTTGTAAGGTCAATTCTAGGAATTAGAACCGTATTGTTAGCATGTGATCCTGTAAGAACTGTTGCTTGAATAACATTGTGTGACATGGTGTTGACGACTAAACGTGTACTATTGTATAAACCCTGTGTAGTGTTAAGGTTTCCTAATAGCATGATTATTGTTCCGTTTTTAAGGCTAAGATTGTGTTGTGGAACTCCGTCTGGGTTAATAGTGTTCAAATATTCTAAGAGGAAATTAAGATGGTCATTGTCGTCATCAGAGTCAAGTTTGTCAGAGCTTAGAAAGAGCCGTGCCTCTCCAGGAAGTAATGAAATGACCTGGTTATTAATGTGATCAACCTTAATATTTTTTGGACATAATATAGTCTGTTGTGTTAAAAGGGGTATTTGGTCTAATGAGATTGCTGTTCCAAATATCTCAGTAAGTAATTCGTCGCAGATAAAGGGTTGAGGAATTGTAATAATATCTGGGTGAAGTACATCTGTATTGGTGAGTGTACCATCTCCCAGTTGTAATAACCAATTGTTATATTTGGGATGTGGACATCGCACGGTTTGTACCAAGTGTATCATTTGAAAGCAATGCCAATTGTCCGCGTAACATTTTTTGTTCCGTGGTTTTAGAAGCGCGTTGTAGGTGCCGACGTGAATTTTTTTTTTTGATGCGGGTGCGTGTTTGTGGTCCAGTTACTCGAGCCGTCTAGTTTTGTACCCGTGATCGTGAATTGATGACTTGTTTGATCTTTATCGTTAGGAATATGGATAAGTAATAAGGAGGATCGCACTCACTGTTAATATGCGGACTGTTCGTTTCTTCGTATTATCACCAATCAGGTCTCGCGCCTTTATATGTATTGTAGTTCGCTCTGTTGTTGTTTCTGTATGACGTAGTCGCGTATTTTAAGGTGGACTGAACAATAGCTGAGCGCATGGCATGTGGAGCAATAGCTAAGCACTGTCTAAAATCTCCTCCTAATAAAAGTACATTTCCTCCAAAGGGAATATTATTATTCATCAACGCAATGCCAATTGTCTGCGTATTTTAAGGTGGACTGAACAATAGCTGAGCGAATTGCATGTGGAGCAATAGTTAAACACTGTCTAAAATCTCCTCCTAATAAAAGTACCTTTCCTCCAAAGGGAATATTATTATTCATCAACGTTTGTAGAAGTTTATCAATGGTGTTGAGTAAGGGACTGGATGCCATTGTACATTCATCTATAATTAATAGTGTGGCAAGACGGATGTCACGTGCATTGCCTTTTGGTGGCCTGATATTTACTCCGGTAGATGCAAAAGCAAATGAACTATTGTAGGATCTAATGCAGTTCATAAAGTTTTTACTTTCAGGTACTTCGTTAGTTAGAAGCTTCTGTAGATATGCAGGATATGAATGTAAAGGAGGCAGTGTAATTTGACCCTTTTGACAACAACGTGTAAATTCATTACTTGTATTGCCAGTTGTTTCTTTAGGGAAGTTAAGTGAATGACAATGATTGCAAATGACATTCATTAATCCCAATGAATTTTCATGAATAGTGGACTTATTATTGAACGCTTTGTCAGCTAACTGGCGCAATCGTTTAGCTAAGTAGTCACAAAACAGTTATAGATATACAGTATATTAAGATAAGAATTCAATGGTTCGGCCTTTGGGACAAACAGATATTAAGTAAAATGATGCATTTTTAATGTCTCTGGTGGGTTTAGTATATCTATTGATCAAGTAAAAATTTGTCGCCTTAAGGTATACGGTACTATAGCAGTTTAATTCTAAGAGAAATTAGGCTGCAAATAGTATCTATATTAAAATAATGAAACATGACTCTTTTTCTTTAGAAGTTAGTATCCACTGTATTGTGATGTTTTACTTTTTTTAAGTTAAATATATTCCACCACCTATTTTTATCGTACCCTTTATTTTGTAAAATTTTCCTCTGACCAAGAACTTTTTTTTTAATTATTTATATGTTGACTACTGGTCATTTATTTTGTCATGTATTTTTAAAATGGTTCTTTTTGATTTTATGTGTCTTGTTTCCTTACTATTAAAATGTATGAATGTGTAACACAATCACTCACTATCTACTCATTGTGCTACAGACATACTGATTTAGAATGTAAATTGTATCAGAACATACAAAATAAATTTTATTTTCTATTTGTCTTTGTCAGGTTAACTGCAAACTGTTAAAACTTGATTGTTGTACAAATTCCAGTTTTAACTGTGTACTTTGATCCATTTGCTTTACTTTGTCTGATAGAACATTTTCATTAGTCTTCTAAATTTTGCTTCATTTTGTAAGTTTTTCTGTGTATTTATTTTTATTCTCATATATTCATGTATTGCATGTGTACAGAATTATTAGTACTTGATTAAACCAAAAAGTCATACATTCTCCCAATGTTTAGTCAAGTATCATGTAGCACAGAACCAGCACAGTTTCTGAGGGGCAAAATGGGGTGTCCACTTTATGGTTTAAAAGTTGAAATAATATAAAGTGTTTTCTTTCTCCATGGAAAAAATAAACATTTAAAGCAGAAAATCTGTGGCATGCAACTCCCTCGGGCTGAATGGTATATAAACTGTCTCAATCCAGGTTCTCCACTCTTCCAAAGTAATTCGAGAGGCTGAGAAGGAAATAAAGACACTTCAAGTGTCTCCAGGGGACAGTCGAACAAGTCTATAATTGGGGCTGTATAGGCCATGCATTATTAGTAGAGGTTTTTGCCAGGCTAAAGATTAATTTTGTTTACTTTTTGTTTAAACAGCATTACTTCAGTCATGCAAATGCAGCTTAATTTATTGGTGGTGTGGTTCAAAAACAAAGTAAAATAAGTAGAAGTGACAAATGCGCTCTCAAATTTAGCAAATAACATAAATTCCAAAAATAAACTGCAAAGTTGAAATGGCATGGGGGTTTGTTTTAGCTGAACTGAGTTAAAATGTCTCAGTGTCTTAATATTACAAACTATTTTTGAAACTCCTCTAATACTTTAGGGTGTATTCATGATAATTTATTACTATGTCAAATCAAAATCTTCTTTAACATCCATGGGATTTTTGCCTAAATGTAATAACAAAGTGTTACTTTGCAAAATCCAGAGTATAACCTCAATAATGTCTTAATTATTTCTACTTCTTAAGGCATAAATTAGTTGTAACATCAATAGAAAGTTCAATATTTGTGCAATTTTTAGTGTTTTTTTATTAAATACTGGTTTAATTTCATATATTTGAAATGAGAAATCATGCAAAATGCTACTAATATAAACTATTAACTTAAAAGTCAAATAAAATGGGCATTATTTTACTTCACCACTATAAAATGTATATTGTACCGTAATTAACTGAAATATATTCCTTTATGTTAATAATATTTGAAATAAATTCCATCTATTTAGCCACCTGCCATTCATAAGGGCTTTGTTAATGTCACTCATTTACTCTGATTCTTAATAATCTACATGATGGACCATTGAGATAAAATGTCTAATTTGTGATAAGTAAGAATGTACTTGGATGCTTTAAAAAAAAAATATATATATATACAGTATATATATATATATATATATATATATATATATATATACTGTATATATATATATATATATATATATATATATATATATATATATATATATATATATATATATATACTGTATATATATATATATATATATATATATACTGTATATATATATATATATATATATATATATATATATATATATATATATATATACAGTAATCCCTCCTCCATCGCGGGGGTTGCGTTCCAGAGCCACCCGCGAAATAAGAAAATCCGCGAAGTAGAAACCATATGTTTATATGGTTATTTTTATATTGTCATGCTTGGGTCACAGATTTGCGCAGAAACACAGGAGGTTGTAGAGAGACAGGAACGTTATTCAAACACTGCAAACAAACATTTGTCTCTTTTTCAAAAGTTTAAACTGTGCTCCATGACAAGACAGAGATGACAGTTCTGTCTCACAATTAAAAGAATGCAAACATATCTTCCTCTTCAAAGGAGTGCGTGTCAGGAGCACAGAATGTCACATAGATAGAGAAGACAATCTCTAGCAAACAAATCAATGGTGCTGTTTGGCTTTTAAGTATGCGAAGCACCGCGGCACAAAGCTGTTGAAGGCGGCAGCTCACACCCCCTCCGTCAGGAGCAGGGAGAGAGAGAGAGAGAGAGAGAGAGAGACAGAGTTTGTTTTTCAGTCAAAAATCAATACGTGCCCTTCGAGCTTTTAAGTATGCGAAGCACTGTGCAGCATGTCGTTTCAGGAAGCAGCTGCACAAAAGATAGCAACGTGAAGATAATCTTTCAGCATTTTTAGATGAGCGTCCGTATCGTCTAGGTGTGCGAACAGCCCCCCTGCTCAATCCCCATACGTCAGGATCACAGATAGTCAGCGCAAGAGAGAGAGAAAAGTAAGCAATCTAGCTTCTCAGCCATCTGCCAATAGCGTCCCTTGTATGAAATCAACTGGGCAAACCAACTGAGGAAGCATGTACCAGAAATTAAAAGACCCATTGTCCGCAGAAATCTGCGAACCAGCAAAAAATCCGCGATATATATTTAAATATGCTTACATATAAAATCCGCGATGGAGTGAAGCCGCGAAAGGCGAAGCGCGATATAGTGAGGGATCACTGTATATATATATGACAATTTCAGTTTGGCACTTATGTTCAAACTAATATTCAAACTTTGTAGTGCCTAAACTGCATTAACATTTACAATGTATCATCTGTTGGAATGTATTTGGTAATGAAGAAAATGCTTTGCATTTTTCCTTTTAAGTGTTTGTTTGCAGTTTTATCGCTACTGATTTAAAAACAATAGAGTTAAAGTAAAGTTTGTGGTTCTTATTGAAGTAAAATATAGCAATTGTCTCTGTTCCTGCATAAACAATTAGGGGCCAGAAGCATAAGAGCCAGTCTTAGAAAGTTAATGGTTTACGTTAAACTCATAATAGTGTTAGCTTAATTTGAATCAAATATAATATTCTTTCATAGCTATAGATTATGGTATAACGTTTTACCCCCTGTAAGTTAATATGAGATAGAACTTTTTTTTAGCTATACAGTATATATAATACAGTGTGTTAATTGAGTCAGTTTGGAATAGACACATTGCTAGCATGGACTGAAAGACCCATTTGCAGTTTGTAAATGGGTAGGCATACAGTTTTCCAACTGTTTAGAAATGGTTCAACTGTATAAGCAAACTTAAAGAATGAAACAAGATATATAAGCTTTAAACAGAACTTTTCTTAAACAAGAATTTTTCTTTTATTTTCTATATCAATTTTTTTCTCTATTTTTGTATGAACTGTTTTACCTTGAGTTTTTATTGAAGCTTTTAAAAATGAAGATATTTTGTCTGTGGAATCATGTGGTGCGTCATAAACATTAGCAATGCTATTGATAATTCTAAACCAAATCTATTTGAGGTAACAGAAAAAACTGACATTATAACGTAATAAAGGACAAATGAAATAGCAAAAATATAAGTAATTAAACAGATAATGGAGTACTAATCTCATTCATGTCCATTAAACATGTGTGACACTCAGTAGGTTCCAGTGGGATTAGCAGTTCCTAATTTTTTTTTATTTCCCTTTTTTTCATTTAAATTGTTCCTTTATTAGGGTATAGTGTCAGTTAACTGCACCTTTTATAGTAATGAAAATTGTTATGTATTTTTTAATTCATGTGCTAAATGCATAGAATGGAAATGTTGAGAATGCTGCCTTTGTATGAATGTGTAGAGTGATGTACGTATTAGATCACATTCCTATATTTGGATTTAAATGCTAGACCAATAGTTCACAATTTATTGTGGACAGGGCTAGCTACTGTGATTACTATATAATGGAAAAAAATCTGTATATATTCACAAATACACACTTTATTTGTATATTTGAATATACATATGTATTTGCATATATCTTTACTAGAGTAAAGAGTGATACAATAGATGTCACATGTGTGCAGATCTGACACTTATGGCAGAAAGACATATATTTTTTATTATTATTTAGAATCTAGTACTTCCAAACTTATTAAGCTCTTGCAAAGTTTTATTGTGAAATTAAATGCAAGATTTAGAGAAACAGAAATAATTTTGCAGCAAAGAACAATTTGTTCAATAGTAATAATTATCTCAGTAGTTCAGTAATAATATTAAAATGTTATAGAACATATAGAGTGCACCACACTTGTAATGTTCAACTAGATCATTGAGAGGCAAATGAGGGTTGAGTGGCACACACTCCCTCCTCCTCCCTAGCACTCCTGGCGGAGCCCCATTAAGTACCCCCCTCCCCACTCTAAAGAGAAAGGTTAGGAGCATGTAGTGATACAGCGCGTTGCCACACCATCTCAAAATACTTTTGTTACTCCAGGTCAAACAAGGATCTAATCACAAATGAGTTATTTGCTCACTTATTATTTGCCCCGGACAAAAATTGAATATGACCTTTTAAATTCATCATAAAATGATCATTCAGAAAAGAAGGAACATATTATTGATATGATCAACCAATAAAGACTTATGGAGCAGCAAAAATAAAAAAATGGTTCTTTTTCAATACGGTTAAATATTTCAAAATGTTCAATAATTATTGTGGTCAACATAAACACCTGAATTTGACTTTCTTTTTTTGTGCAACAATTCCTAGTTCTTTTGAAGTAAAAATCAAGTCGGTATCATGTTGTATTCTGGAGATATTGAGGTTAAAAGGCAAACAATTCCAGCAAAAATGGCGACTTTGAGTGAAGTTGTCTGTTTTTATTTTCATCTAGATATTTATACATAGAAATTGGATTTTTTATTAAACTTTATATTTAAAGTTAGAATATACTGGAAATAATTGCAGAGTTTTTGTAGGAATAGGTGCAATGTTTTTCGTGTGATGCTCGAACAGATAGGAGGAGGAGGAGGTTGCCGCACTCGCCACAGGATCCCAAATTAGGACCCGAGAGAGAATTGGAAATTACATTTTTATGTACAGTGTATACATATAAGATATAAGGTAAGATAGATTCTAAATAAGGTGTTATTCCATCCTGGCAAATTCAATCAGGCATAAGGCACACAATTAACCTATTGATGCAATCTAGTGGATGTATAATTTAGTACTGTTTCAGCTGATAATGGCAACTTTTCGTGAATTTGTTTTAATTTTGTTCAAGATATTTATATGTAGAAAATCTAATATTTAATTAGCCTGTATTCTATTTAGACTGTACCACAAATAAGTGCAAAGTTTTGTAGAAATAGGAGGTTTTTGAATGAGGCTATAACAGACAGACAGAAATGGACTTCTATCTATCTATCTATCTATCTATCTATCTATCTATCTATCTATCTATCTATCTATCTATCTATCTATCTATCTATCTATCTATCTATCTATCTAAAGATTAGCCCAGTAACAGACAGACACGCACTCCAGGTGTCCCAAAAACACACACTGTTTAATTGAAATACTGCACACACACAAAACTGTGCACAAACCACAAGGCTCAGTCCTTTTTTACTTCTCTTCAGCCACCTCAATTCCTCTCTCGCAAGCTCCGTCTTCTCCCTCCCGACTCAAGCTCCTTGAATGGAGTGAGGCAGCGCCTTTTATCCCGCCCCGGATGTGCTTCAGGTGTCTTCCTAATCATTTTCCAGCAGCACTTCCTGGTGTGGCGGAAGTGCTACTTTTGCACCCGGAAGCACTCTGGGCGTACCTGGACTCTTCTTCCGGCAGCACTTCCTGGTGTGCCAGAAGTGCTGCCATCCAGAGCTCCATAATTGTCTGGGCGCCCCCTGTAGGTGGCCACAGGCCCCAACAGGGATGAGCTTCCAAGCTCTGTTCCCACGGCCCCCATGCAGACCAGACCGCGTTCCCTCTCGTGGCCCAGGGGAGGTATTGTTCCTCTCCTGGTTCTACCAGGCATCCCGGCTGGGCAGGACCCCCATATCTATACTAATAAAAGGCAAAGCCCTCACTGACTGACTGACTGACTGACTGACTGACTCACTCACTCACTCACTCACTCACTCACTCACTCACTCACTCACTCACTCACTCACTCACTCATCACTAATTCTCCAACTTCCCGTGTAGGTAGAAGGCTGAAATTTGGCAGGCTCATTCCTTACAGCTTACTTACAAAAGTTAGGCAGTTTTCATTTCGAAATTCTACGCGTAATGGTCATAACTGGAACCTCTTTTTTGTCCATATACTGTAATGGAGGAGGCGGAGTCGCGTATCGCGTCATCACGCCTCCTACGTAATCGCGTGAACTGAAAACAAGGAAGAGCCCCAAAGAGCGCTGAAAAAAACATTCTCCGTCAACCCCCACACTCCCCCCGTCCTTCCGCACATCACGGCATTTTCGTTAATGAAGTGACGTAATACTCCAGCTCCACCTTCTTGACAAGTTCATTCACCAAATTATTTGTCAATTATATTTCACAGTAAGAATTTACAACACGACTCAAACGTGGGAACGAAGGTAAATGACGTTAATTGTTGAGTGTCTTTTAATACTGTGTAAGCATACATATTAACACATGTGCAATTAAACGTGTGCATTTACGGTGTGATTTCTCAGGCTTAAAAGCTCGCCTTTTATTAAAAAGGTAAATGAAAACTGTTTTCATTCTGAAGGGCACAAACCACATTGGATTTCAGCCGTTAAACGCGCAAAAATGTCGGTACACCAGATAAATAAGCACAACATATTATCAGTTGTATTGTATGCTTACAATATATATAGAAATGTGTTAATCGTTAACTAATAGTATGGGATGGTGTTTTTCGACTCAGCTACAGATGCCGATGGACACCAGAGCTGCTTTGGAAAAATATGAACGCCTTGGGGCTGATCTGGAAGAAGGTAGCGCAGCGCCTTGATTTAAACGATTCCATGTCTTGGTGGGTTTGCGTAGCTTATTTTCAATGTCTTTACACCTGTTTTTAAGACTTATTGACTGAAACGGGCTTTCACGAAAAAAGTTAGGGCTTTGCTACAGGATACACCCTCCACAAGTTAAGGAAGTAAAAATAAAGGTATATATTTCTGTTTTATTTAAACCTTTTAAGTTCGTATGCATAGCCACATTTGGCTGTTTTAGTTTTTTTTTTTCAGGTAAATGACGTTAATTGTTGAGTGTCTTTTAATACTGTGTAAGCATACATATTAACACGTGCAATTAAACGTGTGCATTTACGGGGTGATTTCTCAGGCTTAAAAGCTCGCCTTTTATTGAAAAGGTAAATGCAAACTGTTTTCATTCTGAAGGGCACAAACCACATTGGATTTCAGCCGTTAAACGTGCAAAAATGTCGGTACACCAGATAAATAAGCGCAACATATTATCAGTTGTATTGTTGTTAATCGTTAACTAATAGTATGGGATGGTGTTT